>NC_088383.1:103763333-104091666 GCF_037993035.2 Macaca fascicularis | reverse complement strand
GTATAGTTACTCCCACCCCACATCTCCCTTCTTCACTGCCCTAGTAGAAGTTCTGGCTAAACACCCTTTGGAAGTCTCCAAAGCTTGAGGCTTGCACCCTCTGAAGCCATAGCCAAAGTTCTATGTTGACCCCTTTCAGCCACATGTGGGATGCAGGACATCAAGACCCTAGGCTGCACATAGCACTGAGACCCTGGGCCCAGCCCATGAAACCACTTTTTCCTTCTAGCCCTTCAGGCCTGTGATGGAAGGGCTCCCACAAAGATCTCTGACATGCCCTGGAGACATTTTCCCCATTTTCTTGGTGATTAACATTCTTCTCCTTGTTACTTATGCAAATTTCTGCAGCCAGCTTGAATTTCTCCCCAGAAATGGGATTTTCTTTATTTTCTTTTCTATTGCATTGTCAGGCTGCAAATTTTTGAAACTTTTTCCATTTGCATTTGGAACTGAATGCTTTTAACAGCGCCTAAGTCACTTTTTTTTTTGAGATGGACTCTCGCTATGTCACCTAGGCTGGAGTACAATGACATGATCTCAGCTCACTGCAACCTCTGCCTCTTGGGTTCAAGCTACTCTCCTGGCTCAGCCTCCCGAGTAGATGGGATTACAGGCATGCACCACCATGCCTGGCTAATTTTAGAAGAGATGGGGTTTCTCCATGTTGGTCAGGCTGATCTTGAACTTCCAACCTCAGGTGATCCACCTCGGCCTCTCAAAGTGGTAGGATTACAGGCGTGAGCCACCACACTAGGCCTACTTGTATTGCATCTATGTTCTTCAGAGATAATGGCCTGCAGTTTTCTTTTCTTGTTTTGTCTTTGGTATTAGGGGAATCATGACCTCATAAAATGATTATGGAAGGATTTCCCCCTTTACAATTTTTCAGAAGAATTTCAAAAGAATTTTTCTTGGAGTGTTTTTAAATGTTTGGTAGAATTCAGCAGTGAAGCCAAAAATAATAGTCTTTGGCTTTTCTTTGATGGGAGATTTTTATTACTGATTTAATTTGTTATTCAACTATTATCATTTTCAGATTTTTTATTTCTTCATGATTCAATCTTGGTACATTATATGAGTCCAGAAATTTATCCATTCCTTCTAGATTTTCCAATTTGTAAGCATATATTTCTTCATAATAGTCTCTAATGATCCTTTGCAATTCTGTGGTACAGTTGTAATGGCCTCTTTTTCATATCTCGTTTTACTTATTTTGGTCTTCTCTCTTTCTTCATAGTCTAGCTAAGGGCTTGTCAGTTTTGTATATCATTTCAAGAAAACCTAAACTTTCTTTCATTGACTTCTTCGTATTTTAGTTTCTATATCTATTTCGTATTTTATTGATTTATTCAATAATATTTACAATTTTTGTCCTTCTACTTATTTTGGATTTGGTTTGTTTTTGGTTTTTATAGTTTCTTAAGTTTCAATGTTAGATTGTTAATTGAGATTATTCTCTTTTTTGATGTAACGGTTAATTGTTTTAAACTCCATTGTTAGTACTGATTCTACCGTATTTCTTAGATTTTTGGTATGTTGTACTTCCATTATCATTAGTCGCAAGAAATTGTTAAATATTTCCTCTTAATTTGTTCATTACCTCATTGGATCTTTATAAGCATGTTAATTAATTTTTAGGTATTTGTATATTTTCTGTTCTTCATGATTGCTAGTTTTATTGTACTATTTTCAGAAAAAAATAGTTGATTTGATTTTAAGTTTAAAACTCTGTTAAAACTTGTTTGGTGACTTACCATACGATCTATCCTGGAGAATGTTTCATATGCTGTATAGAAGAATGTGTATTCTGTAGCTGTTGGGTGGACTGTACTGCGCATACCTGCTAAGTCAGGTCAAAAGAACAGTTTAACACCACTGTTTGTTGTTTGATCTGTCTATTGCTGAAAATAGGGTATTACGTTCTCTACTATTATTGTTTTGAAGTCTATTTCTTCCTTTAGGTCTATTAATATTTGCTTCATATATTTAAGTGCTTTGATGTTGAGTTCATGTACATTTATAATTTTTGTACCCACTTGAAGAAATTCCCCTTTATCGTTATATGATCACCTTCTTTGTCTGTTTATACAGGTTTTAATTTAAAGTCATCCCTTGGTATTCATGGGGAATTGGTTGCAGGACTCCTTGTAGATATTAAAATGCACATATACTCAAGTCCCATAGTCAGCCCTGCAGAATTCATGCATACAAAATGTTGGCCTTTCCTATCCATGGCTTTTGCATCCCATGAACACTGTATTTTGATCTGGTTTATCTTTTTTCTTTCAGGGCACAACAATCTTAACAGATCTGACTTCTGTCCTGTACGATGACAAGGAATTTCCCAATCCAGAGAAGTTTGACCCTGGCCACTTCCTGGACGAAAGTGGCAACTTTAAAAAGAGTGATTATTTCATGGCTTTTTCAGCAGGCAAGCAAGCTTTTTATGTTCACATCAGGGGTCATGTAAGATAAGGAAGGACACTGCATGGAGGCTGCTCTGGGCTGAACAATTTGCCATTTGCATAAGGTCAGAGGCACCACTCCCAAAGACGGTTATTTCTCATGGGACTGGTGACTGCGTTCATAGATTCTGCTTCCTGGTCCACTATGTAGGTCATTAAAATTTCCTCCTAGAAGTCCAGTTCTAGTAAAACTTTTCTCATTTACCCTGAGAAGCCAGTTCACTCAATAAACTTCACTGAGTACCTTACATATGGCAATGCAATGCTCAGGTCAGGCATACAAATGTGAGTAAGTATTAGATCTTTTCTCTAAGAGAAAGGAAAACAAATGAAGAGGCAATGAAATTCCAAGATCACAAATGCTATGCTTGAGGTTTCTTTGGGAGTCCAGAGAAAGGGAGGGAGAGAGAGAGAAGGTGAGCAAGAGAGAGAGAGAGAGAGAGCGCTTCAGATGATTTATTTGAGAGGGACAGGGGCAGAATAGTTGGAAAGTAAGTGAAATTTTCTTGCAATAAATCACATTTGAGTATCTTCCCTCAATTTTTGATAGTCCTGGAAAGAAACATGCAGCAATGTCAATAAAGTTAATAAAAGAGAGTTTAATAAAGAGATGGTTTTGAGAGGTGTGGGCCAAACAAGGGGAGTAACAAAATGTGGGGAAGAACTCAGGACTAACATCAGCAAGAAGATGTTACAATCCTGGATCAAAAGATTCAAAAGAAGGAGAGTGTTGCTGGCACCTGAATAATGAGCAGATTCCTCATCAAGAGAAGCGTCTTTAGGTAGAGGGATGTTGGCACTGTTAAACTAGTCTGACAGAGTAGGATAGAGGGAACAAATACTCTGAACTTTTCAACATCTGAGCCTCTGAATGTATCCAGAACCCAGAAAGGAACTACCTCCTGGTTTAATGCAGTTCTGAGAGGTCAGTTTCCTGGGAATAGAAAGGCTCATGAGATAAACACAAAATGGTTCTGGAAAGAGGAAGAAATGGAGAATATTCAGCACACTTCAAAGAAGTAGGAGGCGGATAAGGGGGTAGAAGACGTTTCCAACAGAAATAACTGAAACAGAGACAAAAAGAAGAGATTTGTTCCTGTTTAATTATATAAGAAAATAAGTGTAGAGCAAGCCTTGATGTTGTGTTCTCAAGATTATGTGCATTGCTCAGAGATAATCTCAAAAAAGCCGTTGCTATGTGACTTCTTATCTCCTTTCATATTTTGGAGTCCACTGTTGTACCATGAGCCTGCTCAACATTTCTATTCATTTCACATGGCTTGCAGGCCAGCTTTTGTCCTGACAGTGGGTATTACTGTGTGCATTATCAGATCTAAGGGTTTACCTTAAGAGTTTGTACTCCAGTTTGTAAAACAGATGAATAATTTACAGTTCATGTGAAATGTAGTGTATTAGAAGCATTAATGAATATTGTGGAAAACTTGAGAGCGTGAATTGTATATCCTGATGTATCAAAGAAGATTGCATAGAATAAATAACATCTGAGCTGAATCTGAAAGAATATGGGGACTATTGGCAGGCAAAGCAGAGTAGGAGACCATTCCAGGTAGAAGAATACCTGGAATCTGAGAGGAATCTTGAAATTGCCAATCTCTTTGGGGAGTGGTGAATCATTAGTAATGGCTGGGGTGAGGGGAACTGGATGGAAGATGTGGAAAGAAATGATGCCCTAAGAATTGCCTGTGGCCACTTGGTGACATTTCTTTTTATACCTGGCAATAATAAGCTCTTGACTATTTTTTTTAGAGCAGATATGTGGCAAGATTGATTATCCTTTAGAATCCAGATAAGGACAAATAAATCTATTTGTCAAGTCCAGGGTCAGAAGTATATGGAGAAGTAGATACAGTGTTGTGTATCATGCCAGTTGGGATAGGTGTGTGTGTGTGTGTGTGTGTGTAAAGATGTCACTGGCAAGCTGCAACACAGCAGTTCCAATGTGCATGGACAGAAAAGATTTTTTTCATATAGTACATTCACAGAAATATGTGCTAAAGAATAGAAAAGAAACCAGGTTTGGGTGTAAATAGAAAAAGTTGTAGGTTCATTAGTCATTCATTAATATATTTCTTCATTCCACATTAATTTCAGCCTCCCTGTGTGCTAACTCAGCTAAAGAATTAAATGAGTAATGATCTTGTGTGTAATTTTTAGGAAAAAGAATTTGTGCTGGAGAAGGCCTGGCCCGCATGGAGCTGTTTTTAATCCTGACCACCATTTTGCAGAATTTTACCTTGAAACCTCTGGTTGATCCAAAGGATATTGACACCACCCCAGTTCACAAAGGCTTTGGCACTATACCACCCTTCTATGAGCTTTGTTTCATCCCAGTCTGATGAAGTGTCTAGCTGCTAGATTGCAGAGCAAGGCTGTTCAGTCCCATGTGAAAAATGCAGATGTTTCCTTGCCTGTGTGTCAACCATTATCTCCTCCTATGTTAATAGGAAGAAGGCCATCTCTGAGCCCTATCTCTTTTGATTGTATCCTTCCTTCAAAATCCATTCCAATTTTCCCTGTATGAAAGAAAATTTATTGTTTCATTTCCAATAAAATTATGTTTGTAACACAATCTTAAGATCATATGCTACATTTTATCTGTAGTCATATGAAATAGAAAGCACCCTATAAATGCCATATTTTGCTTTGCTACCACAAATGAGAAATCAGAAATTATTGCGTGAGATTTTAAAAAAATGTTGAAAGTATTAAATCATGAGCTTTATTAATCTCTCACTCCTATCTACCTGTCTAGGCAAATGATCTCTTGACAGATTAGCTTGTATACTTTCTTTTTTCCCCCGTGGCTATTAAAATATAATTACATGTACATATATGCATGTGTTGGATATATATGTTGTATATGTGTTTATTTTAGCATGTATATGCATGTGTATAAATGCAGGGAGAAAAGAAAAGGTCACTTTAGCCAAAGGGAATGACATGATATAAACTTGAATTAGCCAGTCTGTCCAAGGTTATCCATTCTTTTCTCCCCCAGTGGTTAGATACACACATACAGGGACACACACAGATGTACAGACATATTAAGGCAAAGAAAAGGGGAACATGTATTTGAATATACACAAACAGAAATATGTGTATATGTGTGTTTATGTGTATATGTAGAATATAGCTGTGATTTGGAGGCGACAGTTGTATAGTAACATATAGATATTTTAAAAAGCAACATAAAGAAATGTAGCTCATACTGTCCTATTTAATGGCTATTCCATATTTTCAGAATTATTTCCAGCTTCAATGATGTTTAGATTATTTTTGAACTGTTGTTTACTACAAGTGCTGCTATCTGCATACATCTTATATTATTTCTTTAAGGTGGTTTTATAGATAAAAATGGCTGCACCATAATGTATATAATCTTTTACTTTTCATAAATACTGGAATATAGTTCACTAAAACTTATATATGTGTTTACTTTTCTAACATGAGTATAATGGAAAGACTATTTCCCCAAATCCGTGTAAATACGGAAGATTGAATTCTTTGATAATTTTAGCAATTTTGGGTTACCTTTCATGGAGTTTTCAAATAGTAAATCCTTTCATCTGCAAATAATGTTTCACTGTAACAACCAGAAGTTTTAAGAAATAGCACCTACTGCAAATCTTTGTCAATATCTCTTTCTGTCTCTGCTGTTTCCTCTCAGTTACCCATCTGTCTCTCACATAGACATGCAAATATGTATTTTTACAGAAACTGATAAAAGTTGTAAAGATTCGTGGAGACAGCATAACAGTTTAGGAAATTCATTTGGCAAGCCTGATATTTTATGCAATTTATCTGTTGAAATGATTGCTGATTTGAAATCAGTAGCTGAAAGGCTGAAATTCTGGCTATAAAATTTCATTCAGAAACTTTAGAATTGGGAAATAATTTCTGGCAAATTCTCAGAGTTAGAGGAAATTAAATGGAGTATAGAGCTTTTCAAGTGAGAAAGACCAAGTAAGCACTTTTATTTCAGTTGAAGCCTAAAGGCCATTATGAAGGTTTGCAACCAAGGATTAGAATAAACCTGCAGTTGAAAAGGCCTCATTATAAGGCCATAGTCTTGCTTTAAATAATCTACTCCTATACATTCTCTTATTTCTGCAGACATTTTTCGCTAGAGAAACGTAATGTTCCGCTCTCATAGAGCCTCAAAGTTAGTCAGAGGCGAGGGCTTAGGGCATTCTCAGATATTTCCTAAGCCTGTGTGGCCTTCTATGTTCCAGAAATGTGTCACCACTCTTCAAAGCCTTCTATGAACATCTTATTTTTCAATTCCTTCTTTTAAGATTTTTAGTTAGCTAGCAGATTTACAAACTGCCCAGGTAGGTGTTAAAGGCATTCCCCAACACGCACACAGAGCCTCTTGCAAAGACTGGGAAATTTATTGGTTTCTGATGTCTAAGGAAATCTCTGTCCCATTAATAGTGGGGCATTAAGCTAATTGAACAATGACTTTATTAAGCTGACATAAGAAAGAAGAGAGACTTTACAGAATTATTTCAGAGAAACCACTAAAACACAAAGCAAACTGGAGTAAAAATGCCTTATTTAGGTCTTGAGAGTACAAATGTATAATTGAATAGAATTGCTTTGTCGGAGGTGAAACAGAATGGACAGAGGAAATGATTATCTTCATAGTTCACTGCAGCCTCAAACTTCTGGGCTCAAATGACTCTCCCACCTCAGCCTCTACCACACTTAAGTAATTTTTAATTGTTTTTCAGAGATGGGGTCTCTCTTTGTTGCCCAAGCTATTTTCCAACTCCTGGCCTGACACAATCCTCCCACCTGGCCTCCCAAAGTGCTGAGATTACAGGCAGGAGCAAGCACGCACAGCAACATTTTCGCCTTGCAAAACTGAAAGTCTGTACCCATTAAACACTACCTCCCCATTCCCTCCTCCTCCCAGCCCCTGGAAACCACCATTATACTTTCTGTTTGGTGATTTTTTTTTTTTTTCACTATTCTAGGTACCACATGGAAGAGGAATCATAAAATATTTGTCCTTTTGTGACTGGTTTATTGTACTTAGCATCATATCTTCAAGGTTCATCCATCCTCCATGTTGTAGCATGTATCCGACTTTTTTTTTTTCGTTTTTAAGGCTGAATATATTCCATTGTCTGTAGAAACCACATTTTGTTCATGCATTCATCTGCTGATGGACAAATGGGTTGCTTCCATTTTTTGGCTATTGTGAATAATATTGCAATGAACATGGGTGTGCAAATATCAGTTTGATGCTTTCAGTTTTTTGGGGTATATACACAGAAATGTAATTGCTATATCGTATGGACATTCTACTTTTAATTTTTTCAGAGACTCTGTCACACTGTTTTCCACCATAGGTTCACTACTTTACATTCCCACCATCAGAGTAGGAGAATTCTAATTCCTCCACGTCCGTACCCATGCGTGTTGTTTTCTGTGTTTTTTTTTTTTTTAAATTAAAAAAAAAAATTCCTATAAAGGAACTTTAGAGAACTTTCTTTAAACACTATTTTATGGTAGGTTTGCTAGAGATAAATTATCTTTGTCTCCCTTCATATAAGAATGTCTTGAATTCGTCTTCATTTGTGAAGAATACTTTTTTAATAGATATAGAATGCTAGGCTGGCAGATTTTTTTTTTCCCAGCACTTAAAAACGTTCTGCTAATTCCTATTTCTCCACGGATGCTGATGACAAGTGCCTCGCTAGGTAAGGTGTAATTTTTCTCTGGCTGCTTTGAAAATTATTTGTTTTCCTTTTTGGAAAATTTCCCAGAAGCGTTCGGTGTGGATTTAAAAAAAATTTATCCAGATTGATGTTCACTATGATTCTTCAATCTGTAGGTTTATGTCTTTTTCCAAATTTGGGATATCTTCAGACAAAATTTCTCCTGGTACTTTTTCAGCCCTACATTTTCTTCTCTTCTGGCAGCACTCCATTTACATAATTTTTAGATCATTTATATAGTCCCATAGGTCTGTGAGGTTCTTCTCATTTCTTTTTTCTCTCTGGTCCATTTCTCTCTGTTTTTCATATTAGGTTATTTCTATTGTTCTGTCTTCCAGTTCACTTTGTCTTTGTCTCATTAATGTCAGTTTTCCATTGTTTCATTAATGCCACTGAGCCCATCAACTGTAGTTTTATTTTGGTTATTTATTTCTCTATTCTAGAATTTCTATTTCATTCTTTATATCTTCTATTTATTTGTTATTTTCTGTTTCTTTGCTGAGACTTTATACATTTTTCATTTGTTTCAAATGTGTTCATAATTGCTCACTGAAACATTTTTATGATGACTGCTTTAATAGCTTTGTCAGATAATTCTGACATCTCTTGTCATCTTGGTATTGGTAGCTTTTGATTGTCTTATTTGCAGTTTGAATCTTCCTGGTTCTTCTAAGACATGTAATTTTCAGTTGAATCCTGGATATATTTTTTTATGATGTTATAAAACTCTGGATCTTACTAAAACCTCCTTTCACTGGCTTCCTCTCAGAACCCTATGGCCAAGGAAGAGGTGGCAGTGCTGCCTCAGTACTGGCAGGTGGGGGTAAAACTCTAGTTTACTCACTCAGCCTACATTCACATCTGAGGTTATTGGGGGCTCCTCATTACTGCTGGGCAGGGGTGGGATATCTAGCTCCACACATGGCCTCCACGGACACAACTGGGGATGTCCTCCGTACTGCTGAGTAGTGGTGAGAGCTTTGACTCTCCACTAGGCTTTCTTCATTACATCTGGGTAGGGATGAAATATGGGCTCCTTATTGGGCCTTTTCTGTCCCCAACTCAGTAGGGTATTTGGGGCACCTCATTATAGTATTTTGAGTGTGGAAGCCTGGACTCCCCACTTGGCCTTTTCAGGCATTTGGCTGGGGAAAGGTGTTACTGTTTCAAAGTATTCTGCCTTGCTGGGCTGCCCTTTCTGGCCATTTGGTCAGAGACAGCAGGCTCCTCTTGAGACTTTTTCTGTATGTGCCCATTGCCCTTTCCAGGTTGCTGCCCTCAGCTCCAGGTCTGGGATGTCCAAGGCAACAGGAACACCCTGGGAGCTCACCACCATGGTCCTCAGGTTGCGGGGTCCCTAGCCAGTGTGCCTTCTGTTGCCCTGTCAGAGACTTCTCATGTTGTTTTATATATAAAGTTGAGAGTTTTTAGTTGTATTGAGTGAGTAAAACAGGGAAAAATATTTTTTTTTTTTTTTTTTTTTTTTTTGAGACGGAGTCTCGCTCTGTCACCCAGGCTGGAGTGCAGTGGCCGGATCTCAGCTCACTGCAAGCTCCGCCTCCCGGGTTCACGCCATTCTCCTGCCTCAGCCTCCCGAGTAGCTGGGACTACAGGCGCCTGCCACCTCGCCCGGCTAAGTTTTTGTATTTTTAGTAGAGACGGGGTTTCACTGTGTTAGCCAGGATGGTCTCGATCTCCTGACCTCGTGATCCGCCCATCTCGGCCTCCCAAAGTGCTGGGATTACAGGCTTGAGCCACCGCGCCCGGCCTTGAAAAATATTTTTATGAAGAAACCATCTTCTGTCTGGATGCTTTCCATAATTCAAGTCATCCCCCTTTCTGTTCCAATCTTTGCTTCATAACATACTAATCTTTATTTAGTAAATAGGTAGTTTTACTAAAATATAAAAATTCATTTACTGTGAGAGAAAATGCCCCTATTAAGGTTGTATCAGCTGTGGGAAATTTTTTTTTTATGGTTTTCTTGTTTAGCTAGGAGTTATATGCAGAAAATTTGCCTCCACAAGAGATGATGGCTCAAGTTAAAAAAAACTGACCCTTTATGCTCACTCTGGTCACTCTATGATTATGAGGAGGTAGACTTTCATCCTGTTTGGTTGTAGTAGCTCATCCCAGAGTTATGGGTTTGCTCTTTTCTGTCCTTCTTGACCTATTTTTTTTTTTTTTTTTGAGACAGATTCTCACTTCATCACCCAGGCTGGAGTGCAGTGGCATGATCATAGCTCACTGCACCCTTGACTTCCTGGTCCTTGACCTTCTAACCCTCACCCCGGGTGCTCTTTTGGCTGGAGCAAGCCTGAGAGTTACATAAAGTCCGCAGGTTCAGCCTCCAAAACCCCTCTCTGGGAGATGGACTCAAGAAGGATTTCTTCTTACGTTCTAAGGACTACTGGGATCCTTATTGCCTGGCTATTTCAGCCTGGGAGGGGTTTGGCTGGAATATCCCTGGGGAGGCAGGCTCTCAGGGCTAAAAATAGTGGGAGAAAAGATTAAACCTTTAGGAAACTGGTACACATCAGCGCTAAGTGTGACTCAGGGAGAAACCAGAACTAGGACACTTTGTGTAATGTATCCTTACTCCAAAGGAGTTGTATTTGGTTAAACTCTTGTATTTTCTTATTAAAACTTTTGCAGGGCCGGGCGCGGTGGCTGAAGCCTGTAATCCCAGCACTTTGGGAGGCCGATATGGGCGGATAACAAGGTCAGGAGATCAAGACCATCCTGGCTAACATGGTGAAACCCCGTCTCTACTAAAAAAATACAAAAAAAAAAAAAACTAGCCGGGCAAGGTGGCGGGTGCCTGTAGTCCCAGCTACTCAGGAGGCTGAGGCAGGAGAATGGCGTGAACCCGGGAGGCGGAGCTTGCAGTGAGCTAAGATCCGGCCACTGCACTCCAGCTTGGGCGACAGGGCGAGACTCCGTCTCAAAAAACAAAAACAAAAACAAAAACTTTTGCAAAGTGGGTTGAGAAGAAAGTGTTACTTCCAGTGTTACACCCTCAACACTTTTTCCTGTGGAGACTCCAGCATGTTCATTGTGTTTTCTGAAGCCATGGCACTGTAGTACTCTTTCATTGTTGTTATTATTATTTAATAATATAAAATGAGACATTTTTGCTCCATTTTTCATTCATATTTTTGTCCTAATTACTTTTTAAACATATTCTCGTGTCAGGTCAATATTTATAGTCTAACGTATAAGACTTAGACTTTGGTTCTTAGGATGTTATTTTTGAATCAGCTGCGTCTGGTAAGGTAATAGATATTGAAAGTGCCTTGTAAATTGTCCAGTGGCGTAAAAGTATTGTCATATCTTTATGACATAAAAGAGAAATTGTTTTCTTCTTTTTAGCATGGAAATACTTTACGAAGCCATTTGCTGGGTGACTGTGTGATGGCCTTGTGGTTTGGATTTCATGATTTTTGGTGTTCCCTTGAAGGGTTCCAGATATAACCTATACCAAAGAAGAGGAAAATTTTTCCAGTACATTCCATGATCTGACCTTGATTTGAAAATAGTTCTAAGTGTAATAGAAAAAAGATTTATCAAAATAGTACACTACACTTCCTATAAAGCAAGTTCTAAACATAAGACTCAAAGAAAGAGTCACACATATAACTCAAAGAAACGCTAGAGGCCAGTCATGGTGGCTCATTCCTTTAATCCCCACACTTTTGGAGGCTGAGGTGGGAGGATATCTTGAGTCCAAGAGTTCAATACCAGCCTGTGAAAGATAGTGAGATTCCATCTCTACAAAAAAGACAAAATTAGCCAGGTATGGTGGTTTGGTCCTGTAGTCCAAGCTACTCAAGAGGCTAATGGAGAGGAACTGTTGAGGCTGCGGTAAGCCCTGATTGAAGTGTGAGCTTTCTCAGACTTTCTCTAGGGGGTAAAGAGAGATGGGGATAGGGTAGACTGTTTTAAGTCCTAGATGAAGCATGGGAGCCATAGTAGCACCTGGGAAGGGCATTGCAGGCCGAGGAAACAGTAAGCACAAAGGCTATGTGGTTGTTTTGTCACAGGCCCAGCAGGAAGGCTAGTCTAAGTAGAGCAGGGTGAGTCAGGGATAGCAGGAGATATCTCTGGAGACGGAAGCTAGGCCACATCTTTTAGGGCCTTTGTCCATTTTGTGATAAACATTTACTTCAAAATAGTTGAATTTGATTAAAGTTGTATTTTGCTATTAAAACTGTATTTGATTCTAAATCAGTTGAGAATACATAGAGTTACAGCATGACAGGGTCTGATTGGTGTGTTTAAAATATTACTCTGGACTGGGCATGGTTACTCATGCCTGTAATCCCAGTGTTTTGGGAAACCAAGGAGGGAGAATTACTTGAGGCCTGGGGTTTAAGATTAGCCTATGCAGCATAGCAAGATCCTGTCTCTACAAAAAATGATGGCAAAATTAATGATACATGGTAGTGTGTGCCTGTAGTTCTATCCACTGGGGAGGCTGAGGCAGGAGCATTGCTTGAGCCCAGGAGTTTGAGGCTGCAGTGAGCCATGATCATGCCACTGCATTCCAGCCTGGGCACCAGACTGAGACTCCATCTCTAAAAAAATAAATTAAAAAAAAATAAAGTGGCCGGGCGCGGTGGCTCAAGCCTGTAATCCCAGCACTTTGGGAGGCCGAGGCGGGCGGATCACAAGGTCAGGAGATCGAGACCACAGTGAAACCCCGTCTCTACTAAAAAAATACAAAAAATTAGCCGGGCGCGGTGGCGGGCGCCTGTAGTCCCAGCTACTCAGGAGGCTGAGGCAGGAGAATGGCGGGAACCCGGGAGGCGGAGCTTGCAGTGAGCCGAGATTGCGCCACTGCACTCCAGCCTGGGCAACAGCGTGAGACTCCGTCTCAAAAAAAAAAAAAAAAAAAAAAAAAAAAAAAAAAAAAAAAAAAATAAAGTATCACTCTGCCTTCAGATTAAACATATGACTGTCCTGGGCCTAAGAATGACAGCAAAAAAACCAAATAGGCAGCTAGTCAGCATGTTGGTAAGGGATGCGATGGCTTAGACAGTGGAGCCCAGGGTAAAAGAGGCCTCATCACTCTGCACATCTCATCCTATGCTGAAGCACCCAGAATGACAGAAGGAAAGTGTGAGAGGCAAGGCCTGGCTCGCCCAGTCCCTGAGCCTGAACATCGACAGATCACAAAGTACTTACATGTTCCATCCTCACATCCAACCCTGTGAACCAGGCAAGGAAGGTACTATTGCCTGTGTGTTATAGGTGAGGAGACCCAAGCACCTAGTCATGAGAATTAGAAGGCATTTATAGAGACAGAGAAGGCACTTCGAGATAATCAGGAGTGAAGAACACTGTGATTCTTGCTCATGAAAGGAATGCATGTGGCTGGAATGGAAAGGATCCAGCTGAGATTTTAGCGGACAGGTTATGGTTGGCATTTTTCTTCTCAATTTTCTGTGAACATAATGTTGTTTATGTAATTTCTAATGAAAGAATGCATTCCCATTCTATTGGGTTAGGCCACAAAGTAATTAAATTACTGAAGCTATTTGAAACAAGAGCCCCCGATTGCAGTGAAGCAGCACGCAGCTAACTACAAAGACACTTCATTTTCACCACGCTGGCAGGTTGTGGCTGAGTTTGGATAGGGCTTCGTTCATTGGGATAATTTCTGTCAATCCTGTGAATCAGGGATGTCTTTGCCTGGAAGATGCGCCTGGTGAAGTGTCTTCTAACTTCAGACATTTCCTAATGAATTTCCAAACATTCTTTACAACTTAGACCGTGCTCAGCCTGCAAGTAGCCTCATCATTGGCAAAGAATGTGAACTTTACAAGATGCTTCAAGAGAAACAGGAGTTGAATGAGCTCCTAAAACAGTCTGTCTTTCCTGGCTTTGCAGGAAGTTCTGGAGTCTGGAAAACCTGCAGTCAGGCTGTCATTCAAGGTCAGGTGTAAGAGTCAGCCATTGTGGAAGAACAGGTGAACACAGCCTGGATTAGGTGGAAAGAGCACGGTGTGATTTGGAGGGCACGGGCTTTTAAAATGAAAGTGAGAGAGAGGGAGAGAAAGAGAGAGAGAGAGAGAGAGAGAGAGGAAGAGAGAGATTGAGCTCACAAACCACACTCTAGTGGTGGCTGAGGAGTGGGAGTGGGAGTGGGTGAAGACCATGGGTGATGAGAAGCAGAATGAGATTGAATCAGTGCCCAGTGAAGAAGGTGCCAACTTTCCTCTGGGGCCATGTCTCTGGTTTTTCTCTTGGGGGAATGTCCTCTTCAGAGCTTGAGAGCCCTAGTGTGGCCATGTTCTTACTATGTGACTTTAGGCAAATCTCTGAACCTTCTGAGGCCTGTTTTCTTGTCTGTCCATCAGGATAAAAATCCTTCCTCCTACAATTTTTATGGATGTCAAATGTCACAAATTGTGTGAAACATCCATCACCAAGACCAACTGGGTGCTTCATTATTATTGTGATGTTTCAAATCTCAAGAGGCTCTCCTGTATATATACCATATACTCAGTGTATGGTATATAGTATATGGTATATACACTATATACCATATATTTATTATGATAATATTCAAGCAGATAGCAGTAAAAGTATCTTCACTTAACAACAATGGCATATTGTGAGAAAGTCTGACAGGTGGATGTATTGAAGAAGGGATGCTTTTTCCCCGCTCATAAACCTGACCTGTGGATCAGCAGTTCTCATGCTCTGCTCCTCCCTGGTGGTTCCTCATTAACACCTCCCGTGATACTCATTGGCAGACTTTTCCAGACAGCTGGATTTGCATCCTTTCCTAGTTTCTGTGATGCCCAGCTCTCCACACTCTCTCCCTTTCTTGAGGCTTGGCATCTCAGAGGGGTCTTGCTTTCTATGCTCTCTTTACCTCTCTCATGGGCCCACCTGCAAAGAGATAGTTCGTGCTCCCTGTGGTGGGGGGTACACCTTGTGATTATGTGTGTGTGAGACCTGCCTTTGTAAAGGAATTGATATGTCGGCTGAGAGTTTATTTCTTTCTGGAAGAAGAAACTCCCTCCTCACGGTCCACAGCTGAAGATTCAGCTTCCTTGGGAGCCCTTTCTGAGTAGAAAGTTCCTTTCCGAACACCTGAGACCTGAGCTTCCTCCCTATTTGGGTGGGTTCTTTAGAGAGAGTGGCAATTTACAACCATAGGAAATTAGGGGAAAAAAGTGCTTCTTTCATGCTGAGATGATATTGTTCTACCAGCACTTTCCTCCTTTGCTTGGAGTACCTGAGCAGCTGGGAAGTAATGAGCCACACTTTGTATCAAGTTCCAGTATTAGCTTTGCCTGCCGAACATCTTGGGGATCAACCCTTGAGGATGACAGCTTTGTTAAAACATATGGGAAACCACAGCTTATTTCACTCTGTGTGAGTGGGTGTGAAACCCTTCACTGAGAGGCAGTCAGTTCATCACAGAGCTAACTAGGACATAGACAGGTGCTGCAGAACTCATCTAGGCTCACAGAGAAAAACCTGAGCATGGAGTTGGCAGCTCCATGCGCATCATGATCTGGACTCCTTCCATCGTGTGCTCCAGCAACCATACCCATGACTTCTGTTCCCAAGGTTACCTTGTGGTCTTAGTTAACAGCTGGTGCTCCAGCAATCATACACACTTCCAGGCATCAGGGAAGCAGGGAAGAGGAATGGAGACCTGGCTATTGGGGGAATCCCTATTTCAGATGAGCCAGCTTTCTCCTTCCAAGAAGTGCCACACTACTCTTCCATTTACATTTTATTGACCACAATTTAGTCACAGGACCATATGTAGTTGCATGAAAGTCTGGGAAATATTTACATATTTTATCCCTTAGGCTGAATGCCTTCTTTCCCTCAAAGAGAATTGATACTTTGTTGAAAACAAGGAGGGAGATAACAGATCTTGTAGTTTCTCCTGTATTTCTTAATAAGCACTTGCAATTAAATTTTTACTGAATACAATAGGATAAATTTCAATCCAAACATCCATCACCTGCAGAAGGCTATCCAGGGAGGAAACTCAAATGCCTGTTTTTATTTGAGATAAAATGTTGAAAGCTTAGGACAGCAAAGGCAGTAAAGACCCTGGAAGAAGGGTCCTGTCTTTCAGAAAGGCCTCTGGTTCAGAAAGCAGCACTTCAGGGTAGAAAGGGCACTAGGATCCAGAATATCTCTTTATATAGCCACTTCTTTTGTAGAATGTTTTAGTTGGGTATATAATTTTATGTAGTTAAAAATCATTTGTCAAAGTTTTCTACATTATTTTTTCCAACATTTTCTTTGCTCCATTCTGCTTCTCTTCTCCTGTAGAGACTCCAATTAGATATATAGCAGATGGCTTAATATGATACCAGATGTCAACTAATGTCCTCTTTTTTGATTTTCAATTTTGTTCATTCCTTTTTCTCTCTGTGCTGCAATTTGTATAATTTTTATTGACACCTTCTACTTGGTTCCATTTGCTGTTATGTACATCCAATGCATTCTTCACTTTTGATATTGCAATTTTAAATTCTAAAATGTCTATTTGGTTCATTTTAGGGTTTTTTTCTGTGCTAAATTTGTTCATAATTTTATTCATTATCTCAAATTCCATCTCTCAATTCTTTAACATATTTTTAATAGATAATTTCATGTCCTTTCCTGCTAATTTCAACATCTTGGTCATCTGTGGGTCTGTTTCTTCTGACGGATTTTTGAATCATGTGTTACATTTTTCTGCTTTGTTTCATACCTCGTAAGTTTTTATTGCGTGCTAAAGACACTGGATAAAACAAGAGTAAAAACTGCAGGTTTGCCATACCTTTTTCCCTATCAGGCCGAATGGAAAGCTAAACTCTTTGAATTAATCATAAGTTGGGTGCCTTTGGTGTTATAATTCAATTTTAATTGGTTTCAGTTGATTCACTTCATTGTTACGAGGGCAGGATCATGCCCCTTTCCTCAGCGGGGCTTGAGATGTAAGCACCTGAGGCTTTTTGTTTGCTTTGCCGCTGAGCTCTAGCTTTTTGTACTAAGGGGACCTCTTCTTCCAGCCCATCCTCAGTGTGCTATACTCTGCTGTGTGTATGGTAAATGACTATTGGGGGGAAACTCACTGGCAGTAAGGAATGGTGTTATGTTTAGAGCTCCTTCAGTTTACTGTTTGTTACTCTCGGCTCCTCAGTCATTCAAAATTCATCTGATTCTTCTTACTCTTTAGGTGTGAAAATGGCCATCTAGGAGGAATCTAACCTCCTCTGGAGTTGAGTTGCCCCCTCAGCTCTCCTTTAGGTCAGTAAGATTATGGTGCCTCTCCAGTGTGTTCTTGATGTTACTATGGAAACAATGGGCTTTCGTGACCATCTACAATGTAACCAGAAGTGAATTTCACTCTTTAGTCCTATTCTGACCCAAGTATTTTTCTCCCCAAATAAGCTTTCGAAAAATTTAAACAGCATTTCACGAAGGTAAAATGATTTGAATGAATTTACACAATCAGCAACAGGGCAATATTTTCTCACAGAATAATTGTGTGTTATCTGTCTGTGAATATATCAGGTGTTATTGGAATGAAATAATCTCGTGTCTATGGAACATAAAACAACTATAGGCACAGATGTATTTGTCGCTTAATTCGACTGTATTTTTATTGCCAGACATAGATTTGACTCTTTCTTCCTGGGTCCATATTTGTGGTGCTTTGGTGCCATCAGATCAATTAAAGGGCCTTTTAATGGATTTCGCTTTCTAATTACGTTTTAGCGTTTTTCATTAAGTGTGGTTACTCTTTATATAGTTTATTAAAATTAACAATATAAATTTCCTACAAATTTCCTCCATTACTTACTAATTAGTGTTTCTTCATAAACCCTTTAAGAAACAGTAGACCACAGAACAATTATGGAATACACACAAATACCAGTAAATAAATGGACATATTTAACAATCACTGCTTCCTCTTTGTTCACTGTCAATACTTTTTTTCTATTTTCAGCATTGTTTATCTTAAATAAGTTATATATTTTTAGTTTGTTCAATGTTGCTACATATATATTTTTAATTTGTATTCTATCTGCTTTCATTGGAAAGAACAATAATGTTGCCACAAAGAAATTCCAGAAGCTGCGCCATTGATAAAGAAAAAAGGTTTATTTGGCTTACAGTTCTGCTGATTGCACAAGAAGCATGACACTAGCATCTGCATGGCCTGATGCCTCAGGTTGCTTTCACTCATGCTGGAGGCAGGAAGGAGACAGCTTGTGCAGAGATCACGTGGCAAGAAAGGAAATGAGAGAGTGGAGGAGGTGCCAAGCTCTTTTTTTGGGTTTAAAATGTAGATTTTAATTTTCTGATTTTCTGTAACATAGTAATTTTTCTATTGTTTATTTTTTCAAATTTATTTTAACTTCTAGGATGCATGTGCAGGATGTGCAGGTTTGTTAAATAGGTACACGTGTACCATGGTGGTTTGCTGCACCTGTCAATCCCTAACCTAGGTATTAAGCCCTGCATGCATCAGCTGTTTATCCTGATGCTGTCCCTGTCCACATCCCCCTGACAGACCCCAGTGTGTGTTGTTGCCCTCCCTGTGTCCATGTGTTCTCATTGTTCAGCTCCCACTTATAAATTAGAACATGTAGTGTTTGGTTTTCTGTTCCTGCGTTTACTGAGGATAATGACTTCCAGCTCCAACCTTGTCCCTGCAAAGGACATGATCTCGTTTCCTTTTATGGCTGCATAGTATTCCATGGTGTATATGTACCACGTTTTCTTTATCCATTCTATCATTGATGGGCATTTGGGTTGATTCCATGTCTTTGCTATTGTGAATAGTGCTGCAGTGAACATATGTGTGCATGTGCTTTATAATACAATGATTTATATTCTTTTGTTTATATACCCATTAATGGGATTGCTTGGTCAAATAGTATTTCTGGTTCTAGAGCCTTGAGGAATCACTGCACTGTCTTCCACAGTGGTTGAACTAATTTGCATTCCTACCAATAGTGTAAAAGCTTTCCTATTTCTCCACAGCATCTGTTGTTTCTTGACTTTTTAATAATCGCCATTCTGACTGGCATGAGATGGTATCTCATTGTGGTTTTGACATGCATTTATCTAATGATCAGTGATGTTGAGCTTTTTTCATGTTTGTTGGCTGCATAAATGTCTTCCTTTGAGGAGTGTCTGTTCGTGTTCTTTGGTGCCAGGTTCTTTTTAACAAGCAGCTCTCCTAGGAAGAAATAGAGGGGGAGCTCACTCCCCTCCCTCCACAGGGTGGGCATTGATCTGTTCAGAGAGATTAACCCCCACTCCGCAAACACCTTCCACAAGGCCCCACGTCCAAACACTGCTGCAATGGGGATTAAATGTCAACATGAGATTTGAAGAGGACAAACTTCCAATAGCAATGTTGATAATGGGTTAAAACATTGGTGGTAATTATTTAACTCGCACTACCAGTTCTGATGACCCATATGGTGCTTGACTCTGCAAGGGCTTAAACTCACACAATGGCTGATTGTCATCTTGCATTTGAAAATGTCTCCACTTTTTTTAGGATGGTCTTTTAATCTAAATGAATGGAGATCGATAGCAAATCAGTATTCAGGCTGAAAATCATAATAGTCTTACTTTACATGTGCACTTCTTCAAAAGAAACTTTCATATTCCTTGAAAGTTCATCTGTAAGATAAAGGAATTGAGTAAACTATGGTCACATTTTGAAATACATGCATTTTGTTTTCGTTAAAGGTTCTATGTGGCAATATCCTAAAAGGCCACAAGATGGCATGCATTCCCTTTAAAGTAGAACTTTGAACTACATGTCCAGGACTTTCAAGATTTTCTCTTAGGTTCATGAAAACTAGGAAACACGACCTTTCTTTCTTCAGTTTAAACCCATGCTTGTAGTTGGAAAACAAATATCTTATTTTTATTCTCTTTTCATGCAAAGATGAAAATCAAAACATGCTTGCCTTTAGGAATGTCTACTCATTTGTCTTAGTTTTTCTCCTAGAGCAATATGGACAACTTTTTATTTTTCACCTGTAATCTTTCAAGTATCTGACTTTATTCTCTCTCCTCTTTGTCTCTTTCTCTTTCTCTGTTTCTCTGGACCTATGCTCAGTTACTTTTACTTTTCAGTATGTAAAAGGGTTTCATGATTCTTAGCACCCTGCTTTTTTATACCAACGTTTAACTGTCTCCAGGCTTTGCAAGCAGCTATCAGTCTGTGCTGATAGCTGTAATTACTATGTATAAAGCTTTAGAAGAGTAGCCTCGTATATTTTTTCTTTTGCTTTACAGAAAGCTTTGGGTGAAACAGGCAGGATGTGTGAATGGGTATTTGTAAGGCCATTGTTAAGTGACTCAGGGTGGTACAGTTAATTCAAGTTTGAAGGAAAGGTGGTATGTCTGGTTTTATACATGGTAACTTTTGGTGATGTAAAACTCTTTTGGTGGATATTACTTCAGAGTTTTTCAAAGATAATTTGACCTTAATCTCAAAGATAGACTTGCAATATATGCTATATTGCAAGCAATACATGCTACATTACAAGCAATACAACATATTTTCTACCATTTAGCCTCACTCTTTGATTCTGCCTTTCTGCCTTAGCTGTGCTTCCTGCGATGTGATATGCTTGTATAGCTTCTAGAATCATTTTCATTTTAAAGATGAGAGTTTAGGCCAGGGTCACGGGCTTGCATCTGTATTCCCAGCACTTTGGGAGGCCAAGGTGGGAGAATCACTTGATCCTAGGTGCTCCAGACAAGCCTGGGCACCATAGTAACATGCTGTCTTTACAAAAAATAAAAAAAAAACAATTAGCTGAATATGGTGATGCATGCTGATAGTCTAACTTACTGGGAGGCTAAGGTGGGAGGATTGCTTGATTCTGTGAGGTTGAGGCTGCAGTGAGTCATAAGAGCACCACTGCTCTCCAGCCTATGTGACAAAGTGAGACTTCCTTCACAAGAATAATAAAAACATCAGCGTTTTATTAACTTGATGAAGAAATTAACTGAAGACATTAGGATTTTGAGTTCACCAGGAATTCATGTGAGGCCAATATACTGTCTTCCTCAGCAATTATTTATGCTCTTGTCTAAAATTTACCTAGACCATCTGTGACATCAAGTGTTTTAACACTGAAGTCCTTCCTAGAGCTTAGAATCATCCATCCGGGAAAGACCCTGGTGATTACATAGTCCTATTCTTTATTTTGTAGATGATGAAAGGAATTCTCAGAAATAGAAAGCAAAGTTTTAAGGATTGTTCAGAATCTTAGAACCTAAGCAAAGAAAATAGGGCTATAAAGCAAGCCCACTGGCTCCCTGTGCAGGGTTTTTTCCACTGTATTCTAGCTGGTTTTCTGTAACGCATTGTGGTATTTTCAAATGACTGCCCATACCAGTCAGCACTGACCGAAGGGTCTTGTTGAAATGCTTTCAATTCCTTGAGGTTGCCCTCTAGTCAACACTTCAGAGACTCAGTCCTCCGACTAAGTGGCTGACTTTACTCTGGAGAGCAGAAAGCACCACCCTGGAACAAAGTACTTTTAGGTTTTGGAGATGTACAAATTTTGCAGTGAGTGATACTGCTCTTATTTAATTGAACTAGGTCTGAGTTTGGATACTCCAAGTAAGGACTTTGGCAGCTTCCATTTAGCTGAGTTAGGAATACTGAAATGATTGGAAGTGTTTGGATCAGAGCCATGTATCACAGTTTTACCCTGTGCTGACCTGACATGCCTTGGACTTTGAATAATTATTAATTAACTGAGTAATTTTTGAGAAATCATTTAACTACTGTGCTCCATGGTTTCTTCATCTGGAGTTGGATTTCATGCTATCTTAGGAACTTTCTCATTTCTATGATATTGATTCTATTTCCAGTGTCATCTTATAGAAATAGAGCACTGACAAATGTGTGCTGCATAGAGGGTTCCAGATTCCCTGCATCTCTCCTTATCTGCAAATTGTGTATCCACTAGTGAGTCCCTATAAATGGATTGTCCCTAGGTAGATTCCCTTTGTCCAATCATTTCTTCACAAATTTATCATTCTTTATCTAAATACCATTAAAGCATCTTGCTTTGGCCACTTCTTTGGACTTAGCTCTGTTATGAAGATTCCCATGTACATGTAAAACGAATAAAGTTTTTATGCATTTTCTCTTGTTAGTCTGCTTGGTGTCAATTTGGTTTCTAGAGTCAGCTGAAGATCCCCTATAAGCACTAAGGGGACGTTGGAGGAGATCTCTGGCAGTCCTTTGAATCTGGCACCAAATGCACCAAATATGGGGTTCTGCTTCACTTGCTGGAACAGTGCTTGCTCCAGAACTACTGTAGCTGAGGTCCTGGACCTATGAAAAAAGGCTCGTAAAAGTTATACCCCCTGTAATATTGCCACTTATTACCAGTTTCTTTCTGATCCAGTCAGACATAAGAGGCCTGTAACTGGATCCAAGCCCATTAACTACTGAATCCAGCCCAATCCTGCACCCAGTCCAGTTTCTCTCATGACTTATAAACCCAGTTTCAATCAGAACTTTGCTTGAAGAAATTTGGAGAGCTCAAAACACAAGTCTTGGAGCTTCAGAATCTAAAAGATAAGTTACTATGATCCCCAGTTGCTGCTAGAGAGCAGTGAACACAATGGACCTGGCAGGTACCTCGCTTGGTCACTTGGCACTCCTGGGGGTCACTGGAAGCTCTACTTCAAATCCCACTTCTGACATAATCTAATACAAGAAAATTCATAGCCCAATTAAATTAAACAGAGTTTAATTGAGCAAAAAACAGTTCACAAATCAAGAAGTCGGCCAAGCCAGAGAAGGCTCAGAGACTCCAGTGCAGCCATGTGGTGAAGAAGATTTATAGACAGAAAAAGAAAAGTGCATTCAGAAAATGGAAGTGAGGTACAGAAACAGCCGAATTGGTTACAGCTTGGCATTTAGCTTATTTGAACATGGTTGAACAATTGGCCCCCTTTGATTAGCCAAACTCATTGATTGACAGAGAAGTAGGTTACAGTCTGTTTGCATGTCCACTTATGTTGTAGTTCACCATGTACAGAGAAACCTTTAGGCTGAGCTTAAAATATGTAAGGAGGCAGCTTTAGGCTAAACTTGATTTAACAGTATGATTTTCTCAGAGGAGTTATCTCCACTTGTCACTTCTGATTCTACTGAAGCTGTTGGAGTCTCTGGGAAACCTATTTCATTGCACATATCTCAAGCCACCCCAATATCCTTATGCCTTTTTTTTTTTTTTTTTTTGAGACAGAGTCTCACTCTGTCACCCAGGCTGGAGTGCAGTGGCTTGATCTTAACTCACTGCAACCTCTGCCTCTCAAGTTCAAGTGATTCTCCTGCCTCATCCCCTTGAGTAGCTGGGACTACAGGCGTGTGCCAGCATACCTCACTAATTTTTGTGTATTTTTAGTAGAGATGGGATTTCACCATCTTAGCCAGGATGGTCTCGATCTCCTTACATCATGATCCACCCTCCTCGGCCCCTCAACCCTTATGCCCTTTTAACAAGCACCATGCCTTTCTACTTCCTAAGTTCTCACCAATAATCTTTTTAGGTAGAGACTTGTTCTGTACTTTTAATTCCATCATAAAATGTAATAAGGAAGGTATTTTTATTTTTCTACCTTTAGACCAAATGTCAAACTTCCTACTCTCTCTCTTGGAATCCCATCTTGATTTATTCCTCCAAAGAGGATACAATCTTAAGAGATATCCCAGCTCGTCTCTGGGCTTCATGTGCAAATGAGGTTGGACTAGTACTGAGTACAGAACCTGTAGACATTACATGAAAAAGGAATAAGCCATTCCCATCGGTAGCTAAGTACTCACTGTAATGAGATGTGGAGTGTGGAATCGAACCTATAATAGACTCCCTTTTACAGCAGGGTGTACTTATTTTTACCACTTCACCCAGTAGCATCTCCTTGGTGCCGTCCTCATGACAGTGAGTTCTTATGAGATCTGGCTGCTTAGAAGTGTGTGGGCCCTCCCTATCTCTGTCATGCTCCTGCCTTTACTACATAATATGCCTACTCCCCCTTTGCCTTATAGCATGATTATAAGCTTCCTAAGGCCTCCCCAGAAGCAGAAGTCACTATATTTCTTGTATAGCTTGGAGAACCATGAGCCAATGAAACCCCGTTTCTTATACCTAGTCTCCAATATTTCTTTATAGCAGTGCAAGAATGGCTTACTGTAGAGTTGCTGAGAAAGTTTCTGAAATTCCCCCTTGTTCCCTCCCCACCTCCCCATTGGGGCTGTGACAAAACTCTTTTTTAGGTGGTAGCCGCTTTGCTGTAAGCTGTAAATCACTGTGCATAGTGTGAAGATAGGCCATTTTCTGACTATGTGACCTTGGACATGTTACTTAACACTCTGAGCCTTTCTAAGGGGGTGATAATAGCTACCTGGCAAGATCTTATATTACAAATAATATGGTTCCTACCACATAGTGGGTACCCAGTATTAAAGTGCCTTCTGCTCCTTTCCGCTTCACAGGGGGATGCTCCTTTCAGTCCATCCCTTCTGGTTGAAGTATGCTTTCTCTGAGAGATTTTCTTTGTGATGAGCGAGCTGGGAGCATGTAACTTCCTACCCAGTGTATCCTTACAAATATCATTTGATTATCTGCTGTCCAGGCCTTCTGATTTGTAGAGATATGCCCTTGAAGGCAGAGTCTACATTGTAGCTTTCTTCTCTGTCATCTGACAGGACTGGACTGCTGCACCTTCTGGTGAATTTCTGTGGAACAATTACTTGTTAACTTTTATAAATCATTACTGTCTAGAAGGCGTTTCCCACCTATTTTCTTATTAATTTCACAAAAATTATGCCAGTTGTCCCTTACAAAAGCCTTAGGAGAGAGTCATTGCCCCATTTTACAGGCAGGCATCTCAGCTCGGAACTGCACTGAATCAGGCAGGGTCACCCAGCTAATCAGTGGTGAACTTGTTATCCATCCTGTTCCTTTCACTCTGAATTCTGTTCTCCACATCATTGCTTATGCTGACACTGGGGTCACCTAGTATCTGAGTCTGTTTAGGCTTCTCTAACAAAATGCCAGAGACTGGGTGACTTCAACAATAGGAATGTATTTTTCACAGTTCTGGAGACTGAGAAATCCAAGATCAAGGTGCCAGCAGATCTGTTGTTGGCAAGGTCTCCCTTTCTGGCTTCTCGCTGTGTGTGCAAGTGGCTTCCCCTCAGTTGTGATGGATAGAACAAGAGAGATGTTAATCTATCCTCTTCTTATAAAGACACTAATCTTGTAAGGGCTACACCCTCATGGCCTCACCTAAACCTAAAAACTTTCCAGAAGCATCCTCTCCAAATACCATCATATTGGGGATTAGGACTTCAACATACGACTTTTGGGGGAAAATAAGCATTCAGTCCATAGCACCTTTATATGCATCCCTTAGTGATGCAGAATTGTGAACTTCTCTAGGGTCTTCTGCGGAAGGAAGCTTTTAAAGTCACTTTGATATACACAAAGGGCAGGCCAGGAGGCCACTAGGTTAAGACTAGTCAAGAGGACCTCTCAAGGACCCAGCCTATACATTGCATTTCTGTCTCTGAGTCCTGAAGAAGCAGAACACCAATTAGGGTGTTCTGAGGTCACAGGGTCTCTGAGGAAATACGGTGACAACAAATGTCCTCTTGTCCTTCATGAACCACCTCAGTTTGTGCCTTCCTTTCCCTCTGGAAGCCTTCCTTGACCATTGTCCTACACTTCTATGGGAATCACTATTGACCTCATAGCTCCTTATGGACTTGTATATATTCTTAGTCATAATTTCAATTTCCTTTTTCCTTGTTTCAAAAGAAACTAATAATCACTACAGGGAATTTGAATAAACAAAAATAAAAACATAATACTGGTTATCACCCCACTCAAATGTAACCAGTTCATATTTGACGTGCAGTCTTTCAATATGTTAGGTGTATATATGTATAATATGTAATAATATATGTATAAATATATGTGTAATATATAATCTATGTGTATATATATTATATATATTTGTATGTATATATGTACATATGGAATGCGAACACATTTTACATGTTTTGTAATTTGGTGTTTTGTTAAAATTATGTCTTGAATATCCTTTGTGGCAATGAAATATTCTTCTACTACTCCCCCTCACAAGCTACAGAATGGCAGAAAACATCTGAAAGCCCCCTATCTGACAAAGGCCTACTGTCTAGAATAGATAAAAGAAAAATACTCAAAATTCAACTGCAAGAAAATCCAATTAGGAAATGGGCAACAGACTTTAACAGGAATTTCACTAAAGAATAGATACAGGTGAGGGCGCCAAGATGTCCTAATAGGAAGAGCTCCAGCCTCCAGCTCCCAGCGTGAGCGACACAGAAGACGGGTGTTTTCTGCATTTCCAACTGAGGTACCGGGTTCATCTCACTGGGGTGTGTCAGTCAGTGCAGGACAGTGGGTGCAGCCCGATGAGTGAGAGCCGAAGCAGGGTGAGGCATCACCTCACCTGGGAAGTGCAAGGGGGAAGGGAATTCCTTTTCCTAGCTAAGGGAAAATGTGACACACAACACCTGGAAAATCGGGTAACTCCCACCTTAATACTGTGCTTTATCAAGGGTCTTAGCAAAGGGCACACCAGGAGATTGTATCCCACACCTGGCTAGGAGGGTCCCATGCCCACGCAGTGTCCCTCATTGCTAGCACAGCAGTTAGAGATCTAACTGGAAGGCGGCTGCGAGGCTGAGGGAGGGGCGCCCGCCATTGCTGAGGCTTAAGTAGGTAAACAAAGCAGCCTGGAAGCTCGAACTGGGTGGAGCCCACCGCAGCTCAAGGAGGCCTGCCTGCCTCTGTAGACTCCACCTCTGGGGACCGGGCATAGCTAAACAAAAAGCAGCAGAAACCTCTGCAGATGGAAATGTCCCTGTCTGACAGCTCTGAAGAGTAGTGATTCTCCCAGCATGGAGTTTGAGATCTGAGAAGGGACAGACTGCCTGCTCAAGTGGGTCCCTGACCCTGAGTAGCCTAACTGGGAGACATCCCCAATTAGGGGCAGACTGACACCTCACACCTCACGTGGCTGGGCATACCTCTGAGTTGAAGCTTCCAGAAGAAAAATCTGTCAGCAACACTTGCTGTTCAGCAATATTCTCTCTTCTGCAGCCTCTGCTACTAATACACAGACAAAGAGAGTCTGGAGTAGACTGCAAGCAAACTCCAAAAGACCTGCAGCTGAGGGTCCTGAGTGTTAGAAGGAAACCTAACAAACAGGAAGGACATCCTCACCAAAACCCCATCTGTTCGTCACCATCATCAGAGACCAAAGGTAGATAAAACAACAAAGATGGGGAAAAAACAGTGCAGAAAAGCTAAAAATTCTAAAAATCAGAGTGCCTCTCCCCATCCAAAGGAACACAGCCCCTTGCCAGCAACGGATCAAAGCTGGATGGAGACTGACTTTGATGAGTTGAGAGAAGAAGGCTTCAGACAATCAAACTTCTCAGAGCTAAAGGAGGAACTATGAACCCAGCACAAAGAAACTAAAAACGTTGAAAAAAGATTTGATGAATGGATAACTAGAATAACCAATGCAGAGAAGTCCATAAACGACCCGATAGAGATGAAGACCATAACACGAGAACTATGTGACAAATGCACAATCTTCAGTCACCGACTAGATCAACTGGAAGAAATGGTATCAGTGATTGAAGATCAAATGAATGAAATGAAGTGAGAAGACAAGTTTAGAGAAAAAAGCAAAAAGAAATGAACATACCCTCCAAGAAATATGGGATTATGTGAAAAGACCAAATCTACGTCTGATTGGCGTACCTGAAAATGACGGGAAGAATGGAACCAAGTTGGAAAACACTCTGCAGGATATTATCCAGAAGAACTTCCCTAACCTAGCAAGGCAGGCCAACATTCAAATTCAGGAAATAAGAGAACACCACAAAGATACTCCTTGAGAATAGCAACTCCAACACACATAATTGTCAGATTCACCAAAGTTGAAATGAAGGAAAAAATATTAAGGCCAGCCAGAGAGAAAGGTCGGGTTACCCACAAAGGGAAGCCTATCAGACTAACAGCAGATCTCTCGGCACACAGTCTACAAGCCAGAAGAGAGTGGGGGCCAATATTCAATATTCTTAAAGAGAAGAATTTCCAACCCAGAATTTCACATCCAGCCAAGTGAAGGAGAAATAAAATCCTTTACAGGCTTTCTTTTGATGCAATAGCTTTCTGCACTGATTTAATTTTCTCACTCTATATTTATCTGTTATATTTTCTATTTCCTCATAATTTAATATTAGAAGGTTGTATGTCTCTGGAAATTTATCCAATTATTCTTTTATTAAAGTTAGTTACATATAGTTGTTCATAACAGCTTCTTATGATCCTTTGTATTTCTTTAATATTATCTGAAATGTCTCTTTTTTACCTCTGATTTTATTTATTTGAGCCTTCTCACTTTTTACTTCAGTATTCTTGCTAAAAGTTCATCAATTTTCTTTTTTCTTTTCAAATACCAATTTTTTTTTTTATGTTTTGAATTACTTCTCAGTCTCTATTGCATTTATGTCTGTGCTGAGGTTTATTATTTTCTTCTTTCTATTAATTTTGATTTTATTATTTCTTGCTTTTACAGAAGTGAGGGTTATCATTTAGTTACAATTTTAGGTTAAACTTAAGAACTAATCAATATTAAATTAATTTTTGTTTTTACTTCTACCAGCAGTTCAAGGTGTACTAAAGATAAAAAAAATCAATCATCCAAAGTTCAAAGTCTTAGTACATAATTGGTGAGGAGCTTGCACTTTGGTTTACAAAATCTTTAGATTCTTAGCTTTCAACTGCGTTTTCAAAGAGCCCAGCAATGGATCTCTTCATCATCCTGGTGATTTGTCTTTCTTGTCTGATTCTTCTTTCTCTGTGGAACCGAAGCTATGCCAAAGGGAAGCTTCCACCTGGCCCAACTCCTCTCCCCATTATTGGAAATATTCTACAGTTAAATAATAAGAACATCAGCAAATCCATAAGCATGGTAAGTATGACTAATTTTCCTTTAGTTTTCTGCAGTGAGTAAGTCAGATATCCCCATAACTAAGCAATATATGTCCCCAGATACCAAGTTTTAAAGAGATGCCTTTATAGAGATGTGTCCATTAGACACCCAGATATGCCTTTATAATGTAGACATATAGAAGAACATGCAATTGGTACATCCAAAGGAAATGAAGAAATCAGCAAGTTTGAGGCAAATAAGTGTTTACTCCAAACGGATGTTTCAACTGGAAAGCAATTATAGACTGTGTCACCTAAGAGAAATGTTGGAGATAAATGCTTGGTGCCACAAAGTGAAACTAGCACTCAGGAAAAAGTTTTCTCAGCAAGGCAATTTACTTCTTCAGAAGGGTGCTGCCTGCATCAATCACGATCACAAGAGTATACTGAACAAAGGAGAGAAGGAGGTTTTATCTCTACCACGTAGTCTCTACCTCTGTATCACTCACCCCATGGACTATGGTCAGACCACACAATCTAAGCTGACCTGATTAGCTATTTGTGAATATTTTCTTAAATAAGGAAGGGAAGGGAGATGGGAATTACAGTGGTGGGCCATGAAGTTTCAAAGAGTGGAATGGGTGCAGAGTGGGTAACTAAGTAAACAGAGGTGAGTTATTGATTAGAGCTGACGGGAAAGTAACTACGGGCAAGGAGGCATGGAGAACAAGAAAGTTGAGTTTGAGAACAAAGAACAAGGAAGTTAACAGGCTAAACCTTTGAAGAGAAATTCATTTTATGCAAGGAATATGGGGGCTTCCATTTATATAGGAACTCATTTCAATTATGTAAATTGTCAGATTTCTTCATTGGTAGATTAAACAATACATCATCAGTCATTAGTACAAGAGTTCATTTGCATATTTGAATCAGATATAACTTATATACAAAGTTTTCTTGTATTGTATATTGTTGATAGCCCAGTTGTTTGTGAAGAAAATGTTTTTCACAATTCCTTATTGACATCAAAGTTTATCAGCAGTTCAACATGGCAGTAGTTGCTCAAGATGTGTCATTCCTGTCACCAGTGGAACATTGCCAAGATCATTGATCCATGTTATGATTGTTGACATTGCCAGGAGCAGAAATTCTTTGTTGATATTGTAATCCAGGTTGCTTTAACTCTTCTTTGGTAAATGCTAGTGAAAATGGAACGGCTTTTAGTTTTTTAAATAAGCACTAATTTACAGTGTCACAGCACCACATTTTCATAAAGCATATATGAATTGAAATCAAGGGAATTACTAAGGGTTCAGATCTTTCATATTTCATACTGTAGTTCTCAATAAATGAGTAACTTCTCTACTCCAAGTTGTTTATATAGCAGTTGCTCTCTAAAGCCTGAAGAATGATGTGGAATCTGTCTTTCTCTTAAGAAAGCCAGTTACTGGAATACTGCTTCTAGAAGCTCATTCTTCCTATGCCTTGGCTTTGAATTGAAAGAGATTGTGTCAGCACCCCAGCTCATCTATTGATTATTTAAATTCACAGATTTAAGCAGGATTAAAACCTCTCTTCGCTTTAATTTCCATTTCTTGAAGATGTAAATAAGAAAGATTTTGCACAGGTTACTTAAGTACACCACATTTTCTATAAGTAATTAAATACCTCCTTGCATGGTGCATGTGAGTTTCAATGGCAAAAGAAAATTTAAAGTGACCCCATCATTAAGGAACTTACAGTTTAGAGGATAGGAATACATTTATGAAACAACAATGCAAGTAAAGATATGATTACAAACTGTGTAACAGGGACATGGTAGAAAGAGACCATGTAATTTCAAGGGACTAACCAGTTAGAGGAGAATTCAGCAAAGGGTTCTCTGAGTAATTGAAGTTGGAGCTGATAATCGTAAGAATGATTAGGAATTAAACATATCAGATATCAACAAAACCCAATTTCACATGTTTTCAATCTGGGGGAGAATTGCTTCTGTTGATGAAAAGAGTCAAACTGCAAAATACTTGAAGAGATTTATTCTGAGCAAATGTGAGTGACTATGACCCACGACACAGCTGTCAGGAGACGCCGAGAATATGTGCCCATGGTGGTCAGGGCACAGTTTGGTTTTATACATTTATACGTTTGAGTATGTACACATGAGACTCCTGTCAATACATTTAAGATATACATTGGTTTGGCCCAGAAAGGTGGGACAACTCGAAGCAGTGGGAGAGGGGCTGCTTCCATGATATCCAGAGTTTAAAATTTTGTGATTGACGATTGGTTGAAAGAGTTATTGTTAATAGAAAGGAATGTCTGGTTTATGATAAGAGTTGTGGGGACCAAGGTTTTATCATGCAGATGAAGCTTCCAGGCAGCAGTCTTCAGAGAGAATAGATGGTAATTGTTTCTTATCAGAGTTAAGGTCTGTGTTAATGTTAAATGTTGGTCAGCTTTTGTTGAATTCCAAAACGGAAGAGGGCATAATGAGGCATGTTCAATGCCCCCTTCCCATGATGGCATGAATCAGTTTTTCAGGTTAAATTTGGAGGGACCTGGCCTAGAGGAGGAAGTCTGTTTAAATTGCTGGTGGTAAGGGAGTGGGGCCAGCTGGCGGTGAGAGGGGTGCTTTGAATTTTATTTTTGGTTTACACTTCTCTCCCTAAGACCCTGAAAAGAGGACAAAAGTGTTTGTAGTTCAGAGACTAAGTAAGAATATGGTACAAGCTGAGAGTAGAGAGGGAAGCAGGGGAGAAGACATGCAGGCCTTGCATGGATGTAAAAAACACTTGTTTTTATCATAAGATCAATATGGGCCGAGCCTGGTGGCTCACACCTGTAATCCCAGCACTTTGGGAAGTGGAGGCAGGAGGATCACCTGAGGTCGGGAGTTCGAGACCAGCCTGACCAACATGGAGAAACCCCATCTCCACTAACAGTACAAAATTAGCAGGGTATGGTGGCACATGCCTGTAATCCCAGCTACTTGGGAGACTGAGGCAGGAGAATCGCTTGAACTCGGGGGGTGGAGGTTGCAGTGAGCAGAGATCCTGCCATTGCAGTCCAGCCTGGGCAAAAGAGTGAAACTCCATCTCAAAAAACATGGAAAGAAAAAAAGAGCAATGTGATACCATTAACATGCTTAAAGGACAGTCAGGTTAACATCTTCCTTGTGAAAAGGTCACTATAGTTTGTAGTATGAATTTTTAGGTCAGCAAAAGGAGTTCTACAATAGAAAATTTGAAATATTGTAAGTCCTATATCATTCAGGATACCACATTAGCTGATATTACAGAAGATGATACTGAAAGAAGATAGGAGATTATTTCTATCTCACATAAGAAAGTCTAGGTGCTTGCTGTCAGCTTGCCTCTCCTCCATGATGTCATTAAGAGAACCAGTTTTGTTTTTTTTTAAAATCTTTGTAGTTCTAGTATCTTCTGCCTCTAGACTATTTTTCTCATCTACATAGTCATAGTAGGGGCATCTCCATGCTATTATTTCAACCCATGGGCAGAGGCAGAAATGAAGGGGAAGCAATTGTCTGTTATGCACAAATGTCGAATTTTATCACAACACTGTGCTTACATGAGTTCATGGAAACTGAGTCACATGGCTGCATGTAGCTTTGAGTGAAGCTGGGAAATATGTATGACCACACTCCTATGTTATCATGCATTATAAAAATATGGCAGTGTCTTGTGCTAAAAAAAAATGATCAAGAATGAGCAATGAGGGACAATTATTAGACTACACATGAAGCAAAGTAGATGGACTTCCCTTAACCCAAAGAAGAAACACAGAATTTACTGTAATTGTAAGAAGATGGGAGAAAGTTGGTATAATTATTAGTTTGGCATAAAAATTTAATAAAATAATAGGAACAAAATGTATAATATAGCCCCTGTGATATAGTAGGGGCTGAACAAGAAATAAATATTGAAGCTGATACTAACACTAATAGAATTATTACTAATAAAGTGATGATAATTGCTATTCAAATACTTTTTTCATATCAAATAATTGATTCTAAAGTATTAAATTTTATATAATAGGTGGATAAGTATTAAAACATCTTTCTCGCAATATTAAAAATATTTCCCTAAGCTATCTACATTTTATTTTTGAAATTTACACTTTATTTGCATCTGCTATTCTTTTTGCAGCTAGCAAAATATTATGGCCCTGTGTTCACTGTTTATTTTGGCATGAAGCCCACCGTGGTGTTACATGGATACAAAGCAATTAAGGAAGCACTGATTGATCAGGGAGAAGTATTTTCTGGCCGAGGGAGTTTTCCAGTGATAGAAAAAATTACACAAGGATTCGGTATGCTTCCCTTTAGGGTATGTGTGTGGGTTTGTAAGTTGTAAAAACTTGAAAAATTTGAAGAAATTGAGAAATCATAAGTGTTTAGAAAAATTTATGAAACACACTTTTCATATTTTCTACCTGAGGCTAAGAATAATTTTTCTATAAAGGATCATTTAAATAATCTATATTTAAAACCTGTGAAAGTGACACACTGTCCCTGTTAAACATTAAATTCAATGATAACAAGCCATCTAGCTACTAATTTTTTATGAATTTGTTACAAAGAGAAGTTCATCATAAATTATGGTCAGTTAAAAAAATAGAAAAGCAATAGAGAGATGAGAGAGAGGAGGGATATTACTGAGTTATCTTATTCACCAAATATTTTGCTGCCGGGTCTTAGTCATGGATACCCAGAGATTATTTTAGGAAACTTGAATGGTGTGCATGGAACCACATCAGTTTGGAATATTTCTATCCTCCCCTTGAAATAGGATTCTAAAAAAGCACGAGCACTATTAGAATACAACAGAAGACAAAGCATAAAGTAAACATATGTTCTGAAAAGATCATGGAGAAACATGATCAGAGTATGAGTATGTATCAGAATTGATATTAGAAAAAGCTTTTTTGATTAAGTGCTGGAAATTTCTTTTATTTGTTTTTGGAGCTAGCCTTAAACTGTCAAGTCTTCTGGTGGATCACAGGGTTCTGGCAAACGGAGATATGGCCTAAATGGGGTCCTGACCTCTTCTGCACTGTTCTCTAAGAGGCTCCCTGGAAACGTTTCCTATGAGCTTATTTTTTCCCCTTGATCTGGTCTTGACTCTGGCAGCCTAATATTGAACTTCTTTGATGTTTCCTTCCATATTTCATGGGAGAGATTTAACAAATAGAGGGGAAATGTTGAAATGAGACTAGCTGTCTGTTTAATGACTGTACCCCTTATCTGAGAAATGATTACCAGGAGATATTTTCCAATGAAAAAGTGCTGTCTCACATTCTCCTGATAATTCCCTCCTCTTGTTATTTCTCTTAAAATTAACTTACAATTTGAAAAGCCAGCCCTGAAAATTTAAGCTATGACCAGGACTCACCATGTTTATTGCTGCAGGATCATGAGCAAGCATTTTGCCTTTATGATTTTTAGCATCCCGTAAAACAGGACAAAGCCTTCAGTTTACAGAATTATTCTGAGGTTTAGTGCAGCTGGTGGATTAAGAATAGTTTAGCAATATGCAAAATTAAGAATCCTGACAGTTAAATAGTAGTTTAGGTTCAAAGAGGAGGCAGGTGTGATGAAGAGTTCAATGGGAATCCCTGAAGCTGACACCATTATATTTACATCCCTGCTGAAATGTCAATATCATCTCCTGAGATGAGAACTGTCAGCTCGTATTCATGACAATGAAGAATATTTTCTCTCTCTGTTTTTTCTTTTGTGTTGATAGGAGTTATTTTTAGCAATGGAGAAAGATGGAAGCAAATCCGGCGTTTCTCTCTCATGGTTTTGAGGAATATGGGGATGGGGAAGAAAACAATTGAAGACCGAATTCAAGAGGAGGCCTTGTGTCTGGTGGAAGCATTAAAAAAAACCAATGGTGTTTGTTTCTTCATATAACTAACACTAATAGTTTGGGTAGAACAAATGGTATTGTAAATAGACTACAGAATATGATGATGGCTGAAGTATCATAGTTTACTTTTTGCTCACATAACAGAATTAGGAGGTGAAGTGTTTGGAATAACAGTCTTTTTAGGTACCAGGTTAATTGGGCTTTGATATCTTCAGCAAATGTCTTTGAATATCATCAATGGTTCATATCTCTGTGTGATACAGGAAGGAGAAAAGAGCAAGTTAAAAAGCAAATACTTTAGACCAGGCATAGAAGTGGCACACATAACTTCTCTCATGTGTGCCACTTAGTAACAAGGCCACACCTAACTGCCAGAGAAGCTGGAAACTGTGGTTTACTCTGTGCACAGGAAGAAAAGAACATGGATTTTGGCAATCAGCTATGAGTCTTGGCCACATACACTTAAAAAATTAGGTAACTTTTCTAGGAAAGTGTTTAAGAACAATACAGGGGTTGCCAATTACCCCCAAAGTGTGGGGCTGCCATTCACCTCTCATAATGGAGTGTGGATATGAAGAGATGGTACTGCAGCAGCACAGATCTCTGCGGTGCGTAGATGTGTGTGTGCACCTGCAGGGCTGGGAGAGCAGGTGGAAGAGAAAGGGCTAGGCAGGGCAAGCAAGGGGTAAGATCATAAGATATATGTGGTTTTATAATGTCGTGTATTGAATGAATATTTTTATGTGTTTAACTAAATGTTTTTCAAGAACATTATTAGCTGGATAGTACAGTAGTCCATTATTTTGGACACACCAGAGTTTATTTAACTAATCCTCTGTTTTGGCCAGATAGGTTGATTCTAGTTTTTCCTGCTCTTAATATACAAGAATGAAACCCATACTAATTATTGTAAATCTCTGACTACTTTCTTTGAATAAAATTTGGAAATAGAATTAGTCAAGCAATGAATATTGAATTTTGGCACATATTATCTGTGAAATTATTTGTATCCTTAATTTGTATTGAAGCAGAACTTGTTATTAACTCGTTCAACTTTTCCCATGGCGAATATGGCCTTCTCTGAACTCCCTGACCTTTAGTCGTCCAAAATCTGCTTAATTCCACTTCCTTGTAGGGACCTCACACTCTTGGGGAAGCCCATTTAATCACTAATAACACTAACAGTTGGAAGTTATTTCCACAGGTTGAGCAGAGCTAATTTACATAGTAACTTCTAATTTTTGATCTGAGCTTGCATTGTCCTTCTAGAGTTATGGTGTTGTGGTTGTCACCACACAGAGGCAGGAGGGACCTACCTATCATCCAAAATCTGGTTTAGATGATTACAATAAAGATTCGACACAAACACCAATAGGATATGAGAGGTTTATTACTCACATAATATTGCTTTCAATGAAGAGCAGGCTGACACCCAACCAGGTCCAAAATGACACTGAAAGAGCAGCAGGAGGATAGTGGCATGAGGTTTTCATGGCAATTAGGGTTTAGGGCTGGGTTGAAGTTTCCTGTGTGCAGGTCAGGGCTTGTGTGGCTTAAACTGCCTATTTGTGTTAATGGAAGGAACTGTTACATATTTTTTTTAAAGCATTTCCAGATGTGGGTACAAGGGGAAGAGTTCAGGGTGAGTCTTATAAAACTTCTAGCAATCAAACATCCAAAAATGGAGCCATGCTCTTTATTGCATATACGAAGTCTATTTCTACCCACAATGTAGTTTTTCAAATATGTAACTATAATTCCAATTTCTCTCATTATTTTTATCTTTTACAAAAAAAGACAACCAAATTTTTCAACTCTGTTTTCCATGTTGTGTTTCAAGTTTCTTCAGTATTTTGATTTTCTTTTTAAGTTGTTTAGTTTTCTGTTGGCATCATGAGGATGTATCAACAGTGATAATTAAATTCCATACATTAAAAAATATTTTAAATGGCCTCTTTTTATTTTGTATTCCTTCTTGTGAATTAGAACATTTTGGAAAATGATATAAATAGGAGACTTCTTGGGGCAAAATTATCAAATAAAATGGACTGGATTAGACAGTTTTATTTGGATAAATACAGCAAATTTTATTTTAAGCATTTGAAGTTTATTGTAATGGTGGCATGTCCAGGTAGGTTTTATTTCTAGAAGATCTTAGAAGTCAATCATTTCCAATTATTTTAAGCAGTCAATTTTAGATTTATATGAAAATTGTGTTTTAACTTCTGACTGGCATTGTTTGTAGCATCTCCCTGTGATCCCACTTTTCTTCTGGGTTGTGTTCCCTGCAATGTCATCAGCTCCATCATTTTCCAGAATCGTTTTGATTACAGGGATCAGAAATTTCTAACCTTGATGAAGTATTTTAATGAAAACTTTGAAACTGTGAGCAGCCCCTGGATACAGGTAAGGCCAAGGTTCTTTTTAGAATGTGTAATAGTTTTCTAGCTCATCTATAGCTCATGCCTACCCCATCTCTCTGCCCTATTTAAAAATGTCCAAAGCAATGCTTATCAAACTATCGTTTGCAACACATTAGTGAGTTATCAAATCAATCTAATGTGATACAATAAAATTGAAAACATGAAGTAAGGTAGAATAGAAAAAAAATACATAATCTCAGAGTGCTACATTTATAGTAAGATTTGTTTAGATGAAACTTTTTTTGTTTGTTTTTAGATCGTCAGATATAGAGGGTAGTGATTTAAGATGTATTTCTTATTAAAGTACACTGTCAGAAAATGTCAGTAACCTATGTTTTACAATCACTAACAACTAAAATTCTATACTGATCATAAGTTCCTGATGTGACATACCTTCAAAGGACCCTAGAGAAAAAATAGTCTAATGTCTCTTATTTACTGGAATGGGAAACTGACCCAGAGCTATTAGGCATATTTTTCAAAATAGCCTAGCTAAGAAAATGAACATCAAAATCTAGAATCTAGAATTCCTGATTCCTGATTCTGTATCTAGTTTGATTTAAGCTACAAGCCTGAATATATTATGTGGACGTGTTCCAAAGGTATTAGGTCATTGGGGTGTTGTCTAAATTAAAGCATGTTCTGTAAGCTCTAGGACCAGCAAAAACATGAGTCAGGAAAATATGCACATTCTTTGGGGTGGAATATTTAAATTATATATATATATATGTATATGTGTATGTTTGTGTTTTTTTATATATATATGTATACGCTAAGTGATTTGGGCAGTTTCTTAATCTTTCAGATGTACTATTTCCTCATTACAACAAACGAGTATGAGTCTTCAAAATTTTTAGACTATCCCCTGGTAAAACATATATTGTGTATACTGGTGCAAACACAGGGTATTAGCTCTGAGATCACTAGTTTGGTGTCTTCGAATTGTTGATTAACCTTATGAACTTCAATTTGCTCATCTGAAGAGAGGTGACAACAGGGGTAATTTCTTGACTTCCTTCAGAGAGTTATGGTTAGGAAATCAACGTGATTGGCCTTGAAGTTGCTTTGTAACCTGTGCATACTGTCTCTGCCTACTTTTTCAGTGCTCTCTCCTTCAGATTCAGAATGCAATCCTGTGCAGGAAGCATGTCTATTCATCTTTATCTACTTAGCATATAACCAGTGTCTGATAAATGATAAGGACCAGTGTTTGGTGAATGAATTAATGATGGATTCTTCCTCCTTTCAGCTCTACAATGCTTTCCCCTTTTTACGGGTTCTCCCAGGAAGTCATAATGTGATATTTAAAAATTTTGTTCTCCAAAGAAGTTTTATTTTGGAGAAAGTAAAAGAACATCAGGAATCTCTGGACATCAATAACCCTCGAGACTTTATTGACTATTTTCTGATTCGAATGGAAAAGGTAGAATGTAATTCTGATTTGCTACTTTATCTTTATGGGTGTCGTGACTCATTGATATGCTTTGATTTTCCCGGTGAAACTGAGATATGAAAACAAATGCTATATCCTAAAGTGTATTAATTGTTTATGCAACATATTACCTGTGTAAGCCATATTGCATGTGTCTGGATATTTCTAAGTTCTCACCCAAAGAGACTTAGGTTTTATGTTTACCATGTTAAAGCTGATTCCTTATCTGGGGGCTGATCAAAACATGCAAACACACACATGCACACATTCATTCAAGACTGATGATAACATATCATGGTTCCATGAAGAGAAGATGTAACAAATGAGGGAACACAGGAATGGATAGAAACCCAGACAGGCTTACTTTTGGGCAATCTCTAAGATATATTCATTTACAGATGAGGTAGGTTTGAGAAACTCTGACTTAGTTAAACAGGGAGGAGAAAATAGATCCAGGAGATGATGAGTACAGTAATCAAGTTTGTGAAATTTTCAAAGAGGCTCTAATGATTGTAATTGAAGAGCAGTCTTGGGTGTAATGACTGATGGAGTTGTAAATACTGCTGTAGTTTGGGTGTAATTAGTTCAAGAAACTTGAATGAAAAATTAGATATGATGAAATAGACAATAGATGCTAGAGTTGACAGTGATTAGCAGTGATGACTTAATCAAAAGTATGTTTAAAAAATTACGAAGGAACTGACTGGCTCTAGTGGGTCAGAAATTGAAGAATCAGAAAGTACTTGAATATTTGTGAGTCCGATGTTATTTTAAATTTGAAGCAATTCTAACAGTTCACCTAATATTATCTTCACCCATAGCACACTCTAAAGTCTGGCTTAATTGGCCAGGTACTGATGTTGTACTGAATAGTATTGTGTTACTTGAAAAGCTTTTTATTAAGTAATTGTAACATGTCATTGCTAGGAAAAACACAATAAAGAGTCTGAATTTACCATGGACAACTTGGTTGCTACTATATGGGATATGTTTAGTGCAGGAACAGAGACAACAAGCACCACAATGAGATATGGACTGTTGCTCCTGCTGAAGCACCCTGAGATCTCAGGTATGATCACAGATGATGGGCAGGATCAAATTTCAGGTAGAAACGGACAGAAAATACTGATAACCACCCCACAGTTTACCTGCCAACACAAGGTACAACAAAATTTCTCATCATTAGTACATCTACCTACCACTGGGTGGATTCAATTCAAATTAGTTCCTAGTATAAAAGGAGAATAAAATGTTTAAATAATGATAGAGATTTGAAAAGCAGAGGCCATTATTCTCCCTGCGATGGTATAGGATTCTTGATTTGGTTTGGAACAGATGCAGCAGTGCGGCATTGTTATTTTGAACAATGAGCTGTAGACTTCAATAGCAGTGGTTTTGAATTCTGATTCTACTAATAGATGGCTGGCTTGACCTGCAGACACATGATTACTCTCCATATCTGTGATCCCTTATCTGTTCAAGGGGGATAATATGGGAAAGACCACATATTCCCTGAGCATCCTTAGGAAACTATTTACTTCTCTGGACTTGTTTCTTTGTAAAGTACATGAAATTATACCTACCACATAGAAGTTTTTTGAAGAATTATAAAGTAATATAATGAAGAGTGCAGTGTGTCTGTCCTATATTATGAATACCTTCTGAATAAATTTTAACTTGTTAAGTTTTTGTGCTGAATCAATTTAATATCTCATTTCCTGAACTGCACTGTGTACTTCTTAGATTACTGAAACTTAAATATTTAAGATAAAATTGAAATACACAAAATGGTTAAACTACAAGGTCTTCAGTGATTCTTCAGGATCCCAGATCTCTGAGTCTGTCAAGAAAAAGTACACAGAGTAGGGAATCAAAGTTGAGGATTGAACGTCATGGTGCAGTTGTATTTCATACCTGCATACCTGTGTCTAATGCGCTTTCAGTTTGCCCAAGAAACGTAAACTGTGTGTCCTTTTTTTTCTCTTATGGAGGTAGTGACACATAATTTTCCGTCATTGTCCTATCTCCAACTACAATGGGACAATGATGAAGGGATCCTACAAATGGTACTTCAAGTTTTTTTCTTCTCATAAATTCTGACTCCTGCCTTGCCAGCTAAAGTGCGGGAAGAAATTGATCATGTGGTCGGCAAAAACCGAAGTGTCTGCATGCAGGACAGAAGCCGGATGCCCTACACGGATGCTGTGGTGCATGAGATCCAGAGATATATTGACCTCACCCCCACCAGTTTGCCCCATGCAGTGACTCAAGACATTCGGTTTAGAGAATATCTTATTCCAAAGGTGAGAGATATTATGTCTATACCCTTCCTTAGGTGTCTTAGGCAATCAAATATCATAGCAGTAGAACTGTAGATTGCCTAATCTTCTACAGGTATGGCACACTCATAACTCAGGCATTCTACCCTGTAACCATATTCTTCTTTCCCTCTAGTTTTTGATACAAGTTTCTAAATGTGATAGTGCCTAGACTCCCACAGGATCTTCCATGCTTTGATAGCTCCACACCCTGCCTGTCCATTAGCCCAGTGTGCTATCCTGTCCCTTCCTTTCAATTTTATGTTTTATTACTCTTACCAATTAACCTGTATCCTATATCCCACCCCTTCTCTACTGTCCCTATGACTTACTTGTGAAAAGTCCAACATAAAAGTCTCCTTCCTCCCTGCCTGATTATTGGCTACTGACCTGTGCTGGAAAGGACCATGCAGCCCAGCAGGTTGATATTGTTATCATCAATGCCAAATGTGGTGGTTTAATTTTTATCAATGCCAAAAGTATTGTCAATCTTACCCAACAATCCTGCTTTATAATCTAACTCAACTTGCTTCACCATACTCCACAATGACTTTCAACCTTGAACTCTTCTCAACCTTTCATTATCTTACTTTTAATAGGTGACCTGCTCTTCCATCTCACAGAAAAATTAGTCACTGGAAGTGGACTCCTCTAATGCTTTCCATTAGATTTACATACTTGGCTACATTTACAACCTTTGATTCTCTTTCATGTCAGTTGCTGTGACAGATGGGCTTTCTTTTGTTCTACTATAAGCTGTTTTAACTGTGGCATGGATCCCTTCTCTCTTACTTTTTCAATTATCCTCCTTAAGTAATTATTTCTTCTTCCTTCCTCTTCATCTTCTCCCTTCTTCCTGGCTCCTTTTTATCAGCCTGTGAGCATGATCAATTCTCTTTTATTTATGATTGACACTTAATAATTGTTCATATTTTTGGAGAAGAACATCATGTTTAGAAACATGTATGAGTTGTGTAATGATTAAATCAGGGTAATTAGTATCTCGATCACTTTGAACATTTATTATTTATTTGTGATGAGAGTGTTCAAGAACCTCTCTATTAGCATTTAGAAATCCATTTGTATTAGTCTGTTTTCATGCTGCTGATAAAGACATACCTGAGACTGGGCAATTTATAAAAGAAAGAGGTTTATTGGACTTACAATTCCACATTGCTGGAGAGGCCTCACAATCACGGTGGAAGGCAAGGAGGAGCAAGTTACATCTTACATGGATGGCAGCAGGCAAAGAGGAAGCTTGTGCAGAGAATCTCCTTTTTAAAACCATGAGATATGAGACCCACTCACTATCACAAAAACAACATGGGAAAGACCTACCCTCAGGATTCAGTCATCTTCCACCGGGTCCCTCCCATGAAACGTGGGAATTGTGGGAGCTACAAGATGAGATTTTGCTGGGGATACAGAGCCAAACCATATCATTCTGTCCCTGGCCCCTCCCAAATCTCATGTCTTCACATTTCAAAAGCAATCATGCCTTCCCAACTGTGCCACAAAGTCTTAACTCATTTCAGTATTAACTCAAGAGTCCACAATCCAAAGTCTCGTAAGAGATAAGGCAAGTCCCTTTGCCTATGAACTTGTAAAATCAAAAGCAAGTTAGTTACTGCCTAGATACAATGGGGGTACAGGCACTGGGCAAATCCAGCCATTCCAAATGGGAAAATTGGCCAAAACAAAAGGGCTTCAGGCCTCACACTAGTCTGAAATCCAGTAGGGCAGTCAAATCTTAAGGCTCCAAAATGATCTCCTTTGACTCCATGTGTCACATTCCAGTCATGCTGATGCAAAACATAGGTTCCCATAGTCTTGGGCAGCTCTGCCCCTGTAGTTTCTCAGGGTGCAGTCTCCCTCCCAGCTGCCTTCATGGGCTGGTGTTGAGTGTCTGCAGTTTTTCCAGGCACATGGTGCATGCTGTCAGTGTATCTACCATTCTGGAGTCTGAAAGATGGTGGCCCTCTTCTCACAGCTCCACTAGCTGGTGCCCCAGTAGGGACTCTGTATAGTTACTCCCACCCCACATCTCCTTTCTGCACTGCCCTAGTAGAAGTTCTGGCTAAACACCCTTTGGAAGTCTCCAAAGCTTGAGGCTTGCACCCTCTGAAGCCATAGCCAAAGTTCTATGTTGACCCCTTTCAGCCACATGTGGGATGCAGGACATCAAGACCCTAGGCTGCACATAGCACTGAGACCCTGGGCCCAGCCCATGAAACCACTTTTTCCTTCTAGCCCTTCAGGCCTGTGATGGAAGGGCTCCCACAAAGATCTCTGACATGCCCTGGAGACATTTTCCCCATTTTCTTGGTGATTAACATTCTTCTCCTTGTTACTTATGCAAATTTCTGCAGCCAGCTTGAATTTCTCCCCAGAAATGGGATTTTCTTTATTTTCTTTTCTATTGCATTGTCAGCCTGCAAATTTTTGAAACTTTTTCCATTTGCATTTGGAACTGAATGCCTTTAACAGCACCCAAGTCACTTTTTTTTTTGAGATGGACTCTCGCTATGTCACCTAGGCTGGAGTACAATGACATGATCTCATCTCACTGCAACCTCTGCCTCTTGGGTTCAAGCTACTCTCCTGGCTCAGCCTCCCGAGTAGATGGGATTACAGGCATGCACCACCATGCCTGGCTAATTTTAGAAGAGATGGGGTTTCTCCATGTTGGTCAGGCTGATCTTGAACTTCCAACCTCAGGTGATCCACCTCGGCCTCTCAAAGTGGTAGGATTACAGGCGTGAGCCACCACCCTGGGCCTACTTGTATTGCATCTATGTTCTTCAGAGATAATGGCCTGCAGTTTTCTTTTCTTGTTTTGTCTTTGGTATTAGGGGAATCATGACCTCATAAAATGATTATGGAAGGATTTCCCCCTTTACAATTTTTCAGAAGAATTTCAAAAGAATTTTTCTTGGAGTGTTTTTAAATGTTTGGTAGAATTCAGCAGTGAAGCCAAAAATAATAGTCTTTGGCTTTTCTTTGATGGGAGATTTTTATTACTGATTTAATTTGTTATTCAACTATTATCATTTTCAGATTTTTTATTTCTTCATGATTCAATCTGGACATTATATGAGTCCAGAAATTTATCCATTCCTTCTAGATTTTCCAATTTGTAAGCATATATTTCTTCATAATAGTCTCTAATGATCCTTTGCAATTCTGTGGTACAGTTGTAATGGCCTCTTTTTCATATCTCGTTTTACTTATTTTGGTCTTCTCTCTTTCTTCATAGTCTAGCTAAGGGCTTGTCAGTTTTGTATATCATTTCAAGAAAACCTAAACTTTCTTTCATTGACTTCTTCGTATTTTAGTTTCTATATCTATTTCGTATTTTATTGATTTACTCAATAATATTTACAATTTTTGTCCTGCTACTTATTTTGGATTTGGTTTGTTTTTGGTTTTTATAGTTTCTTAAGTTTCAATGTTAGATTGTTAATTGAGATTATTCTCTTTTTTGATGTAACGGTTAATTGTTTTAAACTCCATTGTTAGTACTGATTCTACCGTATTTCATAGATTTTTGGTATGTTGTACTTCCATTATCATTAGTCGCAAGAAATTGTTAAATATTTCCTCTTAATTTTTTCATTACCTCATTGGATCTTTATAAACATGTTAATTAATTTTTAGGTATTTGTATATTTTCTGTTCTTCATGATTGCTAGTTTTATTGTACTATTTTCAGAAAAAAATAGTTGATTTGATTTTAAATTTCAAAATCTGTTAAAACTTGTTTGGTGACTTACCATACGATCTATCCTGGAGAATGTTTCATATGCTGTATAGAAGAATGTGTATTCTGTAGCTGTTGGGTGGACTGTACTGCGCATACCTGCTAAGTCAGGTCAAAAGAACAGTTTAACACCACTGTTTGTTGTTTGATCTGTCTATTGCTGAAAATAGGGTATTACGTTCTCTACTATTATTGTTTTGAAGTCTATTTCTTCCTTTAGGTCTATTAATATTTGCTTCATATATTTAAGTGCTTTGATGTTGAGTTCATGTACATTTATAATTTTTATACCCACTGGATGAAATTCCCCTTTATCGTTATATGATCACCTTCTTTGTCTGTTTATACATGTTTTAATTTAAAGTCATCCCTTGGTATTCATGGGGAATTGATTGCAGGACTCCTTGTAGATATTAAAATGCACATATACTCAAGTCCCATAGTCAGCCCTGCAGAATTCATGCATACAAAATGTTGGCCTTTCCTATCCATGGCTTTTGCATCCCATGAACACTGTATTTTGATCTGGTTTATCTTTTTTCTTTCAGGGCACAACAATCTTAACAGATCTGACTTCTGTCCTGTACGATGACAAGGAATTTCCCAATCCAGAGAAGTTTGACCCTGGCCACTTCCTGGACAAAAGTGGCAACTTTAAAAAGAGTGATTATTTCATGGCTTTTTCAGCAGGCAAGCAAGCTTTTTATGTGCACATCGGGGTCATGTAAGATAAGGAAGGACTCTGCATGGAGGCTGCTCTGGGCTGAACAATTTGCCATTTGCATAAGGTCAGAGGCACCACTCCCAAAGACGGTTATTTCTCATGGGATTGGTGACTGCGTTCATAGATTCTGCTTCCTGGTCCACTATGTAGGTCATTAAAATTTCCTCCTAGAAGTCCAGTTCTAGTAAAACTTTTCTCATTTACCCTGAGAAGCCAGTTCACTCAATAAACTTCACTGAGTACCTTATATATGGCAATGCTATGCTCAGGTCCAGGCATACAAATGTGAGTAAGTATTAGATCTTTTCTCTAAGAGAAGGGAAAACCAATGAACAGGCAATGAAATTCCAAGATCCCAAATGCTATGCTTGAGGTTTCTTTGGGAGTCCAGAGAAAGGGAGGGAGAGAGAGAGAACGAGAGCAAGAGAGAGAGAAAGAGAGAGAGAGAGATTCAGATGATTTATTTGAAAGGGATAGGGGCAGAATAGTTGGAAAGTAAGTGAAATTTTCTTGCAATAAATCACATTTGAGTATCTTCCCTCAATTTTTGATGGTCCTGGAAAGAGACGTGCAGCAATGTCAAAAAAGTTAATAAAAGAGAATTTAATAAAGAGATGGTTTTGAGAGGTGTGGGCCAAACAAGGGGAGTAACAAAATGTGGGGAAGAACTCAGGACTAACATCAGCAAGATGTTACAATCCTAGATCAAAAGATTCAAGAGAAGGAGAGTGTTGCTGGCACCTGAATAATGAGCAGATTCCTCATCAAGAGAAGCGTCTTTAGGTAGAGGGATGTTGCCACTGTTAAACTAGCCTGACAGGGTAGGATGGAGGGAACAAATACTCTGAACTTTTCAACATTTGAGCCTCTGAATGTATCCAGAACCCAGAAAGGTACTACCTCCTGGTTTAATGCAGTTCTTAGAGGTCAGTTTCCTGGGACTAGAAAGGCACAAGAGATAAACACAAAATGGATCTGGAAAGAGGAAGAAGTGGAGAATATTCAGCACACTTCAAAGAAGTAGGAGGAGGATAGGAGGGTAGAAGACGTTTCCAACAGAAATAACTGAAACAGAGACAAAAATAAGAGATTTGTTCCTGTTTCATTATATAAGTAAATAAGTGTAGAGCAAGCCTTGATGTTGTGTTCTCAAGATTATGTGCATTGCTCAGAGATAATCTCAAAAAAGCCGTTGCTATATGACTTCTTATCTCCTTTCGTATTTTGGAGTCCACTATTGCACCATGAGCCTGCTCAACATTTCTATTTGTTTCACATGGCTTGCAGGCCAGCTTTTGTCCTGACAGTGGGTATTACTGTGTGTATTATAAGATCTAAGGGTTTACCTTAAGAGTTTGTACTCCAGTTTGTAAAACAGATGAATAATTTACAGTTCATGTGAAATGTAGTGTATTAGAAGCATTAATGAATATTGTGGAAAACAGATGAGAGCGTGAATTGTATGTCCTGATGTATCAAAGAAGATTGCATAGAATAAATAACATCTGAGCTGAATCTGGAAGAATATGGGGACTATTGGCAGGCAGAGCAGAGTAGGAGGCCATTCCAGATAGAAGAATACCTGCAATCTGAGAAGAATCTTGAAATTGCCAATCTCTTTGGGGAGTGGTGAATCATTAGTAATGGCTGAGGTGAGGGGAACTGGATGGAAGATGTGGAAAGAAATGATGCCCTAAGAATTGCCTGTGGCCACTTGGTGACATTTCTTTTTATACCTGGGAATAATAAGCTCTTGACTATTTTTTTTAGAGCAGATATGTGGCAAGATTGATTATCCTTTAGAATCCAGATAAGGACAAATAAATCTATTTGTCAAGTCCAGGGTCAGAAGTATATGGAGAAGTAGATACAGTGTTGTGTATCATGCCAGTTGGGATAGATGTGTGTGTGTGTGTGTGTGTAAAGATGTCACTGGCAAGGTGCAACACAGCAGTTCCAATGTGCATGGACAGAAAAGATTTTTTTCATATAGTACATTCACAGAAATATGTACTAAAGAATAGAAAAGAAACCAGGTTTGGGTGTAAATAGAAAAAGTTGTAGGTTCATTAGTCATTCATTAATATATTTCTTCATTCCACATTAATTTCAGCCTCCCTGTGTACTAACTCAGCTAAAGAATTAAATGAGTAATGATCTTGTGTGTAATTTTTAGGAAAAAGAATTTGTGCTGGAGAAGGCCTGGCCCGCATGGAGCTGTTTTTAATCCTGACCACCATTTTGCAGAATTTTACCTTGAAACCTCTGGTTGATCCAAAGGATATTGACACCACCCCAGTTCACAAAGGCTTTGGCACTATACCACCCTTCTATGAGCTTTGTTTCATCCCAGTCTGATGAATTGTCTGGCTGCTAGATTGCAGAGCAAGGTCCTTCAGTCTCATGTGAAAAATGCAGATGTTTCCTTGCCTGTGTGTCAACCATTATCTCCTCCTATGTTAATAGGAAGAAGGCCATCTCTGAGCCCTATCTCTTTTGATTGTATGCATCCTTCAAAATCCATTCCAATTTTTTCTGTATGAAAGAAAATTTATTGTTTCATTTCCAATAAAATTATGTTTGTAACACAATCTTAAGATCATATGCTACATTTTATCTGTAGTCATATGAAATGGAAAGCACCCGATAAATGCCATATTTTGCTTTGTTACCTCAAATGAGAAATCAGAAATTATTGCGTGAGATTTTTAAAAAATGTTGAAAGTATTAAAACATGAGCTTTATTAATCTCACACTCCTATCTACCTGTCTAGGCAAATGATCTCTTGACAGATTAGATTGTATACTTTCTTTTTTCCCCCGTGGCTATTAAAATATAATTACATGTATATATATGCATGTGTTGGATATATATGTTGTGTATGTGTTTATTTTAGCATGTATGTGCATGTGTATAAATGCAGTTAGAAAAGAAAAGAAGGTCACTTTAGCCAAAGGGAATGACATGATATAAACTTGAATTAGCCAGTCTGTCCAAGGTTATCTATTCTTTTCTCCCCCAGTGGTTAAATACGCACATACAGGGACACACACAGATGTACAGACATATTAAGGCAAAGAAAAGGGGAACATGTATTTGAATATAAACAAACAGAAATATGTGTGTATGTGTGTTTATGTGTATATGTAGAATATAGCTGATTTGGAGGTGACAGTTGTACAGTAACATATAGATATTTTAAAAAGTAACATAAAGAAATGTAGCTCATAATGTCCTATTTAATGGCTATTCCATATTTTCAGAATTATTTCCAGCTTCAATGATGTTTAGATCATTTTTGAACTGTTGTTTACTACAAGTGCTGCTATCTGCATACATCTTATATTCTTATATTATTTCTTTAAGGTGGTTTTATAGATAAAAATGGCTGCACCATAATGTATATAATCTTTTACTTTTCATAAATACTGGAATATAGTTCACTAAACTTATATATGTGTTTACTTTTCTAACATGAGTATAATAGAAAGAGTATTTCCCCAAATCCGTGTAAATACGGAAGATTGAATTCTTTGATAATTTTAGCAATTTTGGGTTACCTTTCATGGAGTTTTCAAATAGTAAATCCTTTCATCTGCAAATAATGTTTCACTGTAACAACTAAAAGTTTTAAGAAATAGCACCTACTGAAAATCTTTGTCAATATCTCTTTCTGTCTCTGCTGTTTCCTCTCAGTTACCCATCTCTCTCTCACATAGACATGCAAATATGTATTTTTACAGAAACTGATAAAAGTTGTAAAGATTTGTAGAGACAGAATAACAGACAGTTTAGGAAATTCATTTGGCAAGCCTGATATTTTATGCAATTTATCTGTTGAAATGATTGCTGATTTGAAATCAGTAGCTGAAAGGCTGAAATTCTGGCTATAAAATTTCATTTAGAAACTTTAGAATTTGGAAATAATTTCTGGCAAATTCTCAGAGTTAGAGGAAATTAAATGCAGTACAGAACTTTTCAAGTGAGAAAGACCAAGTAAGCACTTTTATTTCAGTTGAAGCCTAAAGGCCATATGAAGGTTTGCAACCAAGGATTAGAATAAACCTGCAGTTGAAAAGGGCTCATTATAAGGCCATAGTCTTGCTTTAAATAATCTACTCCTATACATTTTCTTATTTCTGCAGACATTTTTTGCTAGAGAAACATAATGTTCCGCTCTCATAGAGCCTCAAAGTTAGTCAGAGGCGAGGGCTTAGGGCATTCTCAGATATTTCCTAAGCCTGTGTGGCCTTCTATGTTCCAGAAATGTGTCACCACTCTTCAAAGCCTTCTATAAATATCTTATTTTTCAATTCCTTCTTTTAAGATTTTTAGTTTGCTAGCAGATTTTTAAAGTGCCCAGGTAGGTGTTAAAGGCATTCCCCAACACGCACACAGAGCCTCTTGCAAAGACTGGGAAATTTATTGGTTTCTGATGTCTAAGGAAATCTCTGTCCCATTAATAGTGGGGCATTAAGCTAATTGAACAATGATTTTATTAAGCTGACATAAGAAAGAAGAGAGACTTTACAGAATTATTTCAGAGAAACCACTAAAACACAAAGCAAACTGGAGTGAAAATGCGTCATTTAGGTCTGAGAGTACAAATGTGTATTTGAATGGAGTTGCATTGCTGGTGGTGAAACAGAATGGACAGAGGAAATGATTATCTTCATAGTTCACTGCAGCCTCAAATTTCTGGGCTCAAATGACTCTCCCGCTTCAGCCTCTACCACACTTAAGTAATTTTTAATTTTTTTCAGAGATGGGGTCTCTCTTTGTTGCCCAGGCTATTTTCCAACTCCTGGCCTGACACAATCCTCCCATCTGGCCTCCCAAAGTGCTGAGATTACAGGCAGGAGCAAGCATGCACAGCAACATTTTCGCCTTGCAAAACTGAAAGTCTGTACCCATTAAACACTACCTCCCCATTCCCTCCTCCTCCCAGCCCCTGGAAACCACCATTATACTTTCTGTTTGGTGATTTTTTTTTTTTTTTTTCACTATTCTAGGTACCACATGGAAGAGGAATCATAAAATATTTGTCCTTTTGTGACTGGTTTATTTTACTTAGCATCATATCTTCAAGGATCATCCATCTTCCATGTTGTAGCATGTATCCAACTTTTTCTTTCATTTTTAAGGCTGAATATATTCCGTTGTCTGTAGAAACCACATTTTGTTCATGCATTCATCTGCTGATGGACAAATGGGTTGCTTCCATTTTTTGGCTATTGTGAATAATACTGCAATGAACATGGGTGTGCAAATATCAGTTTGATGCTTTCAGTTTTTTGGTGTATATATGCAGAAATGTAATTGCTGGATCATATGGACATTCTACTTATAATTTTTTGAGAAACCTTGCCACACTGTTTTCCACCATAGGTTCACTACTTTACATTCCCACTGTCAGGGTAGGAGAATTCTGATTTCTCCACGTCCTTACCCATGCTTGTTTTTTTGTGTGTGTGTGTGTGTTTTTTTTAATTTTTAAAATTTCCTATAAAAGAACTTTAGAGAACTTTCTTTAAACACTATTTTATGGTAGGTTTGCTAGAGATAAATTATCTTTGTCTCCCTTCATATAAGAATGTCTTGAATTCCTCTTCATTTGTGAAGAACACTTTCAATAGATACAGAATGCTAGGCTGATAGATTTTTTTTATCCAGCACTTAAAAATGCTCTGCTAATTTTTATTTCTCCGTAGATGCTGATGACAAGTCTGCCCCACTAGGTAAGGTGTAATTTTTCTCTGGCTGCTTTGAAAATTATTTATTTTCCTTTTTGGAAAATTTCCCAGAAGTGTTTGGTGTGGATTTTCAAAAAATTTATCCAGATTGATGTTCACTATGATTCTTGTATCTGTAGGTTTATGTCTTTTTCCAAATTTGGGATATCTTCAGACAAAATTTCTCCTGGTACTTTTTCAGCCCTACATTTTCTTCTCTTCCGGCAGCACTCCATTTACATAATTTTTAGATCATTTATATAGTCCCATAGGTCTGTGAGGTTCTTCTCATTTCTTTTTTCTCTCTGGTCCATTTCTCTCTGTTTTTCATATTAGGTTATTTCTATTGTTCTGTCTTCCAGTTCACTTTGTCTTTGTCTCATTAATGTCAGTTTTCCATTGTTTCATTAATGCCACTGAGCCCATCAACTGTAGTTTTATTTTGGTTATTTATTTCTCTATTCTAGAATTTCTATTTCATTCTTTATATCTTCTATTTATTTGTTGTTATTTTCTGTTTCTTTGCTGAGACTTTATACATTTTTCATTTGTTTCAAATGTGTTCATAATTGCTCACTGAAACATTTTTATGATGACTGCTTTAATAGCTTTGTCAGATAATTCTGACATCTCTTGTCATCTTGGTATTGGTAGCTTTTGATTGTCTTATTTGCAGTTTGAATCTTCCTGGTTCTTCTAAGACATGTAATTTTCAGTTGAATCCTGGATATATTTTTTTATGATGTTATAAAACTCTGGATCTTACTAAAACCTCCTTTCACTGGTTTCCTTTCAGAACCCTATGGCCAAGGAAGAGGTGGCAGTGCTGCCTCAGTACTGGCAGGTGGGGGTAAAACTCTAGTTTGCTCACTCAGCCTACATTCACATCTGAGGTTATTGGGGGCTCCTCATTACTGCTGGGCAGGGGTGGGATATCTAGGTCCACACATGGCCTCCACGGACACAACTGGGGATGTCCTCCGTACTGCTGAGTAGTGGTGAGAGCTTTGACTCTCCACTAGGCTTTCTTCATTACATCTGGGTAGGGATGAAATATGGGCTCCTTATTGGGCCTTTTCTGTCCCCAACTCAGTAGGGTATTTGGGGCACCTCATTATAGTATTTTGAGTGTGGAAGCCTGGACTCCCCACTTGGCCTTTTCAGGCATTTGGCTGGGGAAAGGTGTTACTGTTTCAAAGTATTCTGCCTTGCTGGGCTGCCCCATTCTGGCCATTTGGTCAGAGACAGCAGGCTCCTCTTGAGACTTTTTCCGTCTGTGCCCATTGCCCTTTCCAGGTTGCTGCCCTCAGCTCCAGGTCTGGGATGTCCAAGGCAACAGGAACACCCTGGGAGCTCACCACCATGGTCCTCAGGATGCGGGGTCCCTAGCCAGTGTGCCTTCTGTTGCCCTGTCAGTGTCTTCTCACGTTGTTTTATATATAAAGTTGAGGGTTTTTAGTTGTATTGAGTGAGTAAAACAGGGAAAAATATTTTTATGAAGAGACCATCATCTCCTGTCTGGATGCTTTCCATAATTCAAGTCATCCCCCTTTCTGTTCCAATCTTTGCTTCATAACATACTAATCTTTATTTAGTAAATAGGTAGTTTTACTAAAATATAAAAATTCATTTGCTATGAGAGAAAATGCCCCTATTAAGGTTGTATCAGCTGTGGGAAATTTTTTTTTATGGTTTTCTTGTTTAGCTAGGAGTTATATGCAGAAAATTTGCCTCCACAAGAGATGATGGCTCAAGTTAAAAAAACAGACCCTTTATCCTCACTCTGGTCACTCTATGATTATGAGGAGGTAGACTTTCATCCTGTTTGGTTGTAGTAGCTCATCCCAGAGTTATGGGTTTGCTCTTTTCTGTCCTTCTTGACCTATTTTTTTTTTTTTTTTTTTTTTGAGACAGATTCTCACTTCATCACCCAGGCTGGAGTGCAGTGGCATGATCATAGCTCACTGCACCCTTGACTTCCTGGTCCTTGACCTTCTAACCCTCACCCTGGGTGCTCTTTTGGCTGGAGCAAGCCTGAGAGTCACATAAAGTCTTCAGGTTCAACCTCCAAAATCCCTCTCTGGGAGATGGGCTCAAGAAGGATTTCTTCTTATGTTCTAAGGACTACTGGGATCCTTATTGCCTGGCTATTTCAGCCTCAGAAGGTTTTGGCTAGAATATCCCTGGGGAGGCAGGCTCTCAGGGCCAAAAATAGTGGGAGAAAATATTCAACCTTTAGGAAACTGGTACACATCAGCTCTAAGTGTGACACATCAGCTCTAAGTGAGAAACAAGAATGAGGACACTTTGTGTAATGTATCATTACTCCAAAGGAGTTGTATTTGGTTGAACTCTTGTATTTTCTTATTAAAACTTTTGCAAAGTGTGTTGAGAAGAAAGTGTTACTTCCAGTGTTACACCCTCAACACTTTTTCCTGTGGAGACTCCAGCATGTTCATTATGTTTTCTGAAGCCATGGCACCGTAGTACTCTTTCATTTCTGTTATTGTTGTTTAATAATATAAAATGAGACATTTTTGCTCCATTTTTATTCATATTTTTGTCCTAATTACTTTTTAAATATATTCTGGTGTCATGTCAATATTTATAGTCTAATGTTTAAGACTTAGACTTTGGTTCTTAGGATGTTATTTTTGAATCAGCTGTATCTGGTAGGTAATAGATATTGAAAGTGCCTTGTAAATTGTCCAGTGGCATAAAAGTATTATCATATCTTTATGACATAAAAGAGAAATTGTTTTCTTCTTTTTAGCATGGAAATACTTTACGAAGCCATTTGCTTGGTGACTGTGTGATGGCCTTGTGGTTTGGATTTCATGATTTTTAGTGTTCCCTTGAAGGGTTCCAGATATAACCTATACCAAAGAAGAGGAAAACTTCTCCAGTACTTTCCATGATCTGACCTTGATTTGAAAATAGTTCTAAGTGTAATAGAAAAGATTTATCAAAATAGTGCACTACACTTCCTATAAAGCAAGTTCTAAACACAAGACTCAAAGAAAGAGTCACACATATAACTCAAAGAAAGGCTGGAGGCCAGTCATGGTGGCTCATTCCTTTAATCCCCACACTTTTGGAGGCTGAGGTGGGAGGATATCTTGAGTCCAAGAGTTCAATACCAGCCTGTGAAAGATAGTGAGATTCCATCTCTACAAAAAAGACAAAATTAGCCAGGTATGGTGGTTTGGTCCTGTAGTCCAAGCTACTCAAGAGGCTAATGGAGAGGAACTGTTGAGGCTGCGGTAAGCCCTGATTGAAGTGTGAGCTTTCTCACACTTTCTCTAGGGGGTAAAGAGAGATGGGGATAGGGTAGACTGTTTTAAGTCCTAGATGAAGCATGGGAGCCATAGTAGCACCTGGGAAGGGCATTGCAGGCCGAGGGAACAGTAAGCACAAAAGCTATGTGGTTGTTTTGTCACAGGGCCCAGCAGGAAGGCTAGTCTAAGTAGAGCAGGGTGAGTCAGGGATAGCAGGAGATATCTCTGGAGACGGAAGCTAGGCCACATCTTTAGGGCCTTTGTCCATTTTGTGATAAACATTTACTTCAAAATAGTTGAATTTGATTAAAGTTGTATTTTGCTATTAAAACTGTATTTGATTCTAAATCAGTTGAGAATACATAGAGTTACAGCACGACAGGGTCTGATTGGTGTGTTTAAAATATTACTCTGGACTGGGCATGGTTACTCATGCCTGTAATCCCAGTGTTTTGGGAAACCAAGGAGGGAGAATTGCTTGAGGCCTGTGGTTTAAGATTAGCCTGTGCAGCATAGCAAGATCCTGTCTCTACAAAAAATGATGGCAAAAATTAATGATACATGGTAGTGTGTGCCTGTAGTTCTATCTACTGGGGAGGCTGAGGCAGGAGCATTGCTTGAGCCCAGGAGTTTGAGGCTGCAGTGAGCCATGATCATGCCACTGCATTCCAGCCTGGGCACCAGACTGAGATCCATCTCTAAAAAAAATAAATTAAAAAAAATAAAGCATAGTATCACTCTGCCTTCAGATTAAAAATAGGACTGTCCTGGGCCTAAGAATGACAGCAAAGAAACCAGATAGGCAGCTAGTCAGCCGTGTTGGTAAGGGATGGGATGGCTTAGACAGTGGAGCCCAGGGTAAAAGAGGCCTCATCACTCTGCACATCTCATCCTATGCTGAAGCACCCAGAATGACAGAAGGAAAGTGTGAGAAGAAAGGCCTGGCTCGCCCAGTCCCTGAGCCTGAACATCGACAGATCACAAAGTACTTGCATGTTCCATCCTCACATCCAACCCTGTGAACCAGGCAAGGAAGGTACTATTGCCTGTGTGTTATAGGTGAGGAGACCCAAGCACCTAGTCATGAGAATTAGAAGGCATTTATAGAGACAGAGAAAGCACTTCGAGATAATCAGGAGTGAAGAACACTGTGATTCTTGCTCATGAAAGGAATGCATGTGGCTGGAATGGAAAGGATCCAGCTGAGATTTTAGCGGACAGGTTATGGTTGGCATTTTTCTTCTCAATTTTCTGAGAACATAATATTGTTTATGTAATTTATAATGAAAGAATGCATTCCCATTCTGATGGGTTAGGCCACAATAATTAAATTACTGAAGCTATTTGAAACAAGAGCCCCCGATTGCAGTGAAGCAGCACGCAGCTAACTTCAAAGATACTTCATTTTCACCGTGCTGGCGGGTCTGTGGCTGAGTTTGGATAGGGCTTTGTTCATTGGGATAATTTCTGTCAATCCTGTGAATCAGGGATGTCTTTGCCTGGAAGATGTGCCTGATGAAGTTTCTTCTAACTTCAGACATTTCCTAATGAATTTCCAAACATTCTTTACAACTTAGACCGTGCTCAGCCTCCAAGTAGCCTTATCATTGGCAAAGAATGTGAACTTTACAAGATGCTTCAAGAGAAAGCAACAGGAGTTGAATGATACGAAAACAGTCTGTCTTTCCTGGCTTTGCAGGAAATTCTGGAGTCTGGAAAACCTGCAGTCAGGCTGTCATTCAAGGTCAGGTGTAAGAGTCAGCCATTGTGGAAGAACAGGTGAACACAGCCTGGATTAGGTGGAAAGAGCACGGTGTGATTTGGAGGGCACGGGCTTTTAAAATGAACAAAGGGAGAGAGAGGGAGAGAGAGAGAGAGAGAGAGGAAGAGAGAGATTGAGCTCACAAACCACACTCTAGTGGTGGCTGAGGAGTGGGAGTGGGAGTGGGTGAAGACCATGGGTGATGAGAAGCAGAATGAGATTGAATCAGTGCCCAGTGAAGACAGGTGCCAACTTTGCTCTGGGGCCATGTCTTTGGTTTTTCTCTTGGGGGAATGTCCTCTTCAGAGCTTGAGAGCCCTAGTGTGGCCATGTTCTTACCATGTGACTTTAGGCAAATCTCTGAACCTTCTGAGGCCTGTTTTCTTGTCTGTCCATCAGGATAAAAATCCTTCCTCCTACAATTTTTATGGATGTCAAATGTCACAAATTGTGTGAAACATTCATCGCCAAGACCAACTGGGTGCTTCATTATTATTGTGATGTTTCAAATCTCAAGAGGCTGTCCTGTATATATACCATATACTCAGTGTATGGTATATAGTATATGGTATATACACTATATTTATTATGATAATATTCAAGCAGATAGCAGTAAAAGTATCTTCACTTAACAACAATGGCATATTGTGAGAAAGTCTGACAGGTGGATGTATTGAATCAGGGATGCTTTTTCCCCGCTCATAAACCTGATCAGCAGTTCTCATGCTCTGCTCCTCCCTGGTGGTTCCTCATTAACATCTCCCGTGATACTCATTGGCAGACTTTTCCAGACAGCTGGATTTGCATCCTTTCCTAGTTTCTGTGATGCCCAGCTCTCCACACTCTCTCCCTTTCTTGAGGCTTGGCATCTCAGAGGGGTCTTGCTTTCTATGCTCTCTTTACCTCTCTCATGGGCCCACCTGCAAAGAGATAGTTCGTGCTCCCTGTGGTGGGGGGTACACCTTGTGATTATGTGTGTGTGAGACCTGCCTTTGTAAAGGAATTGATATGTCGGCTGAGAGTTTATTTCTTTCTGGAAGAAGAAACTCCCTCCTCACGGTCCACAGCTGAAGATTCAGCTTCCTTGGGAGCCCTTTCTGAGTAGAAAGTTCCTTTCCGAACACCTGAGACCTGAGCTTCCTCCCTATTTGGGTGGGTTCTTTAGAGAGAGTGGCAATTTACAACCATAGGAAATTAGGGGAAAAAAGTGCTTCTTTCATGCTGAGATGATATTGTTCTACCAGCACTTTCCTCCTTTGCTTGGAGTACCTGAGCAGCTGGGAAGTAATGAGCCACACTTTGTATCAAGTTCCAGTATTAGCTTTGCCTGCCGAACATCTTGGGGATCAACCCTTGAGGATGACAGCTTTGTTAAAACATATGGGAAACCACAGCTTATTTCACTCTGTGTGAGTGGGTGTGAAACCCTTCACTGAGAGGCAGTCAGTTCATCGCAGAGCTAACTAGGACATAGACAGGTGCTGCAGAACTCATCTAGGCTCACAGAGAAAAACCTGAGCATGGAGTTGGCAGCTCCATGCGCATCATGATCTGGACTCCTTCCATCGTGTGCTCCAGCAACCATACCCATGGCTTCTGTTCCCAAGGTTACCTTGTGGTCTTAGTTAACAGCTGGTGCTCCAGCAATCATACACACTTCCAGGCATCAGGGAAGCAGGGAAGAGGAATGGAGACATGGCTATTGGGGGAATCCCTATTTCAGATGAGCCAGCTTTCTCTTTCCAAGAAGTGCCACACTACTCTTCCATTTACATTTTATTGACCACAATTTAGTCACAGGACCATATGTAGTTGCATGAAAGTCTGGGATATATTTACATATTTTATCCCTTAGGGTAAATGTCTTCTTTCCACGAACAGAATTGATATTTTGTAGAAAAGAGAGGGAGACAACAGATCTTGTAGTTTCTCCTTATCTTCTTAAGATGCACTTACAATTAAATTTTTACTGAATACAATAGGATAAATTTCAATCCAAACATCCATCACGTGCAGAAGGCTATCCAGGGAGGAAACCCAAATGCCTGTTTTTATTTGGGATAAAATGTTGAAAGCTTAGGACGGTAAAGACAGTAAAGACCCTGGAAGAAGGGTCCTGTCTTTCAGAAAGGCCTCTGGTTCAGAAAGCAGCACTTCAGGGTAGAAAGGGCACTAGGATCCAGAAAATCTCTTTATATAGCCACCTTCTTTTGTAGAATGTTTTCCTTGGGTATATAATTTTATGTAGTTAAAAATCATTTGTGAAGGTTTCTACATTATTTATTCCAACATCTTCTTTTCTCCATTCTGCTTCTCTTCTCCTTTAGAGACTCCAATTAGGTGTATAGTAGATATAGGCTTAATATGAAACCAGATGTCAACTAATGTCCTCTTTTTTTCTTTTCAGTTTTGTTTATTCTTTTTTCTCTCTGTGCCACAATTTGCGTAATTTTTGTTGACATTTTCTACTTGGTTCCATTTGCTGTTATGCCCATCCAATGCATTCTTCACTTTAGATATTGCAATTTTGAATACTAAAATGCCTCTTTGGTTTATTTTAGACTTTTTTCTCTGCTAAATTTGTTCATTGTCTCCAATTCCGTCTCTCAATTCTTTAACATATTTTTAATAGATAATTTCATGTCCTTTCCTGCTAATTTCAACATCTTGATCATCTGTGGGTCTGTTTCTTCTGTCGAGTTTTTACTTGAATCATATGTTACATTTTTCTGCTTTGTTTCATACCTCATAAGTTTTGATTGCATGCTAGAGACACTGGATAAAACAACAGTAAAAACTGAAGGTTTGCCATACCTTTTTCTGTATCAGGCCGAATGAAAAGCTAAACTCTTTGCACTAATTCTAAATTGAGTACCTTTGGTGTTAGAATTCAATTTTAATTAGTTTCAGTTGATTCACTTCATTGTTACGAGAGCAGGATCATGCCCCTTTCCTCAGCGGGGCTTGCGATATAAGCACCTGAGGCTTTTTGTTTGCTTTCCAGTTGAGCTCCAGCTTTTCATACTAAGGAGACCTCTTCTTCCAGCCCATCCTCAGTGTGCTATACTCTGCTGCGTGTATGGTAAATGTCTGTTGGGGGGAAACTCACTGACGGTAAGGAATGGTGTTATGTCTAGGGCCCCAACAGATTACTCTTTGTTACTCTAGGCCACTCAGTCATTGAAAATTCAGCTGATTCTTCTTACTCTTTAGGTGTAAAAATGGCCTATCTAGGGAAGAACTTAACGTCCTCTGGAGTTGAGTTGCACCCTCAACTCTCCTTTAGATCATTAAGATCTTGGTGCCTCTCCAGTGTGTTCTTGATATATCACTATGGGAACAACGGTCTTTTGTGACCATCTACAATGTAACCAGAAGTGAAATTTCACTCTTTAGTCCTATTCCGACCCAAGTATTTTTCTCCCCAAATAAGCTTTCTAAAAATTTAATCAGCATGTCACAAAGATGAAACAATTTTAATGAATTTACACAAGCAGTAACAGGGCAATATTTTCTCACAGAATAATTGTGTGTTAGCTATCTGTGAATATATCATGTGTTATTGGAATGAAATAATCTCGTGTCTATGGAATATAAAACAACTGTAGGCACAGATGTAGTTGTCACTTAATATGACTGTATTTTTATTGCCAGATACAGATTTGACTCTTTTTTCCTGGGTCCACATGGTGCTTTGATGCAACTGGATCAATTAAAGGACGTTTTAATGAATTTAGTTGTCTAAGTATCTTTTAGTGTTTCTCTTTAAGTGTGGTTTCTCTTTAAACATACAGTTTATTAAAATTAACAGTATAAATTTCCTCCATTATTTATTAATTAGTGTTTCATCATAAACACTTTAAGAAACAGTAGACCACAGAACAATTATGGAATTCACACAGATACCACCTACTAAATGGGTATATTTAAAATCATTGCTTCCTCTTTGTTCACTGTAAATACTTTTGTTCTATTTTCAACATTGTTTATCTTAAGTAAGTTATATTTTCTTAGTTTGTTTAATGGTGCTCTCTCTCTCTCTATATATATTTTTTCATTTTGTATTCTACCTGCTTTCATTGGAAAGAACAATAATGTTGCCATAAGGAAATTTCAGAGGCTGCGTCATTGATAAAGAAAAAAGGTTTATTTGGCTTACAGTTCTGCAGATTGCATAAGAAGCATGACATAAGCATCTGCATGGTGTGAGTGCCTCAGGTTGCTTTCACTCATGCTGGAGGCAGGAAGGAGACAGCTTGTGCAGAGAATACATGGCAAGAAAGGAAATGAGAGAGTGGAGGAGGTCCAGGCTATTTTTGGGTTTAAAATGTAGATTTAAATTTTCTGATTTTCCATAAGGTAGCAATTTTTCTATTTTTTTAAAATTAACTTTATTTTAACTTCCAGGATACATGTGGAGGACGTGTATGTTTGTTAAATAGGTACGCATGTGCCATGGTGGTTTGCTGCACCTATCAGTCCCTCACCTAGGTATTAAACCCTGCATGCATCAGCTATTTATCCTGATGCTATCCCTCCCCCACTCCCCTAACAGACCTCAGATTGTGGTGTTTCCCTCCCTGTGTCCATGTGTTCTCATTGTTCAGCTCCCATTTATGAATGAGAACATGTGGTGTTTGGTTTTCTGTGCCTGTGTTAGTTTGCTGAGGATAATGGCTTCCAGCTCCAACCATGTCCCTGCAAAGGACATGATCTCGTTTCTTTTTGTGGCTGCATAGTGTTCCATGGTGTATACGTACCACACTTTCTTCATCCAGTCTATCATTGATTGGCATTTGGGTTGATTCCATGTCTTTGCTATTGTGAACATATGTGTGCATGTAGCTTTATAATAGAATAATTTATAGAGGAATAAATTGAGGAATCACCATATTGTCTTCCACAATGGTTGAACTAATTTGCATTCCCATCAACTGTGTAAAAGCTTTCCTACTTCTCCACAGCATCTGTTGTTTCTTGACTTTTTAATAATCGCCATTCTGACTGGCGTGAGATGGTATCTCATTGTGGTTTTGACATGCATTTATCTAATGATCAGTGATGTTGAGCTTTTTTCATGTTTGTTGGCTGCATAAATGTCTTCTTTTGAGGAGTGTCTGTTCGTGTTCTTTGGTGCCAGGTTCTTTTTAACAACCAGCTCTCCTAGGAAGAAATAGAGGGGGAGCTCATCCCCTCCCTCCACAGGGTGGCATTGATCTGTTCAGAGAGATTAACCCCCACTCGGCAAACACCTTCCACAAGGCCCCACGTCCAAGCACTGCCGCAATGGGGATTAAATGTCAACATGGGATTTGAAGAGGACAAACTTCCAATAGCAATGTTGATAATGGGTTAAAACATTGGTGGTAATTACTTAACTCGCACTACCAGCTCTGATGACCCATATGGTGCTTGACTCTGCAAGGGCTTAAACTCACACAATGGCTGACTGTCATCTTACATTTGAAAATATCTCCACTTTTTTTAGGATGGTCTTTTAATCTAAATGAATGGAGATCGATAGCAAATCAGTATTCAGGCTGAAAAATCATAATAGTTTTACTTTATATGTACACTTCTTCAAAAGAAATTTTCATATTCCTTGAAAGTTCGTCTGTAAGATAAAGGAATTGAGTAAACTATGGTCACTTTTATTTTCGTTAAAGGCTCTACATGGCAATATCCTAAAAGGCCACAAGATGGCAGGCATTCCCTTTAAAGTAGAACTTTGACCTAACCAAGACTTCCCAAGAGTTTCTCTTTGGTTCATGAAAACTAGGAAACACGACCTTTCTTCATTTGAAACCTATGCTTGTAGTTGGAAAACAAATATCTTATTTTATTCTCCTGTAACGGAAAGATGAAAATCAAAACATGCTTGCCTTTAGGAATGTCTACTCATTTGTCTTAGTTTTCCTCCTGAAACAATATGGACAACTTTTAATTTTTCACCTGTAATCTTTCTTTCTTTCTTTCTTTCTTTTTTTTTTTTTGATACGGAGTCTCACTCGGTTGCCCAGGCTGGAGTTCAGTGGCCGGATCTCAGCTCACTGCAAGCTCCGCCTCCTGGGTTTACTCCATTCTCCTGCCTCAGCCTCGCGAGTAGCTGGGACTACAGGCGCCCGCCACCTCGCCCGGCTAGTTTTTTGTATTTTTTAGTAGAGACGGGGTTTCACCGTGTCAGCCAGGATGGTCTCGATCTCCTGACCTCGTGATCCGCCCGCCTCTGCCTCCCAAAGTGCTGGGATTACAGGCTTGAGCCACCGCGCCCGGCCTGTAATCTTTCAAATAATCTGACCGTATTCTCTGCCGCCTTTGTCTCTCTCTGTTTCTCTAGACCTACACTCAGTTACTTTTACTTCTCAGTATGTGAAAGGGCTTCATGATTCTTAGCATCTAATTTTTTTCTACAAACGTTTAACTGTCTCTAGGCTTTGCAAGCAGCTATAAGTCTGTGCTGATAGCTGTAATTACTATGTATAAAGCTTTAGAAGAGTGGCCTCTTATAATATTTTTTCTTTTGCTTTGCAGAAAGCTTTGGGTGAAATAGGCAGGATGTGTGAATGGGTATTTGTAAGGCCATTGTTAAGTGGCTTAGGGTGAAATAACCCTGTCTTGGGTATGTCTTTATTAGTAGGGTGAAAATTGTATTCCAACAGATTGGATAACCTCAATGAAATGGAAAAATTCCTAGAACCACGAAACCTACCAGGACTAATCACAAACAAATAGAAAATTAGAATATACCTGTAACTTATAAGGCAATTGGAACATGAATCAAAAAACAGTCTTACCAAAAACAGCTTAGGGCCAGATGGCTTCTCTGAGGAATTCGACCAAACGTGTAAAGGGAAGTTAGCACAAATCCTTCTCAAAGTCTTCCAAGTAGTTAAAGAGGAGAAAACAGTTTTAAACTCATTGCATGAGGCCATCATTACCCTGATACTGAAATCAGACAAAGACACTACAAGAAAGAAAATTATATCCATATCTCTTAGAAATACAATTGACCTTAAATAATGCAGTAGGGACTCCCAAAGCCTGTGCAGTCAACATTTTATATATAGGTTTTGTCTCTCCTAAAACGTAACTGCAAATAGCTTAGTACTGACTGGAAGCTTTACTGATAACATAAACACTTCATTAACCTATATTTTTGATGCTATATGTTTTATATACTATATTCTTACAATAAAGTAGGCTAGAGAAAAGACGATGTTATTAAAATAATGAGGGAAATATAGTTGCTATTCGTTGAGTGGAAGTTAATCATCATAAAGGTCTTTGTATTCATCATGTTTATATTGAGTAGGCTGAGGAAGAGGAAAAGGGGAGATTGGTGGTGTTGTCCTAGGGTTGGAAGAAATGGAAGAGATGGATGAGGTGGATAGAAAGTCAAGAGAGACAGGGGCACTTGGTGTAATTTTATTGAAAAAAAAAACTCTGCCTAAAAGTGGATCTGCACAGTTAAAATGTGTGTTGTTTAAGGGTCAGCTGTGTATTGTTTTAGTAGAACAGTGGTTGTATGTGTCTGCAAATCTTATATTTGTAATTAAAAATAACAGTTGTATATACTTGTAGGGTACAACGTCATGTTATCATACACGTATACATTGTGAAAGGATCAAACCAGAGTAATTAGCACATCTGTTAACTCAAATATTTATCATTTGTTTGTGGTGAGAACATTCAAAATTTTCTCCCTTAGCTATTTTGAAATATATGATTCCTTATTATTAACTGTAGTCATTATGGTGTTCAGTGGAACACCAGAACCTTTTCCTCCTAACACCTGAAACTTTGTACCCATTGACCAACATCTCCCCTTTCTCCATCCACACCCCCTTCTAGACTTTTAGGGCCACCATTGTACTCTAAGCTTTTATGAGTTTGACTTTTTCAGATTCCACATGTAAGTGAGATTATATGGTATTTTTCTCTTTTGTGCTTGGCTTATTTATCTTAATATAACGTGCTCTAGGTTAATCCACTCTGTCATAAAAACGGACATTTTGTCTTTTTAAAATGCAGAACAGTATTCCATCGTGTATATATACCACATTTATAAAATACATTCATTCATTGATGGAAACTGAGGTTGTTTCTTTATCTTGGTTATAAGAATAATACTGCAATAAACATAAAAGTGTATGTATCTCTTAAAAATATTGATTTCAATTCATTTGAGTTTATAACCAGAATTAGGAATGCTGGAGCATATAGTAATTCTATTTTTAGGTTTTTGAGAGCCTCCACATGGTTTTTCAAATGTCTGGCACTGATATATCCCACAACCAACAGTGTACGAGTTTTTTGTTTACTCCACATTCTCACCAACACTTGAGGTCATTCGTCTTTTTGATCACAGCCAATCTATCAGGTGTAAGGTGATAGTTTACTGTGATTTTAATTTGTGTTACTCTGATATTTAGGGATGCTGAACATTTTCTTATGTATCTATTGGCCATTTGTATATCTTCTTTGTTTCTTGTTTCTCTGCACTCGAATCCTTTTTTTTTCCCCCCATAACTTTTATTTTAGATTCAAGAGGTACATGTGCAGGATTGTTACTTATGTTGCATGATGCTGAGGGGAAATTGATCCTATCACCAAGGTACTGAGCATACTTCCCAATAGGTTTTCAACACTTGCCCATTTCCTCCCTCCCTTGTCTAGTAGACCCAGCTTCTATTTTTGCCATTTCTATGTCGATTAGTATGTGACGTTTAGCTTCCACTTATAAATGAGAACATGTAGTGTTTGGTTTTCTGTTCCTGTATTATTGTGCTTAGAATCATGGCCTTCAGATGCACCCATGTTGCTTCAAAGAACATGATTTCATTAATTTTACAGCTGCATAATATTCCAAGGTGTGTATGTACCATATTTTTTTAATCCAATGTAACATTGAGCACTTGGGTTGATTCCGTGTCTTTGCTATTGTGAATCATGCTGCGATAAACATGTGAGTGCATGTGTCTTTTGGAAGAGAATTTGTTTTCTTTTGATATATACCCAGCAATAGGATTGCTAGGTTAAATAGTAGTTCTGTTTTAAGTTCTTTGAAAAATCTCCAAAGAACTTTCCATAGCGGGTGAACTAGTTTGCATTACCACCCAGCAGTGCATAAACATGCTTTTTTCTCAAGCATCTGGTTTTTTTTGTCTTTTTGTTTTTGACTTTTTAATAGTAGCCAATCTGACTGGTGTGACATAATACCTCATTGTGGTTTTGATTTGCATTTCCTGATAATTAGTGATGTGGAGTGTTTTTTTTATATGTTGGTTACTTATCTGTCTTCTTTTGAGAAGTGTCTGTGTCTTTTGCCTATTTTTTAATAGAATGAGTTTTTTGCGTGTTCAGTTCCTCATAAATTCTGGAATACTAAACCTTTGTCAGATGTGTTGCTTGTGAGCATATTCTGCCATTTTGTAGGTTGTGTGTTTACTCTGTTGAGATTTTCTTTTGCTGTGAAAAAGAATTTTTTTTGATTTAACTAGGAGTCACTTGTCAATTTTTTGTTGCAATTACTTTTGAGGACTTAGTCATACATTCTTTGCCAACACTGACATTCACAATAGTGTTTCCTAGGGTTTTTTTTTTTTTTTTCCCCCTAGGATTCTTATCGTTTCAGTTCTTACATTTAAACATTTAATCTATCTTGAATTAATTTTGTATATGGTGAAAGAAAGGGATCTAGTTTTATTTTTCTGCATATGGCTAGCCAGCTGTCCCAGCACAATTTATTGAATAGGGAGTCCTTTCCTCATCGCTTAATTTTTGAGAACTTTGTCAAAGATCAGATGATAGTAGGTGTGTGGCTTTATTTCTGGGTTCTCCACTCTTTTCCACTGGCATATGTGTCTGTTTCTGTGCCAACACCACACTGTTTTGGTTTCTGTATATCTACTGTGTGCCCACAAAAAGTAAAACTGTTTTTAAAAATTTAACTTGAAGTTCTGGAATATGTATGCAGAATGTGCGGGTTTGTTATATAAACATACACATGCCATGGTGGTTTGCTATACCCATCAACTCGTCATGCACATTAGGTGTTTCTCCTAATGCTATCCCTCCCATAGCCCCCAGTTCCCAACAGGTCCCTGTGTTTTGTGTTCCCCTTCCTATGTCCATGTGTTCTCATTGTTCAACTCCCACTTATGATTGAGAACATGTGATGTTTGCTTTTCTGTTCCTGTGTCACTTTTCTGTGAATGATGGTTCCCAGCTTCATCCATGTCCTCAGAAAGGACACGAACTCATTCTTTTTTATGGCTGCATAGTATACCATGGGGTATATGTGCCACATTCTCTTTATCCAGTCTATTATTTATGGGCATTCGGGTTGGTTCCAAGTCTTTGCTATTGTGAATAGTGCTGCATTAAACATATGTATGCATATGTCTTTATAGTAGAATGATTTATAATCCTTTGGGTATATACCCAGTAATGGGTTTGCTGGGTCAAGTGGTATTTCTGGTTTTAGATCCTTGAGGAATCACCACACTGTCTTCCACAATGGTTGAACTAATTAATAATCCCACCAACAGTGTAAGAGCATTGCTATTTCTCTACATCCTCTCCAGCATCTGTAGTTTTCTGGCTTTTTAATGATCCATTCTAACTGGTGTGAGATGGTATCTCATTGTGGTTTTGATTTGCATTTCTCTAATAACCAGTGATGATGAGCTTTTTTTCATAAGTTTTTTGGCCACATAAATGTCTTCTCTTGAGAAGTGTCTGTTCATGTCCTTCACCTACTTTTTCATGGGTTGTTTTTTTTCTTGTAAATTTGTTTAAGTTCCTTGTAGATTCTGGATATTAGCTCTTTTTCAGGTGGATAGATTGCAAAAATATTCTCTCATTCTCTAGGTTCCCTGTTCACTCTGATGATAGTTTCTTTTTCTGTGCAGAAGCTCTTTGTTTAATTAGATTCCATTTGTCAATTTTGGCTTTTGTTGCCCTTGCTTTTGGTGTTTTAGTCGTGAAGTCTTTGCCCATGCCCATGTCCTGAATGGTATTGCCTAGGTTTTTTTCTAGGGGTTTTATGGTTTTAGGTCTTACATTTAAGTCTTTAATCCATCTTGAGTTAATTTTTGTATAAAGTTAAGATGTCCAGTGGCAGTTTTCTTCATATGGTTAGGCAGTTTTCCCAACACCATTTATTACATAGGGAATCTTTTCCTCATTGCTTGTTTTTGTCAGATATGTCAAAGATCAGATGGCTATTTCTGAGGCCTCTGCTCTGTTCCATTGGTATATATATATATATCTGTTTTGGCATCAGTACCATGCAGTTTTACTTACAGTGGCCTTGTAGTATAGATTGAAGTCAGGTAGCATGATGCCTCCAGCTTTCGTTTTCTTTTTCTTTTTTTTTTTTTTGCTTAGGATTGTCTTGGCTATGTGGGCTCTTTTTTGGTTCCATATGAAATTTAAAGTAGCTTTTTCTAATTCTGTGAAGAAAGTCAGTGGTAGCTTGATGGCAATATCATTGAATGTATTAATTACTTTGGACAGGATGGCCATTTTCACAATATTGATTCTTCCTACCCGTGAACATAGAATGTTTTTCCATTTGTTTGTGTCCTCTCTTATTTCTTTGAGCAGTGGTTTGTAGTTCTCCTTGAAGAGGTCCTTCACATTCCTTGTGAGGTGTACTCCTAGGTATTTTATTCTCTTTGCAGCAATTGTGAATGTGAGTTGACTCATGATTTGGTTTCCTGTTTGTCTACTATTGGTGTATAAAAATGCTTGTGATTTTTGCGCATTGATTTTGTATCCTGAGACTTTGCTGAAGCTGCTTATCAGCTTAAGGAGATTTTGGGCTGAGATGATGGGGTTTTCTAAACATACAATCATGTCATCTGCAAACAGAGACAATTTGACTTCCTCTCTTCCTGTTTGAGCTCCCATTATTTCTTTTACTTGCCTGTTTACCCTGGTCAGAACTACCAATACTATGTAGAATAGGAGTAGTGAAAGAGGGCATCTTCATCTTGTGCCAGTTTTCAAAAAGAATGTTTCCAGCTTTTCCCCATTTAGTATGATATTGGCTGTGGGTTTGTCATATATAGCTTTTACTATTTTGAGATACCTTCTGTCAATACCTGGTTTCTTGAGAGTTTTTAGCATGAAGAGGGGTTGAATTTTGTTGAAAGCCTTTTGTATATTTGTTGAGACAATCATGTGGTTTTTGTCATTTTATGTGATGGGTTACATCTATTAATTTGTGTATGTTGAACTGACCTTGCCTCCTAGTGATGAAACTGACTTGATCGTGATGGATAAGCTTTTTGATGTGCTTCTGGATTTGGTTTGCCAGTATTTCATTGAGGATTTTCACATCAATTTTCATCAGGGATATTGGCCTAAAATTTTCATTTTTGTTATGTCTCTGCCAGGTTTTGGTATGAGGATGATGCTGGCTATAAAATGGGTTAAGGAGGAATCCCTCCTTTTCTATTATTTGGAATAGTTTCAGAAAGAATGGTACCAGCTCTTCTTTGTACCTCTGGTAGAATTCGGCTGTGAATTTGTCTGGTCCTGGGCTTTTTGTTGTTGTTGTTTGGTAGGCTATTCATTACTGCCTCAATTTTTGAACTTATTATTGGTCTATTCAGGGATTCAACCTCTTCCTCATTTAGTCTTGGGAGGGTGTTTAGGAATTTATCTATTTCTTCTAGATTTTCCAGTATATTTGCATAGAGGTGTTAATAGTATTCTCTGATGGTAGTTTGTATTTCTGTGGGATCAGTGGTGATATACTCTTTATCATTTTTTTGTGTGTCTATTTGATTCTTCTCTCTTCTCTACTTTATTAGTCTGGCTAGCAGTCTATCAATTTTGTTAATCTTTTCAGAAAACCACCTCCTGGATTCATTGATGTTTTGAAGGGTTTTTCATGTTTCTGTCTCCTTCAGTTCTGCTCTGATCTTAGTTATTTCTTGTCTTCTGCTAGCTTTTGAATTTGTTTGTTCTTGCTTCTCTACTTCTTTTAATTGTAATGTAAGGGTGTCAATTTTAGATCTTCGCCACTTTCTCCTATGGGCATTTAGTGCTATAAATTTATTTCTAAATACTGCATTAGCTGTGTCCCAGAGATTCTGGCACGTTGTGTCTTTGTTCTCATTGGTTTCAAATAACTTATTTATTTCTGCCTTAATTTCTTTATTTGCCCAGTAGTCATTGATGAGCAAGTTGTTCAGTTTCCATATAGTTGTGTGGTTTTGAGTGAGTTTCTTAATCCTGAGTTGTAATTTGATTGTACTGTGGTCTGAGAGACTGTGTGCTGTGACTTCCATTCTGTTGCATTTGCTGAGGAGTGTTTTACTTACAAAATGTGGTCAATTTTAGAATAAGTGCATTGTGTTGCTGAGAAGAATGTATCTTCTGTTGATTTGGGGTATAGAGTTCTGTAGGAGTCCATTAGGTTGGCTTGGTCCAGAGATGATTTCAACTCCTGAATATCTTTGTTGATTTTCTGTCTCATTGATCTAATACTGTCAGTGGGGTGTTAAAGTCTCCCACTATTATTGTGTGGGAGTCTAAGTGTCTTTGTACATCTCTAAGAACTTGCTTTATGAACATGGGTGTTCCTACACTGGGTGCATATATATTTAGGATAGTTAGCTCTTCTTGTTGCAGTGATCCCTTTACCATTGTGTAATGCTGTTCTTTGTCCCTTTTCATCTTTGTTGGCTTAAAGTCGGTTTTATCAGAGACTAGAATTGCAACCCCTACATTTTTGCTTTCCATTTGCTTGGTAACTATTTCTCCTTCCCTTTATTTTGAGCCAATGTGTGTCTTTGCACACATTGGCAAATGTGAGATGGTCTCTTGGCTACAGCACAGCAATGGGTCTTAACGCTTTATCCAGTTTCCCAGTCTGTGTCTTTTAATTGGGGGCATTTAGGCCATTTACATTTAAGGTTAATATTGTTATGTGTGAATTTGATCCTGTCATTATGATGCTAGCTGGTTATTTTGCCCATCAGTTGATGCAGTTTCTTCACAGTGTGGATGGTCTTTACAGTTTGGTATGTTTTTGCAGTGGCTGGTCCCTGTTGTTTCTTTCCACGTTTAGTGCTTCCTTCAGGAGCTCTTGTAAGGCAGGTCTGATGGTAACAAAATCCCTCAGCATTTTCTTGTGTGTAAGGGATTTTATTTCTCCTTTGCTTATGAAGCTTAGTTTGGCTGGATATGAAATTCTGGGTTGAAAATTCTTTTCTTTAAGAATGTTGAATATTAGAATCTGATGATTATGTGTCTTGTGGTTGCTCTTCTCGAGGACTATCTTTGTGGTGTTGTCTGTATTTCCTGAATTTGAATGTTGGCCCATCTCGCTAGGTAAGGAAATTCTCCTGGATAATAACTTGAAGTGTGTTTTCCAACTTGGTTCCATTCTCCCTGTCACTTTCAGGTATACCAATCAAATGTAGGTTTGGTCTTTTCACAAAGTCCCATATTTCTTGGAGCCTTTGTTCATTTTTTTTTGGTTCTTTTTTTCTGTTATCTTTTCTTCACACTTTATTTCATTAAGTTGATCTTCAATCTCTGAGATCCTTTTTTCTGCTTGATGGATTCAGCTATTGATACTTGTGTATGCTTCACGAATTTCTTGTGCTGTGTGTTTCAGCTCCATCAGGCCATTTATGTTCTTCTCTAAACTGGTTATTCTAGTTAGCAATTTGTCTAACTTTTTTAAAGGTTCTCAGTTTCCTTCCATTGGGTTAAAATATGCTCCTTTAGCTCAGAGGAGTTTGTTATTACCCATCTTCTGAGCCTACTTCTGTCAATTCCTCAAACTCATTATCTGTCTGGAGGAGAAGAGGTGTTCTGGTTTTTGGAATTTTCAGCCTCTTTGCACTGATCTTTCCTCATCTTTGTTTAGTTATCTACCTTTGGTCTTTGATGTTGGTGAGCTTCAGATGGCATTTCTGTGTGGATGTCCTTTTGGTTGATGTTGATGCTATTCTTTTCTGTTTGTTAGTTTTCCTTCTAACAGTCAGGCCCCTCTGCTACAGGTCTGCTAGAATTTGCTGGAGATCCACTCCAGACCCTGTTTTCCTGTATCACTAGCAGAGTCCACAGAACAGCAAAGATTGCTGCCTGATCCTTTGGAAGCTTTGTCCTAGAGGGGCACCCGCCAGATGCCAGCCAGAGAGCTCTTGTATGAGGTGTCTGTCAATCCTTGCTGGAAGGTGTCTCTGAGTCAGGATACATGGGGGTCAGGGTCCCACTTGAAGAGGCAGTCTGTCCCCTAGCAGAGCTCGAGCACTGTGCTGGGAGATCCACTGCTCTCTTCAGAGCCAGCAGGCAGGAACTTTTAAGTCTGCTGAAGATGTGCCCCCTGCCGCCCTTTCCCCCAGGTGCTCTGTCCCAGGGAGATAAGGGTTTTATTTGTAAGCCCCTGCCTGGGGCTGCTGCCTTTCCTTTAGAGATGCCTTTCCCAAAGAGGAGGAGTCTAGAGAGGCAGTCTGGCTACAGCGGCTTTGCTGAGCTGCAGTGGGCTCCTCCCAGTTCAAAGTTCCTGGCAGCTTTGTTTACACTGTAAGGGGAAAACCACCTGCTCAAGCCTCAGTAATGGTGGACGCCCTTCCCCCTACCAAGCTTGGGCATCTTGCATCTACTTCAGATTGCTGTGCTGACAGCAAGAATTTCAAGTTAATGGATTTTACCTTGCTGGGCTCTGTGGGGGTGGGATCAGCTGAGCTAGACCACTTGGCTCCTGGCTTCAACCCCCTTTCCAGGGGAGTGAATGGTTCTGTCTTGCTGCCATTCCAGGCACCACTGGGGTATGAAAACAAAACAAAACAAAAACAAAAACAAAAAAACTGCAGCTGGCTCAGTGTCTATTTTGAAACATATTCCTTCAATCCCTACTTTATTTAGAATTTTTAAAATGAGAGGATGTTGAATTTTATCAACAGTTTTTTTTCTGCATCTATTAGATAATCATGTGGTTTTTGTCTGCAGTTTATGTGACAAATCACATTTGTAGATTTGTGTCTGTTGAACCAACCTTGCATCCCAGGAGCAAAGCCTATTTGATTGTGGTGGAAAGCTATTTCATATGCTACTGGATTCAGTTCGCCAGTATTTAGTTAAGGATTTTAGCATAAATTGTTCATCAAAAATATTAGCCTGAAGTTTTCCTTATTTTTTAATTTTAGATTCAGGGGGTACATGTGCATATTTATTTCTTGGGTGTATATTGTATAATAATGGAAATTGGGATTTTAGTATAGCTGTCCCCCAAATAATGACCACTGTATCAATTTTTAATCTTTCCACCCTTTCCTCCTTTCTTCCTTTCTTTTTCTGGAGTCCTCAGTGTCTATTTTTTCATCTTTGCTTTTATGGATGCTCATTGTTCAGCTTCTACTTATAAATGAAATTATGCAACACTTTATTTTTTGCTTCTGAATGAGTTTTCCTAGGATAATGGCCTCAGCTCCTTCTATGTTGCTACAGAGGATATGATTTCATTCATTTTTATGGCTGTTTCATATTCAATGGTTTATATATATTACATTTTCTTTATTTGATCAACTGTTGATGGACCCTGGTTGTTTCTATGACTTTGCTATTGTGAACAGTGCTGCAATAAATATACAAGTGCAGGTGTCTTTTTTTTATATAATAATTTCTTTTCCTTTGGATAGATACCCAGTAATGGGATTACTGGATTGAATGGTAGCTCTATTTTAACTTTTTTGAAATATATTCATACTGTTTTCCATAGAGGTTGAGCCAATTTTCATTCTCACCTACAGCGTACAGGTGTTCTCTTTTCTCTGTATCCACATCAACATGTTCTTTCCTAAAAATTTTATTACTAGTAGCCATTCTGACTGGTGTAAAATGTTGTCACTGTGAATTTAATTTGCATTTCTCTGATGATTAGCAATGTTGAGGATTTTTTCATGTGTTTCTCATCTGTTGTATTTCTTTTTTTGAGAAATATCTGTTCATGTGTTTTGTGCAATCTGTAATGGGATTTTGTGTTTCTTTTCTTGTTCAGTTGTTTATGTTCCTTGTGAATTCGAGATGTTATTACTTTGTCAGATGAATAATTTACAATTAGTTTCTCCCACGTTGTATGTTGTCTATGTACTCTCTTGAGAGTTTCTTTTGCTGTGCAGAATCGTATTTTTAGTTTAATTAGATCCCATTTGTCTAGTTTTTTTTTTTTTTATTGCATTTGCTTTGGGGTTTTCTTTATGGATTATTTGCCTCTGCCAATGTCCAGAAAGAGATTTTCTTAGGTTTACTTCTGGCAATCTTAGAGTTTCAAGTTCTATGTTTAGGTTTTTGATCTCTCTTGAGTTAATTTTTGTATAGCGTGAGAGAGATGAGTACACATTCATGTTTTTAACCTATTTTTAGCCAGTATTCCCAGCACCATTGTTTGAATTGGATGTCCTTTTCCCATTGTTTATTTTTGTCAACTTTGCCAAAGATCAGTTGGTTGTAGGTATGTGGCTTCATTTCTGAGTATTCTATTGAGCCCCATTCATCTGGGTGTCTGTTTTCGTACCAATACTGTGCTGTTTTATTGACTCTAGTAGTATAATTTGAACTCAGGCAATGAGATGACTCCAATTTTGTTATTTTTCCATAGAATTGCATTGGCTATATGGGCTTTTTTGATTTTGTATGGAATTAAGGATTTTTTTTCTAATTCTGTGAAAAATGACATTGGTAATTTGATATTCCACTCAATCTGTAATTCATTAATATGTTCATTTTAACCATATGCATTATTCTGAACCATAAGCGTGGGACGTTTATTTCCATTTGTTTAGGCCATCTCTGATTTTTTAAAATCAGAGTTTTGTTTTTCTCCTGTGGAGATCTGTCACCTACTTTGTTAAATGTATTTCTAGGTATTATATTTTTTGTGTGGCTATTGTGAACTGGAGTGCTTTTTGTTTGTTTGTTTTTCACAGCTTGAATGTTATTGGTGCATTAAAGTGGTACTGATTGTTGTACATTCATTTTTGTGTCCTGAGATGTTACTAAAGTCATTTATCACGTCTAGGAGACTGTTGGAGGAGTCTGTAGGGTTTTCCAGGTTAGCAATTATGTCATCAATGAACATAGATAATTTGACTTTCTTTTTTCAATTTGAATGACTTATATTTATTTTTCTTGACTGATTGTTCTGGGCAAGACTTCCAGTACTATGTTGAGTAAGAGTGGTGATCATAGACTTCCTTGTCTTGTTTGGCTTCTTGGGTAAAATGCTTTCAAATGTTTTCATTTAATATGAAATTGGCCATGTATTTATGATATATGGCTCTTAGTTTGTTGAGGGCTTTTATCATGAAGGAGTGTTAGATTTTATTGAATGCTTTTTGTGCATCTATTGAGAATGTCATGTGATTTTGTTCTTTGTTCTATTTATGTGAATCAGTGAATCATGTTTATTTATGTGCATATATTGAACCATCCTTGCATCCCTGAAAGACAGCCCAGTTGATCATGATGCATTTACTTTGTGATGTGTTGTTGAATTCAATTTGCTAGTGTTTTCTTGAGAATTTTTATATATGTGTGCATTGTGGATATTGGCCTGTAGTTTTCTTTCTTTGGTTGTCCTTTCCTGATTTGGGTATCAGGGAGATACTGGATTTTTAGAATTAGGAAGAATGTCTCCTCTTCAATTTTTTTCTGGTCATTTCAATGAGATTTTAAAAATCATTTTCATGAGATTTCCAGTCATATCCATGAGATTTTCCGTCATTTCCAGGAGATTTTTTCCAGTCATTTCCAGGAATTTCCATGAGCTTTTCTTTGTACACCTGGTAAAATTTGGCTGTGAATCTATCCGGTCCTGGGTCTTTTTTCTTTAAGAATTACATTTACTAATTCACATGCATTTCTAGTTACAGGTCTAGTCAAGATTTCTATTTCATCCTGGTTCAATCTTGGGATGTTGTATGTTTCCAGGAATTTGTCTGTTCCCTCTGGGTTTTCTAGTTTGTGTCCATAGAAGTGTTCATAGTAGTCTCTGATGATCTTTTATGTTTCTGTGGTATCAGTTGTAATGCCATTTTTATTATTTCTGATTAGCCTATCTTAAATCTTCTGATTTTTTGTTAGTCTACTTAGGGGTCTCACCATTTTGTTATTCTTTCAAAGAGCCAACTTAATTTTTTTGATTTTTTGTATTATTTTTTCTCATCTCAGTCTTATTTCGTTCTGCTCCAATCTTTGTTATCTCTTTTCTTCTTCTATCTTTAGATTTGGTTTGTTTGTGTTTTTCTATTTGCTTGATGTTCAAGTTGAATTGTCAATTTCGGATCTTTCTATCTTTTGGATGTGGGCATTTAAGGCTGTAATCTTTCCTCAGTCTATCAGTCTTTCTTCTTAGGTCTACTAGTATTTGTTTTATGAATCTTGGTGCTCCAGTGTTGGGTGCAAATATATTTAGGATAGTTAAATTTTTCATTTGTATTGAAAACTTTGTCATTATGTAATGCCCTTTTGTGTCTTTATAAACTGTGGTCTGTTTAAAGTCTGTGTTATCTGTTATAAGAATGGATACTTCTATTCACATTTGCTTACAATTTGCATGATATGTCTTTTCCCACTTTTTTCCTTTGAGTCTGATGATGTCTTTAGCCATTAGGTGTGTCTTTTGTAGGCAATAAATAATTGTGTCTTATTTTCATTAACTCTACCACACTACACTTTTTAGATGGGATGTTTAGGCCATTTGCAATTTGAGATTAATATTTGTATGTGAGATTTTGTTCCTGCCATAGTGTTTTTAGCAAGCTATTTGAAGTTTCAATTGTGTAATTCTTTATAACACCTGTGAACTTTCAACTCTGTAGTTATATGCCCTTTTCAGATGAGTATTTTTTCTTTTTTTTTCTTTGTCCTCTAACAGCAACATTATTATTGTTATTATTTTATTATTATTATTATACTTTAAGTTCTAGGGTACATGTGCATAACGTGCAGGTTTGTTACATACGTATACTTGTGCCATGTTGGTGTGCTGCGCCCGTCAACTCGTCAGCACCCATCAACTCGTCATTTACATCAGGTATAACTCCCAATGCAATCCCTCCCCCGACCCCCTCCCCATGATAGGCCCCGGTGTGTTATGTTCCCCTTCCCGAGTCCAAGTGATCTCATTGTTCAGTTCCACCTAGGAGTGAGAACATGCGGTGTTTGGTTTTCTGTTCTTGCAATAGTTTGCTGAGAATGATAGTTTCCAGCTGCATCCATGTCCCTACAAAGGACACGAACTCATCCTTTTTATGGATGCATAGTATTCCATGGTGTATATGTGCCACATTTTCTTAATCCAGTCTGTCACTGATAGGCATTTGGGTTGATTCCAAGTCTTTGTTATTGTGAATAGTGCCTCAATGAACATACGTGTGCATGTGTCTTTATAGCAGCATGATTTATAATCCTTTGGGTATATCCCCAGTAATGGGATGGCTGGGTCATATGGTACTTCTAGTTCTGGATCCTTGAGGAATCGCCATACTGTTTTCCACAATAGTTGAACTAGTTTACAATCCCACCAACAGTATAAAAGTGTTCCTATTTCTCCACATCCTCTCCAGCACCTGTTGTTTCCTGACTTTTTAATGATTGCCATTCTAACTGGTGTGAGATGGTATCTCATTGTGGTTTTGATTTGCATTTGTCTGATGGCCACTGATGATGAGCATTTTTTCATGTGTCTGTTGGCTGCATGCATGTCTTCTTTTGAGAAATGTCTGTTCATATCCTTTGCCCACTTTTTGATGGAGTTGTTTGTTTTTTTCTTGTAAATTTGTTTGAGTTCTTTGTAGGTTCTGGATATTAGCCCTTTGTCAGATGAGTAGATTGCAAAAATTTTCTCCCATTCTGTAGGTTGCCTGTTCACTCTGATGGTAGTTTCTTTTGCTGTGCAGAAGCTCTTTAGTTTAATGAGATCCAATTTGTCAATTTTGGCTTTTGTTGCCATTGCCTTTGGTGTTTTAGACATGAAGTCCTTGCCCATGCCTATGTCCTGAATGGTATTACCTAGGTTTTCTTCTAGGGTTTTTATGGTATTAGGTCTAACATTTCAGTCTCTAATCCATCTTGAATTAATTTTCGTATAAGGTGTAAGGAAAGGATCCAGTTTCAGCTTTCTAATTATGGCTAACCAATTTTCCCAGCACCATGTATTAAATAGGGAATCCTTTCCCCATTTCTTGTTTTTCTCAGGTTGGTCAAAGATCAGATGGCTGTAGATGTGTGGTATTATTTCTGAGGACTCTGTTCTGTTCCATTGGTCTATATCTCTGTTTTGGTACCAGTAGCATGGTGTTTTGGTTACTGTAGCCTTGTAGTATAGTTTGAAGTCAGGTAGCATGATGCATGATTATCTCAATAGATACAGAAAAGGCCTTTGCAAAATTCAACAGCCCTTCATGCTAAAAACGCTCAATAAATTCGGTATTGATGGAACATATCTCAAAATAATTAGAGCTATTTATGACAAACCCACAGCCAATATCATACTGAATGGGCAAAAACTGGAAAAATTCCCTTTGAAAACTGGCACAAGACAGGGATGCCCTCTCTCACCACTCCTATTCAACATAGTGTTGGAAGTTCTGGCCAGGACATTCGTGCAAGAGAAAGAAATAAAGGGTATTCAGTTAGGAAAAGAAGAAGTCAAATTGTCCCTGTTTGCAGATGAGATGATTATATATTTAGAAAACCCTATTGTCTCAGTCAAAAATCTCCTTAAGCTGATAAGCAACTTCAGCAAAGTCTCAGGATACAAAATTAATGTGCAAAAATCACAAGCATTCTTATACACCAGTAACAGAAAAACAGAGCCAATTCATGAATGAACTCCCATTCACAATAGCTTCAAAGAGAATAAAATACCTAGGAATCCAACTTACAAGGGATGTAAAGGACCTCTTCTAGGAGAACTTCAAGCCACTGCTCAGTGAAATAAAAGAGGGCACAAACAAATGGAAGAATACACCATGCTTATGGATAGGAAGAATCAATATTGTGAAAATGGCCATACTGCCCAAGGTAATTTATAGATTCAATGCCATCCCCATTAAGCTACCAATGACTTTCTTCACAGAATTGGAAAAACTGCTTTAAAGTTCATATGTAACAAAAAATGACCTCGCATTGCCAAGACAATCCTAAGTCAACAGAACAAAGCTGGAGGCATCATGCTACCTGACTTCAAACTATACTACAAGGCTATAGTAACCAAAACACCATGCCACTGGTACCAAAACAGAGATATAGACCAATGGAACAGAACAGAGCCCTCAGAAATAATACCACACATCTACAGCCATCTGATCTTTGACAAACCTGAGAAAAACAAGAAATGGGGAAAGGATTCCCTATTTAATAAATGGTGCTGGGAAAATTGGCTAGCCATAAGTAGAAAGCTGAAACTGGATCCTTTCCTTACTCCTTATACGAAAATTAATTCAAGATGGATTAGAGACTGAAATGTTAGACCTAATACCATAAAAACCCTAGAAGAAAACCTAGGTAATACCATTCAGGACATAGGCATGGGCAAGGACTTCATGTCTAAAACACCAAAGGCAATGGCAACAAAAGCCAAAATTGACAAATTGGATCTCATTAAACTAAAGAGCTTCTGCACAGCAAAAGAAACTACCATCAGAGTGAACAGGCAACCTACAGAATGGGAGAAAAATTTTGCAATCTACTCATCTGACAAAGGGCTAATATCCAGAACCTACAAAGAACTCAAACAAATTTACAAGAAAAAAACAAACAACTCCATCAAAAAGTGGGCAAAGGATATGAACAGACATTTCTCAAAAAAAGACATTCATACAGCCAACAGACACATGAAAAAATGCTCATCATCAGTGGCCATCAGAGAAATGCAAATCAAAACCACAATGAGATACCATCTCACACCAGTTAGAATGGCAATCATTAAAAAGTCAGGAAACAACAGGTGCTGGAGAGGATGTGGAGAATAAGGAACACTTTTACACTGTTAGTCGGACTGTAAACTAGTTCAGCCATTGTGGAAAACAGTGTGGTGATTCCTCAAGGATCTAGAACTAGAAATACCATTTGACCTAGCCATCCCATTACTGGGGATATACCCAAAGGATTATAAATCATGCTGCTGTAAAGACACATGCACACGTATGTTTATTGCAGCACTATTCACAATAGAAAGACTTGAAATTAACCCAAATGTCCATCAGTGACAGACTAGATTAAGAAAATGTGGCTCATATACACCATGGAATACTATGCAACCATGAAAAAGGATGAGTTCATATCCTTTGTAGGGACATGGATGCAGCTGGGAACCGTCATTCTCAGCAAACTATTGCAAGAACAGAAAACTAAACACGGCATGTTCTCACTCCTAGGTGGGAATTGAACAATGAGATCACTTGGACACAGGAAGGGGAACATCACACACCGGGGCCTACCATGGGGAGTGGAGCGGAGGGAGGGATAGTATTAGGAGATAGACCTAATGTAAATGACGAGTTAATGGGCGCAGCACACCAACATGGCTCATGTATAGATATGTAACAAACCTGCACGTTGTGCACATGTACCCTAGAACTTAAAGTACAATAAAATAAAAAATAATAATATCAACAAAAAATTTCTGCTCCTTGCAATGTCAACAATCATAACATGGATCAACAATCTTGGCAATGTTCCAGTGGTGGCAAAAATGACTCCCTTCTTGGGCAACTGCTGCCATGTTGGACTTCTGATAAGCTTTGACATCAATAAGGAATTGTGAAAACCATCTTCTTCACCAACAACTAGGCTCTCAACAATACACAGTAGAAGGAAACTTCGTATATGTTATTTCTGATTCACTTACGCAAATGCACTCTTGTACTAATGACTGATCATCCATTATTTGTTTAATGTACAAATGAAGTAATCTGACCGACAATTTATATAATCGAAATGAATTTCTATATAAATGGAAGCCCCCATATTCCTTGCACGATACAATAATTTTCTCTTCAAAAGTTTAACCTGCTAACTTCCTTGTTCTTTGTTCTCAAACTCAACTTTTTTGTTCTCCATGCCTCCTTGCCACTAGTTGCTGTAAACAATTTTCCCATCGCCTCCAATCAATAACTCACATCTGTTCCCTTAGTTATCCACTCTGCACACATTCCTCCCTTTGCAACTGCATGGCCCACCACTGTAACTCACATCTCCCTTCCCTTTCTTAAGAAAATATTCACAAATAGCCAATCAGGTCAGCTTTGATTGTGTGGTCTGACCCTAGCCCATCAGGGGAGTAATACAGAAGTAGAGACTACACATTAGAGTTACAGATTCCTTCTCTCCTTTGTTCATTGTACTCTTGTGATCTTGATTGATGCAGGCAGCACCCTTCTGAAAACGTAAATTGCCTTGCTGAGAAAATTTTGCCTGAGTGCTTGTTTCACTTTGCAGCACCAAGCATTTATCTCCAACATTTCTCTTATGTGAAATTTCTCTTACGTGAAGCAGTCTATACCTGCTTTCCAGTTGAAACCTCCATTCTGGAGTAAACACTTATTTGCCCTGAACTTGCTTATTTCTTCATTTCTTTTGGATGAAGTGATGTCATGTTCTTCTATCTGCCTACATTGTAAAATCGTATCTGGGTGTCCAACAGACACATCTATATAAAGGCATCTCTTTAAAACTTGGTATCTGGGGACATATATTGCTTACTTATGGGGTTATCTGACTCACTCATTGCAGAAAACTAAAAGAAAATTAGGCATACTTACCATGCTTATGGATTTGCTAATGTTCTTAGTATGTAACTATAGAATATTTCCAATAATGGGGAGAGGAGTTGGGCCAGGTGGGAGCTTCCCTTTGGCATAGCTTTCATTCCACAGAGAAAGAAGAACCAGACAAGAAAGACAAATCGCCAGGATGACATAGAAATCCATTGATCTGTTCTGTGAAAATGCAGAAGAAAGTTAAGTATCTAAAGATTTTGTAAACACAAGTGCTATCTTCTCACCAATTACGTACTGCGACTTTGAACTTTAGATGATTGATTTTTTTTATCTTTAGTATACCTTGAACTGATAGTAGAAGTAAAAACAAAACTTTAGTTTAATATTGATTAGTTCTTAAGTTTCACCTAAAATTGTAACTAAATGATGACTCTCACTTTTTAAAAGCAAGAAATAATAAAATCAAAATTAATAGAAGAAAATAATAAACCACAGCACATAAATAAATGCACTAGAGACTGAGAAGTAATTCAAAACATAAAAAAAGAGTTGGTATTTGAAAAGAAGAAAAAAGTCAATGAACTTTTAGCTAGAATACCTATGTAAAAGTGAGAAGACATAAATAAATAAAATCAGAGATAGCAAAGAGACATTTCAGATGATATTAAAAAAATACAAAGGATCATAAGAAGCTGTTATTAACAACTATATGTCATCAAATTGAATAACAGAATAAATGGAAACATTTCTGGAGGAATACAACTTTCTAATATTAAACTATGAGGAAATAGAAAATATAACAGATAAATATATATAGAGAAAATTAAATCAGTACAAAAAGGTAGTCATTAAAAGGCAGCCCAGGACATGATAGCTTAACTAGAGAATTCTGCCAAACATTTAAAGAAGAACTAATACAAACTCTTCCCAAATTATTCCAGAAATTAAAAGAAGAAAAATATGTTCAAACTAATTTTGGCTATATGATATAATATATGATATTATATATATGATATAAATACGGAGAGTTTTTATCATGAAGGGCTGTTGAATTTTGTCAAAGGCCTTTTCTGCATCTATTGAGATAATCATGTGGTTTTTGTCTTTGGTTCTGTTTATATGCTAGATTATGTTTATTGATTTGTATACATTGAACCATCCTTGCATCCCAGGGATGAAGCCCACTTGATCATGGTGGATAAGCTTTTTGATGTGCTGCTGGATTCGGTTTGCCAGTATTTTGTTGTGGATTTTTGCATGGATGTTCATCAGGGATATTGGTCTAAAATTCTCTTTTTCTTGTTGTGTCTCTGCCAGGCTTTGGTATCAGGATGATGTTGGCTTCATAAAATGAGTTAGGGAGGATTCCCTCTTTTTCTATTGATTGGAATAGTTTCAGAAGGAATTGTGCCAGCTCCTCCTTGAACCTCCAGTAGAATTTGGCTGTGAATACATCTGGTCCTGGACTTTTTTTGGTTGGTAGGTTATTAATTATGGCCTCAATTTCAGAACCTGCTATTGGTCTATTCTGGGATTCAATTTCTTCCTGGTTTAGCCTTGGGAGAGTGTAAGTGTCCAGGAGATTATCCATTTCTTCTAGGTTTTCTAGCTTATTTGCATAGAGGTGTTTATAGTATTCTCTGATGGTAGTTTGTATATCTGTGGGGTAGGTGGTGATATCCCCTTTATCATTTTTGATTGCATCTATTTGATTCTTCTCTCTTTTCTTCTTTATTATTCTTGCTAGTGGTCTATCAATTTTGTTGATCTTTTCAAAAAAACAGCTCCTGGATAGATTTTTTGAAGGGTTTTTTGTGTCTCTATCTCCTTCAGTTCTTCTCTGATTTTAGTTACTTCTTGCCTTCTGCTAGCTTTTGAATGTGTTTGCTCTTGCTTCTCTAGTCCTTTTAATTGTGATGTTAGGGTGTCAATTTTAGATCTTTCCTGGTTTCTCTTGTGGGCATTTAGTGCTATAAATTTCCCTCTACACACTGCTTTAAATGTGTCCCAGAGATTCTGGTATGTTGTATCTTTGTTCTCCCATTGGTTTCAAAGAACATCTTTGTTTCTGCCTTCATTTCATTATGTACCCGGTAGTCATTCAGGAACAGGTTGTTCAGTTTCCATGTAGTTGAGCGGTTTTGATTGAGTTTCTTAGTCCTGAGTTCTAGTTTGATTGCACTGTGGTCTGAGAGAGAGTTTGTTATAATTTCTGTTCTTTGACATTTACTGAGGAGTGCTTTACTTCCAACTATGTGGTCAATTTTGGAATAAGTGTGATGTGGTGCTGAGAAGAATGTATATTCTGTTGATTTGTGGCAGAGAGTTCTGTAGATGTCTATTCAGTCCGCTTGGTGTAGAGTTGAGTTCAATTCCTGGATATCCTTGTTAACTTTCTGTCTGGTTGATGTGTCTAATGTTGACAGTGGGGTGTTAAAGTCTCCCATTATTATTGCTTGGGAGTCTAAGTCTCTTTGTAAGTCTCTAAGGACATGCTTTGTGAATCTGGGTGCTCCTGTATTGGGTGCATATATATTTAGGATAGCTAAATATATCCTATATATTATATAAAAATAATAGCTCTTCCTGATGAATTGATCCCTTCACTGTCATGTAATGGCGTCCTTTGTCTCTTTTGCTCTTTGATGGTTTAAAATCTGTTTTATCAGAGACCTGGATTATATACCACATTTTAAAAATACATTCATCCATTGATGGAAACTGAGGTGGTTTCTGTATCATCGTTATAAGAATAATACTGCAATAAACATAAAGGTGTATATATCTCTTAAACATATTGATTTCAGTTCATTTGAGTTTATAACCAGAATTAGGAATGCTGGATCAGGTATTAATTCTATTTTTAGGTTTTTGAGAGTCTCCACACTGTTTTTCAAATGGCTGGCACTGATATACAACACAGCCAGCAGTGTACAAGGTTTTTATTTTCTCCACATTCTCACCAACATTTGAGGTCATTCACCTTTTTGATCATACTCAAATCTATCATGTGTAACGTGATAGCTTACTATGATTTTAATTTGTGTTCCTCTGATAATTAGGGATGTTGAACGTTTTCTTATATATCTGTTGTCCATTTGTATATCTTCTTTGTTTGTTTTTTCTTGGTACCTGAATGGTTTTTTGTTTTTTCCACACCTTTTGTTTTAGATTCAGGAGGTGCATATGCAGGATTGTTTCCTATATTGCATGATACTGAGAGTAAAAATGATCCCATCACCAAGGTACTGAATATACTTCCCAGTAGTTAGTTTCTCAACACTTGCCCCATTTCCTCCCTCCCCTGTCTGGTAGTCCCCAGTTTCTATTGTTGCCATTTCTATGTCGATTAGTATGTGACGTTTAGCTCCCACTTATAAATGAGAACATGTAGTGTTTGGTTTTCTGTTCCTGCATTAGTTTGCTTAGAATAATGGCCTTCAGCTGTACCCATGTTTCTTCAAAGAATATGATTTCATTCTTTTTATGGCTGCATAATATATAACCAAGGTGTATATGTACCATATTTTCTTTATGCAATTTACCATCGAGCACCTGGGTTGATTCTGTGTCTTTGCTATTGTGACCAGTGCTGTGATCAACATGTGAGTGCATGTGTCTTTTGGCAGCGGATTTGTTTTATTTTGGATGTATACCCAGAAATAGGATTGCTAGGCCATATAGTAGTTCTGTTTTAAGTTCTTCGAAAAATCTCCAAACTGCTTTCCATAGTGGGTGAACAAATTTACATCACCCCCAGCCGTGTATAAGCATGGTTTTTTCTCCAGCATCTGTTATTTTTTTCTCACTTTTTAATAGTAGCCATTCGGACTGGTGTGAGATAATACCTCATTGTGGTTTTGATTTGCATTTCCTGATAATTAGTGATGTGGAATACTTTTTCATATGTTTATTGGCTGCTTATATGTTTTCTTTTGAGAAGTGCCCATGTCTTTTGAATATTTTTTGATGGAATGAGTTGTTTTTTGCTTGTTAAATTCCTTACAGATTCTGCAATAATAGACCATTGTGAGATGTGTTGTATATGAACATATTCTCCCACTTTGTAGGTTGTGTGTTTACTCTGTTGATAGTTTCTTTTTCTGCGCAAAATCTTTTTAGTTTATTTAGGACCCACTGTCTATTTTTTGTTGCAATTACTTTTGAGGACTTAGTCATACATTCTTTGCCAACACTTACGTTTAAAATAGTGTTCCCTACGGGTTTTTTTTCCCCCTAGGATTCTTATAATTTCTGTTGTTACATTTAAATATTTAATCTGTCTTGAATTAATTTTGTACATGGTGAAAGGAAGTGGTCTAGTTTTATTTTTCTGCATATGGTTAGCCAGCTGTCCCAGTACAATTTATGCAATAGGGAGGACATTTCTCATTGCTTAAGGTTTGTGAACATTGTCAAAGAACAGATGACTGTAGGTGTGTGGCTTTATTTCTGGGTTCTCCATTCTTTTCCACTGGCCTATGTGTCTGTTTCTGTACCAATACCACACTGTTTTGGTTAAAATATATCTACTTGTGCCCACAAAAATTAAAACTTAATTTTTTTTAAAAAAATTAAACCATAAGTTCTGGGATACATGGGCAGAAAGTACAGGTTTGTTAAATCGGTATACCCATCCCATGGTGGTTTGCTGCATCGATCAACCCATCATCTACATTAGGTAATTCTCCTAATGCTCTCCCTCCCATAATAACCCATCCCCTGAGAGGCATCCGTGTGTGATGTTCCCCTCCTTGAATCCATCTGTTCTCAATGTTCAGCTCCCACTTATGAGTGAGAACATGTGGTGTGTGGTTTTCTGTTCTTGTGTTAGTCTGCTGAGAATGATGTTTTCCAGCCTCATCCACGTCCCTGCAAAGGACATGAACTCATCTTTTTAATGGCTGCATAGTATTCCATGGTTTATATGTGCTACATTTTCTTTATCCAGTCTATCATTGATGGACATTTGGGTTGGTTCCAAGTCTTTGCTATTGTGAATAGTGCCACAATAATCATACGTGTGCAGGTATCTTTGTAGTAGAATGATTTATAATCCTTTGGGTATATACCCAATAATGCGATTGCTGGGTCAAGCAGTATTTCTAGTTCTAGATCCTCGAGGAATCGCCACACTGGCTTGCGCAATGGTTGAACTAATTTACACTCCCACCTACAGTGAAAAAGTATTCCTATTTCTCCAAATCCTCTCCAGCATCTGTTGTTTTCTGACTTTTTAATGATGGCCATTCTAACTGGCATGAGATGCTATCTCATTGTGGTTTTGATTTGCATTTCTCTAATAACCAGTGATGATATCCTTTTTTTCATATGTTTGTTGGCTGCCTAAATGTCTTCTTTTGAGAAGTATCTGTTTATATCCTTTGCCTACTTTTTGATAGGGTTGCTTGTTTTTTTCTTGTAAATTTGTTTAATTTCTTTGTAGATTCTGGATATTGGCCCTTTTTCAGATGGATAGATTGCAAAAATTTTCTCCCATTCCATAGCTCGCCTGTTCACTCTGCTTATAGTTTCTTTTGCTGTGCAGAAGCTCGTTAGTTTAATTAGATCCCATTTGTCAATTATGGATTTGTTGTCATAGCTTTTGGTGTTTTAGTCATAAAGTCTATGCTCATGCCTTTGTCCTGAATGGTATTGCCTAGGTTTTCTTCTAGGCTTGTTTTGGTTTTAGGACTTACATTAAAGGCTTTAATCTATCTTGAGTTGATTTTAGTATAAGGTGTAAGGAAGGGGTCCAGTATCAGTTTTCATCACATGGCTAGGCAATTTTCCCAACACCATTTATTAAATAGGGAATCCTTTTCCCATTGCTTGTTTTTGTCAGGTTTGTCAAAGATCAGATGGTTGTAGATTTGTGGTGTTATATTTGATGCCTCTATTTTGTTCCATTAGTCTATATATCTGTATTGGTACCAGTACCATGCTGTTTTGGTTACTGTAGACTTGTAGTATAGTTTGAATTCAGGTAGTGTGATGACTCTTGTTTTGTTCTTCTTGCTTAGGATTGTCTTGGTTATGCGAGCTCCTTTTTGTTTCCATATGAATTTAAAGTAGATTTTTCTAATTCTGTGAAGAAAGTCAATGGTAGCTTGATGGGGATAGCATTGAATCTATAAATTACTTTGGACAGTATGGCCATTTTCATGATATTGATTCCTTCTATCCATGAGCATGGAATGTTTTTTCATTTGTTTGTGTCCTCTCTTGTTTCCTTGAGCAGTGGTTTGTAGTTCTCCTTGAAGAGGTCCTTCACATCCCTTGTAAGTTGGATTCCTAGATATTTAATTCTCTTTGTAGCAATTGTGAACGGGAGTTCACTCATGATTTGGCTCTCTGTTTGTCTGTTATTGGTGTGTAGGAATGCTTGTGATTTTGCCCATTGGTTTTGTATCCTGAACTTTGCTAAAGTTGCTTATCAGCTTAAGGGCTCAAATTTGGGCTGAAATGATGGGGTTTCTTAATATACAATCGTGTCATCTACAAACAGAGACAATTTGACTTCCTCTCTTCCTATTTGAATACCCTTTATTTCTTTCTATTGCCTGATTGCGCTGGCCAAAACTTCTAATACTATGTTGCATAGGAGTGGTGAGAGGGAGAGCATCCTTGTCTTGTGCTGGTTTTCAAAGGGAATGCTTCCAGTTTTTGCCCATTTAGTATGATATTGGCTGTGCATTTGTCATAAATAGCTCTTCTTATTTTGAGATATGTTCCACCAATACCTAGTTTATTCAGAGTATTTAGCATGAAGGGGTGTTGAATTTTATCGGAGACCTTTTCTGCATCTAACGAGATAATCATGTGGTTTTTGTCATTGGTTCTGTTCATGTGATGGGTTACGTATTGATTTGCATATGTTCAACCCGCCTTGCATCTCAGTTATGAGGTCACTTGGTCATGATGGATAAGCCTATTGATGTGCTGCTGGATTTGGTTTGCCAGTATTTTATTGAGGATTTTCGCATCAAGGTTTATCGGGGATATTGACCTGAAATTTTCTTTTTCTGTTGTGTCTCTGCCAACTTTTGTTATCAGTATGATGCTGGCCTCATAAAATAAGTTAGGGAGGTTTCCCTCTTTTTCTATGGGTTGGAATAGTTTCAGAAGGAAAGGTACCAGCTCCTCCTTGTATCTCTGGTAGAATTTGGCTGTGAATCCTTCTGGTCCTGGATGGTTTTTTTGGAAGGCTATTACTGCCTCAATTTTAGAACTTGTTATTGGTCTATTCAGGGATTCGCCTTCTTCCTGGTTTAGACTTGGATGGGTTTATGTGTCCAGGAATTTATCCATTTCTTCTAGATTTTCTAGTTTATTTGCATAAAGGTTTATAGTATTCTCTGATGGTAGTTTGTATTTCTGTGGGGTTGGTGGTGATGTCCCCTTTATCATTTTTTATGGTGTTTATTTGATTCTTTTCTCTTTTCTTCTTTAGCAGTCTATCCATTGTGTTGATCTTTTTAAAAACCAACCCTTGGATTCGTATTCATTGATTTTTTGAAGCATTTTTTGGTTCAAACCTACGTCAGTTCTGGTTGATCTTAGTTATTTCTTGTCTTCTGCTAGCTTTTGAGTTTGTTTGCTCTTGCTTCTCTAATTCTTTTAATTTTGATGTTAGAGTGTTGATGTTAGATCTTTCCTGCTTTCTCTTGTGGGCATTTAGTGCTATGAATTTCCCTCTACACACTGTTTTAAATGTGTCCCAGAGAGTCTGGCACCTTGTGTCTTTGTTCTCATTGGTTTTAAAGACTATCATTATTTCTGTCTTTATTTCTTTATTTACCCAATAGTCATTCAGGAGCAGGTTGTTAATTTTCCGTGTAGTTGTGTGGTTTTGAGTGATCTTCTTAATCCTGAGTTCTAATTTGATTGCACCATGGTCTGAGAGACTGTTTGTTATGATTTCCATTCTTCTGCAATTGCTGGGTAGTATTTTATTTTTAATTATGTGGTCAATTTTAGAATAAGTGCAATGTGGTGCTGAGAAGAATGTATATTCTGCTGATTTGGGGTGGAGAATTCTGTAGATGCTTATTAGGTCCACTTGGTCCAGAACTGAGTTCAAGTCCTGAATATCCTTGGTAATTTTCTGTGTCATTCATCTGTCTAATATTGACAGTTGGGGGTTAAAGTCTCCTACTATTAATGCGTTGGTGTCTAAGTCTCTTTGTAGGTCTTTAAGAACTTACTTTATGAATCTAGGTGCTCCTTTATTGGGGGCATATATGTTTAGTATAGTTAACTCTTCTTATTGCATTGATCCCTTTACCATTATGTAATGCCCTTCTTTGACTCTTTTGATCTTTGTTGGTGTAAAGACTGTTTTATCAAATACTAGAATTGCAACCCCTACTTTTTTTCTGCTTTCCATTTGCTCAGTAAGTGTTCATCCATCCCTTTATTTTGAGCCTATGTGTGTCTTTGCATGTGAAATAGGTCTCCTGAATACAGCACACTGATGGGTCTTAACACTTTATCCAATCTTCCAGTCTGTGTCTTTTAATTGGGGAATTTAATACGTTTTCATTTAAGGTTAATATTGTCATGCGTGAATTTGATCCTGTCATTATGATGCTAGCTGGTCATTTTGCCCATTAGTTGATGCAGTATCTTCATAGTGTTGATGGTCTTTACAATTTGGTATGTTTTTGCAGTGGCTGGTACCAGATGTTCCTATCCACACTTAGTGCTTCCTTCAGGAGGTCTTGTAAGGCAGTCCTAGTGGTGCCAAAACCCCTCAGCATTTGCTTGTCTGTAAAGGATTTTATTTCTCCTTTGCTTATGAATCTGTTTGGCTGAATATGGTTTTAAAATTCTTTTCTTTAAGAATGTTGAATATTGGCCCCCACTTTCTTCTGGCTTGTAAGTTTTCTGCAGAGAGATTCACTGTTAGTCTGATTGGCTTTCATTTGTTGGTAACCTTACCTTTTTATCTGGCTGCCCTTAACATTTTTTCCTTCATTTCAAGCTTGGTCAATCTGATGATCATGTTTCTTGGAGTTGCTGTTCTTGAGGAGTATCTTTGTGGTGTTGCCTGTATTTTTTGAATTTGAATGTTGGTCGGCCTGTCTGGGTTGGGGAAGTTCTCCTGGATAATATCTTGAAGAGTGTTTTCAAACTTAGTTCCATTCTCCACATCGCTTTCAAGTACACCAATCAAATGTAGATTTCTTCTTTTCACATAGTCCCATATTTCTTGAAGGCTTTGTGTGTTCCTTTTCATTCTTTTTTCTCTAATGCTGTTTTCACACTTTATTTCATTAAGTTTATCTTCAATCTCTGATATCCCTTCTTCCACTTGATCATTTCGGGTATTGAAACTTGCGTATGCTTCAGAAAGATCTCGTGCTGTGTTTTTCAGCTCCATCAGGTCACTTGTGTTCTTCTCTAAACTGGTTATTCTAGTTAGCAATTCCTCTAACATTTTTTCAAGTTTGTTACCTTCTTTACATGGGGTTAGAACGTGCTCCTTTAGCTCAGAGGAGTTTGTTATTACCCACCTTCTGAAGCCTACTTCTGTCAATTCGTGAAACTCATTCTCCATCCAGTTTTGTTCCCTTGCTGGTGAGGAGTTGTGATGCTTTAGTGGAAAAGTGGCATTCTGTTTTTGGAATTTTAAGCCTTTTTACAGTGGTTTCCTCCCGTCTTCATGGATTTATCTACCTTTGGTCTTTGATGGTGGTGACCTTCATATGGGGTTCTGAGTGGATGTCCTTTTTGTTGTTAGTGCTATTCCTTTCTGTTTATTAGTTATCCTTCTAACAGTCCAGCCCCTCTGCTGCAGGTCTGCTGAGGTTTGCTGGAGGCCTACTTCGGACCCTGTTTCCCTGCATATCACCAGGGGAGGCTTCAGAACAGCAAAGATTGCTGCCTGTTCCTTCCTCTGGAAGCTTCGTCTTGGAGGGGCACCCACCAGAAGCCAGCCAGAGCTCTCCTGTATGAGGTGTCTGTTGGCCCCTGCTGGGAAGTGTCTCCTCTCAGGGACTCACTAGAGGAGGCAATCTGACTGTCAGCCAAGCTTGAACGTTGTGCTGGGTGATCCGCTGCACAGAATCGGCAAGCAGGGACATTTAAGTTTGCTGAAGCTGCACTCACAGCCGCCCCTTCACCCAGGTACTCTGTCCCAGAGAGATGGGATTTTTATCTATATGTCCCTGACTAGGGCTGCTGCCATTTTTTTTTTTTTTCAGTGATGCCCTGCCCAAAGAGGAGGAATCTAGAGAGGCAGTCTGGCTATGAGCAAAGATCCAGCAAAAATCTAGAGAGAAACGTCTGGCAGCTTTGCTAAGCTGCAGAGGGCTCTGCCCACTTGGAACTTCCCAGTGGTTTTGTGTACGCTGTGAGGGGAACACTGCCTACTCAAGCCTCACTAATGGCGAACACCCCTCCTTCCACCAAGCTTGAGTGTCTTAGGTTGACCTTAGACTGCTGTGCTGACAGCGAGAATTTCAAGCCAGTGGAGTGGGTCTTAGCTTGCTAGCCTCCATGGGGGTGAGATTCACTGAGCTAGACCACTTGTTTCTCTGGCTTCAGCCCCCTTTCCAGGGGAGTGAATTGTTCTGTCTTACTGGTGTTCCAGGCACCACTAGTATATGAGAAAAACTCCTTCAGCTAGCTTGGTGTCTGCCCAAATGGTCACCCAGTTTTGTGCTTGAAAACCAGGACCCTGGTGATGTAGGGATCCTAGGGAATCTCCTGGTCTATGGGTTGTGAAGACCATGGGAAAAGCATAATATTTGGGTCGGGGTGCACCATTCCTCACAGCACAGTCCCTCAAGGATTCCCTTGGTTAGGGGAGGGAGTTCTCCATCCCCTTGCACTTCCTGGGTGAGGTGACACCCCACCCTGCTTTGGCTTGCCTCCGTTGGCTGCACCCACTCTCTAATCAGTGCCAATGAGATGAATTGGGTACCTCAGTTGCCAATTCAGAAATCACTTGCCTTCTGCATTGAGCTCACTGAGAGCTACAGACTGGAGCTGTTCTTATGTGGCCATGTTGCCAGGAGTCCCAAGAGGCCGTTATTTTAAACTTGACTCATACACTAGGCCACAAAAAAGCAGACCAAACCAAAAAAGAGTGACTCATACTAAATAAACATAATAAACAAACATTTTGAAAAGAATAAATACCAAAACAAATAGTTTTTTCTCTTTTAAAAATAAAAAAATCCAAAGTAAAGAGGTACCTTCTAATCTAATTGTTACAAAAAATAAACTAAAGTCATTATTCCACAAGAACGAAGGGAATCCACAAATAAGGCTCCGTACCTACAGTCAACAGATCTTTGGTAAAGTTGACCAAAATATACACTGTGGAAAGGATATCCTATTTAAGAAATGGTGCCAGGAAATTTGAATTGCCTTATGCAGAAGCATAATATTGAATCCCTACCTCTCAATGTATATAAAAATTAACTCTAGATGGATTAAAGACTTAAATGTAGACCTGAAACCATAAAAATCCTAGAAGCAAACCTAGGAAAAGCTCCCTGACATGAACCTAGGCAAAGAGGTCATGACTAAGACCTTAAAGAGAAATGAAACAATAGCTAAAGACAAATGGAATTTTGCCCAATTTTTAATGGGATTACTTGTTTTATCTTATTGAGTTTGAGTTATTTATAGATTCCAAATAAGCCCTTTTTGGATGCAGAGTTTGCAAATGTCTTCTCCCATGCTATAGATTGTGTGTTTACTCTGTTAATTATTTGTTTGCTGTGCATAAGCTTTTTAGTTTAATTAAGTTACCATGTCTTAAACCTTTTTTTTTTTTTTTGGAAAAATAAAAATCTAGATGTAGACCTTATCCTATTCACAAAAGTTAACTCAAAATAGTTCACAGAAATTAATGTAAGACAAAAACTATAAGATCCTAAGACGATAACATAGGAGAAAATCTAGATAATCTTGATCTGGAAATTTTTTTAAAATACCACAACAAATATACAATCCATTAAATAAAGAACCAATAAGCTGGACTTCATTGAATTAAAAACTTCTACTCTAAAAAAAAGGAGAAAAACCTGTCAAGGAATTAGAATTAAAGCTAGATGAGAGGAAATAATCCCCAAAGATACACCTTATAAAAGACTATTATGTATATGAAAGAGTTACAAAGAACTCTTAAGGTCAATAATATAATAGTGGACATCCTTTTTATAAACATCAGCAAAAGGTCTGAACAGATATCACACCCTATAAGACATACAGATGTCAAATAAGCATGAAAACTGTGCAACACCATACATCATTAGGGATCTGCAAACTAAAATAATGACACATACCTATACAGTGATTAAGGGCACTGATAAAATGTTGGCAAGGATGTGGAGCAATGGGAACTTTTAATCGTTCGTGGTAAGAATGCAAAATGTTACAGACACATTGTTAGAGAGTTTGGTAGTTTCTTACAAAACTGAAATATACTTACCATATGATCTAGCAATTGTGTTCCTTGATATTTGTCAAAAAAGTTGAAAACTTGCATCCACACAAAAACTTCCACATGGACATTTATAATAGCTTTACTTATTATTTCCCAAAACTGGAAGCAACCAAGATATTCTTCAATAGATGAACAGATAAACAAATGGTGGTGCATTAATACAAAAGAATATTACTGAATTATTATTTAGTGGTAAAAAGAAATGAGTTTTCAAGGCATGAGAAGACATGGAAGAACTTTATGAATATTAATAAAGGAAAGAAACCAATCTTGATAAGACTAAATACTATATGATTCCAACCACACAACAATGTGGTAAAGGAAAAAACTATGACAATACTAGAATGTTCACTTGTTACCAAGGGCTTAGAGAGAAACGAGAGACAAATAGAGTACAGAGGATTTTTAGGGCAATGAATATATTCTGTGTGATGCTACAATGGTGGATACATGTCATTCTACATTAGTCAAAACCAACGGAAGTACAATACAAAGAGCGAGACCTATGTAAACTGTAAACTTTGGTTGATGATTATGGCTTGTTGTTTAGTTGACTATAACTAATGAACCACACTGATAAGAATTGCTGATTGTGGGAGAGACAATGTGTCGGTGATTGGAGGAGGTCTATGGGGACTATGTGGGTTCCACTTAGCATTGCTGGGAACCTAAAACTGCTCTAAAAAATACATTCTATTATTTTTTTAAAAACCTGTTCTAATTCACAACTAGTCAAGTTGAGGTTTGTATCACTCCATGACTGTAGAGGGTTTAATGCTGAAACCTTCTTGATAATTTGTACTGAAGTGGGAATTACATGGGATGGGATGTGAGATGTCACTGAACTGGGAAGTTAGAAAACTGACATTCTAATACAAAATCTTGTACTGAAACATTGGTGATGCTCTAACGTACTGCGTCATCAATCTCTCATTCTTGAAGAACAAATTACCTGTTTCTTTCATTCTATGAAAAGACAGGTCTTGGCAGGAGCCTCGGCTCAGCAGAAGAAATGAGGATCAGAGCAGGGGCATCTCTCAAGGAATCAAATTATTGTTCTAAAGAGAGAATATTGGCTTATTTTATCTAAATAAACTGATTTAGTTCTTTTGGAGTTTAGACCTATGTGAGTCAGGAATTAAATCACTATTTACCATGATCTGAACTCACTCACATTTTAAAGGTTGTAAAATCAAAGTTTTTTGACCCCTATTTTTCTCAGCTGGTGCTGGAATTATTAACTAAATTAATGTTTATTTTTAAAGTTAATGTTTAGTTCAGTCCTCAAATATTGAATTTCATTACACAATCAGTAAATCTTGGTGACCCAGTTGAACTGAACGTTTTGCTTGGACAGATGGCAGCAAGAGGCAGGGGTTATGGTTTCCAGCTCCAGCTTGTTTAAATGTATTCTGTGTGTCCTTCATCAAAGTACTGAATCTCCATGATCTAGCTTTCTCCTCTCTAAAATGGCAACAATTTTGCCTTGGACAAAGGTAATTGAGAGAATACAAAGAGACATGATAAGTATGAAAATTCTCTGTAAATTTGTCAGAATCTCTGTAAACATGACCAATAAAACATTATGTAATTGAGTCTTCTCAATTAGCTTCTCTTAATAAATTAAGAGAATTAGCTTCTCTTAATAAAAGCTCTGGAAATAACTGCAGTAATCAATTTAGAAGAAATATGAAATCTTTACACAGTATGCCTTTGCACACACAGTTTGTCATCGGTGATCTAGTGATGTGTATAAATCCAGTTGTATTTAGATCTTCATGACCACTAACTATCAGTTTCCATTCAGGTCTGCACGTTGTGGTGGTTCTGAGCCCTGGGTCCATTCAGCAATTTCCCTACCTCCTATCCTCTATTGAATCCACAACTGTTGTTCTGTGTATAATTTCCCTTTCTTGCTGTGTATTATTATATTATTTTGACAATGACAGACCAAAAATAACAGAGGCAGACACGTCTGGAGGTGACTGGGAGGTGAGGTGGAGAAGCCATAGATAAAATATTATTGAGAAAAATGAAGGAAACTATATATACATGGAATAATGTGTTATATTTATTGATTAGAAACTTGATAATATAAAGATATCAATCGTAATCAAGGACCAATTATAGTCAAGATCAAAATAGATTTTTCATGTGAAAATTACATTCTGATTCTAAAATTTATGTAAAAATTATGAAGGCCAACAATAGGTAAGGAGAAGAAAGAGGCCAGTTGCATTGGGTCACGCCTATAATCTTAGCACTTTTGGAAGACAAGGTGGGTAGATCTCCTTGATTTCATGAATTCGAGACTAGCCTGAACAACATGGTGAGACCCTGTCTCTACCAAAAATACAAAGTTAGCCAGGCATGATGGCATTCACCTGTGGTTCCAGCTACTTGGGAGGCTGAGGTGGGAGGATCCCTTGAGTCTGGGAGTGAACTGTGATACACCACTGCACTCCAGCCTGGGTGACAGGGTGAGACCCCATCTCAAAAAAAAAAAAAAAAAAAGAATAGTTAAGGAGATCATAAAGAATGAAGTGTAAGCAATTACTCTAATAGATATAAAAGTCTATTTTTGAAGCACAGTAGTGAATAGAATGTACTATTGCTATAATGACATAAATAAATCATTCAATTTTAACAGAGATTCAAGAAACAGCCTCACACACATGTGAACACTTTATGATGAAGATGGTATACAGTTTTGTAAAAAAGACAGACTTTTCAATAAATGATGCTGCATAAATTTACTATTCTCATATAAATAAAAATGGAATTTGACCCCTATATCATACGTATACAGAAAACAATTCTAGGTGAAATGCAAATGTGAAATTTGAAACAGTTAATTGTCTAGGTCACATACACCATACTCGTGATTTCAGAAAGTATGTTACCTTTTTATTGCTACTATAACAAATTATCACAACCTTAGTAGCTTAAAGCAATGCAGATTTATTATCTGATAGGTCTGGTGTCAAAGGTCCAAAATTGATGTCACTGGGCTAAAATTAAAAGGTCTGCAGGGCTGTGTTTATTCTGGGGGGTTCTAGTTAAGAATAAGTTTCCTTGTCTTTTTCACCTTATAGCAGTGGCCATTTGCCTTCCTTGGTTTGTGGTCCCATCCTCTATTTTCAAGGCAAGCAACACAGCATCTTCAAATCTCTCTCTGATTCTGACTGATGTGGTTTGCCTGTGACTCCATCCAAATCTCACGTTGAATTGTAGCTCCCATAATCCCCATGTGTAATGGGAGGGACCTGGTGGGAGGTAACTGAATCATGGGGGCAGGTTTTCCCATACTGTTCTCATGATAGTAAAAAACTCTCATGAGATCTGATGGTTTTACAAAAAGCAGTTCCCCTGCACATGCTCTCTTGCTTGTCACCATGTGAGAGGTGCCTTTGCTCCTCCTTCCCTACCACTGTGATTGTGAGGCCTCCCCAGCCACATGGAACTAAGAGTCCATTAAACTTCTCTTTCTTTATCAATTACCTAGCCTTGGGTATTTCTTCATAGTAGTGTGAAAATGAACTAATACATTAACCCTCCTTCCTCCCCTTATTGCTTATAAGAACCTATCTCATTAAATGCATCCCATCTAGGTAATTCTGTATGTCATGATCACTAACTTAATTACATCTTCAGTTTGCTGTAGTCATGTAAGATAATGTATTCACAAGTTCTGGGTGTTAGGCCATGGACATTTTGGCAGTTCATTATTCTGCCTACCACAGGTAGGAAAACATTCCTTAAGTAGGACTTTTAAAAGCACCAATCATAATGGAAAAGATTAATATATTGATGAAAGTCCTCATTTTAGAAGCAACATGTCATCGAATTTCCATAATAGGAGAGTGGGATTCTTCTCAAAAGAAAGAAACAGTGTAACAGAAGTAAAGCAAACCTGGGTTGTGGCTGAGACAGGGATGAAGTTCAATCCTGTGTTCTTTCCCTAGCTCTTGGTTTCTCCAGTAATGTAATTGATGCCTCACCTTCACCAGATGTGATGCTGATCACAACCATATAGGGCATGGAGTAAACCATGGTTTCTCAGTAACTCTCTCATCTCCCAAGGCCAGGTCTCAGGACCTAGGGAAATTTTCTAAGCTCACAATCACTGGTTACTTACAGAAAGAGGCAGACACAATAATCTGTAATTATCTTTACTAGATTCTTAATTTAGTCACACCTGCCAATTCTATTTTTTTCATGTAAAGTAACATATTCACAGGTTCCAGTGATCAGGTTGTAGACATATTTTGGTGTCTACTATGCTGCCTACCACAAGAAGAAAAATATTCCCTAATTAGGATGAAAGAGGTACCAACCATAATAAAAGAGATTAATGAATTGTTGAAAGGCTTCATTAAAAGATAAAAAACACGCAACTGACAAGACATTTGCAAAATATATGACTGATTTCCCTCTTTCCTTCTCTGGTTCCTGTTCCTTTTCTTCTAAAAAAAAAATTAGTACCAAATCCACTATGGGTCCAAGCAAATTAGTTGTTTATGGCACTAGAGATAAGCTAGGTACACCGTGAGTTGTCAGATCCCAATCAAGTTGAAAATGACACTCTTGCAGACAGGCATCCTGGGGTAGTATATGAAACCCTGATCAGGGAGAAGAGGTTGCTTGCAGAGAGAGGTGGCCTGAAATGACAGATCAGACCCTGAGCAAATGAGCAGGACCTCCATGCTGATGATCACCTAATTTGGAGTTTCATAGACCGAGCCAAGCAAGAAGAGGGTATCCATTGTGGGAACTGGGCATGGGGTATCAGGGCTTGAGTAAGTGAGGAGGACATTCATGCAGAAAATAGGGCTGCCTGACAAATGAACTCAGAGTCAAGCATGTTGAAAAGGGTAACTGTGGAGGCTGAAGTAACTCTATCTTGAATACTAATCTGCAGTGTTAGCTTCTAATTAACCCCATTTCTGGGAAGGCCTCTGAAATTTCCAGTTTATCTATTGTCCCTTGTTTAAGAGCAGGTACTTATCCTAAATCCTGCCCTTAGGGCAAGTCAACCTTAATAAACAGGTTAATCCTGCCCTTAGGGCAAATTTCCACCCATTCTTTCTGACATTTGTAACCCTCTCCTATGGTATATAATCCCTGGGTCTTGCAGGGGAATGGTGACAGATTCCATTGCCTTGTCTCACCACCATGACAACCCAGACATGGCTTTTGTTCATTAGTCTCTATTAAATATTTCTTTAAAGAAACTGAATTTCTCAGCCTCTTTTTGCAGCCTCTCAGCCTTCTTCGACTTTGTGGGGTAGGTTTACATAGGCCTTCCCACTGAGAAACAGCATCGCCATAAAGGGGCAATTCAGAATGGATGTCAGAGCCCAAGAGAGGCAAGAAAGGCATCCATATGAGAAAGCTGGGAGAGCTTGCCTTGTTTTGGAGTTGGAGAATGAATTCTGAGGTGCACATAGAGGATTTCATTATAATTTATTGGGAAAACACAAATGGGGTCTGGGATTAGATGACTCTAATGCTTAATATTAATTCCTTGATTTAGATGGTTGTGTTATAGTTAATATAGGAGAATTGCCTTGTTTTAAGAAATTCATACTAACATTTTGGTCTTAGGAACATCAAGTCAGCAATTTAGTGTAAAATAGTTTAAAAGAAAAGAAAGTCTTTGTATATACATTCAACTTTTCTTTACACTTGTGATTTTTAAATATCTATCTACCTGTGAGTAGGAGGAAGCATAAGGAAGTTTCTGGGGTCCTGAAAATTTTTTTTTTTTTCCCTGGCCCAAGAGGAATTATGTCTGTGTTAGCTAAACAGATATATTCACTTTGTTATAATTCATTAAGCTATATATTTAGCACATGTGCAACATTCTTTATGTATATTCTCTTTCAATGAAAACAATTATTTAAAAACAGAAACTCTAGCCAGGCAAAGTTCATTACCCTGTGTCTGTGGAGTGCTTTATGCCAATGACATCTCATCCATCCATTTGGGCAGTGATGGGAAATCTTATTGATATGAGAAGTTATAAACTGGGAACTGGAAACCTGGACTCCATAACAAGGTCTTTTTCTGATGCATTAGTAACACTTAACCTTGCTGAGTCACCAATTGCTTATTCTTAAAAATAAAGTAGGGGATTAGGCGAGTGGACCTCTGAGATTCCCTTTGTCTCCAATTATCTATAATTCTCTCACTTTATAACAAGACACAGGGCAAGGCAGGAACCTCATGATAGGAAGGAGGAATGCAGAGACCTACATCTCTTAGGGAATAAAGCAATGATCTAAAGAGAGCCTGAGTTTATTTTACCCAAAATAAGGAAGTGTGTGGTTCCTTAAGAGTTTAGAGCTTGTGAATCAGGCATCAAGTTACTACTTCTCTTTGTCTTAGTATGCAAAGTTCACCTAGACCTGGATTCATGCAAGTTCTAAAGTTTACAAAGTCAAACTTTCCTAGTCCCCATTGCAATGAACGGGTACTGCAATGATTAACTCAATGTTTATTTTGAAAGTCACTGATTAGAGGAAATCGTGAAATATGGTATTACAGTGCACACTCAGTGAATGTTGAACTGAATATTTTCCCTAGAGAGAAGTATATGAGGTACAAACGTTATGGGTACTAGCTTTTGCTCTACCACCAGTAGACACTATATTCTTGGCCAAGGTACAACATCTCCAAGCCCCTGAAAATACAAGGGTTAAACACTATGTAACTGGGGTCTTGACAGATACTTAATTTTTCCTTATAAAACAACTTAGAAATAACTACACGGACCAATTTAAAACAAATATAATAATATCTCTAAGGACATAACTTTGCGCAAGCATTGCCATTAGTGATCTAGTAATGTATATCATTCTAGTGGTATATACATCCTCATGACCACTGAATGTCACCTCCCATTCAGGTTTGCATATTATGGTTCTTATGTGCTGTGCATTTGTTTAATGAAGTCTCCTCCTCACATCCACCTCCAATGCACACACCTGTTGTTCTCCTTCCAATATTACTTTCTTGATGTACTATATTTTGTTCCATTATTTCTGACAATGATATACTAAAAAAAGCAACAATAGCAGCTTTATCTGGTGGTGACTGGAAACTGGAGAAGCCATAGTTTCTCAAGCCCTCCACACCAAATCCTCTGAGATGGGCTCTTTCCCCAGTAATAAAATTTCACCTCTGGAGTGATGGATGGGGAAAACTCTATCTGTTTCTTCTTCTTTTTTCTTTATTATTATAATTTAAGTTCTAGGGTACATGCGCACAACGTGCAGGTTTGTCACATATGTATACTTCTGCCATGTTGGTGTGCTGCACCCATCAATTCGTCAGCACCCATCAACTCATCATTTACACTAGGTATAACTCCCAATGCCATCCCTCCCCCCACCCCCCATAATAGGCCCTGGTGTGTGATGTTCCCCTTCCCGAGTCCAAGTGATCTCACTGTTCAATTCCCACCTATGAGTGAGAACATGCGGTGTTTGGTTTTCTGTTCTTGTGATAGTTTGCTGAGAATGATGTTTTCCAGCTACATCCATGTCCCTACAAAGGACACAAACTCATCCTTTTTTACAGCTGCATAGTATTCCATGGTGTATATGTGCCACATTTTCTTAATCCAGTCTGTCACTGATGGACATTTGGGTTGATTCCAAGTCTTTGCTATTGTGAATAGTGCCACAATAAACATGCATGTGCATGTGTCTTTATAGCAGCATGATTTATAATCCTTTGGGTATAGACCCAGTAATGGGATGGCTGGGTCATATGGTATTTCTAGTTCTAGATCCTTGAGGAGTCACCATACTGTTTTCCATAATGGTTGAACTAGTTTACAGTCCCACCAACAGTGTAAAAGTGTTCCTATTTCTCCACATCCTCTCCAGCACCTGTTGTTTCCTGACTTTTCAATGATTGCCATTCTAACTGATGTGAGATGGTATCTCATAGTGGTTTTGCATTGCATTTCTCTGATGGCCAGCGATGATGAGCATTTTTTCATGTGTCTGTTGGCTGCATGCATGTCTTCTTTTGAGAAATGTCTGTTCATATCCTTTGCCCACTTTTTGATGGGGTTGTTTGTTTTTTTCTTGTAAATTTGTTTGAGTTCTTTGTAGGTTCTGGATATTAGCCCTTTGTCAGATGAGTAGATTGCAAACATTTTCTCCCATTCTGTAGGTTGCCTGTTCACTCTGATGGTAGTTTCTTTTGCTGTGCAGAAGCTCTTTAGTTTAATGAGATCCCATTTGTCAATTTTGGCTTTTGTTGCCATTGCCTTTGGTGTTTTAGACATGAAGTCCTTGCCCATGCCTATGTCCTGAATGGTATTACCTAGGTTTTCTTCTAGGGTTTTTATGGTATTAGGTCTAATATTTAAGTCTCTAATCCATCTTGAATTAATTTTCATATAAGGAGTAAGGAAAGGACCCAGTTTCAGCTTTCTACTTATGGCTAGCCAATTTTCCCAGCACCATTTATTAAATAGGGAATCCTTTCCCCATTTCTTGTTTCTCTCAGGTTTGTCAAAGATCAGACGGCTGTAGATGTGTGGTATGATTTCTGAGGGCTCTGTTCTGTTCCATTGGTCTATATCTCTGTTTTGGTACCAGTAGCATGGTGTTTTGGTTACTGTAGCCTTGTAGTATAGTTTGAAGTCAGGTAGTGTGATACCTCCAGCTTTGTTTTGTTGACTTAGGATTGTCTTGGCAATACAGGGTCTTTTTTGGTTCCATATGAACTTTAAAGCAGTTTTTTCCAATTCTGTGAAGAAACTCATTGGTAGCTAGATGGGGATGGCATTGAATCTATAAATTACTTTGGGTAGTATGGCCATTTTCATGATATTGATTCTTCCTATCCATGAGCGTGGTATGTTCTTCCATTTGTTTGTGTCCTCTTTTATTTCAATGAGCAGTGGTTTGTAGTTCTCCTTGAAGAGGTCCTTTACATCCCTTGTAAGTTGGATTCCTAGGTATTTTATTCTCTTTGAAACTATTGTGAATGGGAGTTCATTCATGATTTAGCTCTCTGTTTGTCTGTTACTGGTGTATAAGAGTGCTTGTGATTTTTGCACATTAATTTTGTATCCTGAGACTTTGCTGAAGTTGTTTATTAGCTTAACGAGATTTTGGGCTGAGACAATGGGATTTTCTAAATATACAATCATGTCATCTGCAAACAGGGTTATTTTGACTTCTTCTTTTCCTGACCGAATACCCTTTATTTCTTTCTCTTGCCTGATTGCCCTAGCCAGAACTTCCAACACTATGTTGAATAGGAGTGGTGAGAGGGCATCCCTGTCTTGTGCCAGTTTTCGAAGGGAATTTTTCCAGTTTTTGCCCATTCAGTATGATATTGGCTGTGGGTTTGTCATAAATAGCTCTTATTATTTTGAGATATGTTCCATCAATACCGAATTTATTGAGCATTTTTAGCATGAAGGGCTGTTGAATTTTGTCAAAAGCCTTTTCTGCATCTATTGAGATAATCATGTGGTTTTTGTCTTTGGTTCTGTTTATATTCTGTATTATGTTTATTGGTTTGCATATGTTGAACCAGCCTTGCATCCCAGGGATGAAGCCCACTTGATCATGGTGGATAAGCATTTTGATGTGCTGCTGGATTCGGTTTGCCAGTATTTTATTGAGGATTTTTGCATTGATGTTCATCAGGGTTATTGGTCTTAAATTCTCTTTTTTTTTTGTATCTCTGCCAGGCTTTAGTATCAGGATGATGTTGGCCTCATAAAATGAGTTAGGGAGGATTCCCTTATTTTCTATTGATTGGAATAGTTTCAAAAGAAATGGTACCAGCTCCTCCTTGTACCTCTGGTAGAATTCGGCTGTGAATCTGTCTGGTCCTGGACTTTTTTTTTGGTTGGTAGGCTATTAATTATTGCCTCAATTTCAGAGCCTGCTATTGGTCTATTCAGGTATTCAACTTCTTCCTTGTTTAGTCTTGGGAGAGTGTAAGTGTCCAGGAAATTATTCATTTCCTCTAGGTTTTCTAGTTTATTTGCGTAGAGGTGTTTATAGTATTCTCTGATGGTAGTTTGTATGTCTGTGGGGTCGGTGGTGATATCCCCCTTATCATTTTTTATTGTGTCTATTTGATTCTTTTCTCTTTTCTTCTCTATTAGCCTTGCTAGCAATCTATCAATTTTGTTGATCTTTTAAAAAAAACCAGCTCCTGGATTCATTGATTTTTTGGAGGGTTTTTGCATCTCTATCTCCTTCAGTTCTGCTCTGATTTTAGTTATTTCTTGCTTTCTGCTAGCTTTTGAATGTGTTTGCTCTTACTTCTCTAGTTCTTTTAATTGTGATGTTAGGGTGTCAATTTTAGATCTTTCCTCGTTTCTCTTGTGGGTATTTAGTGCTATAAATTTCCCTCTACACACTGCTCTAAATGTGTCCCAGAGATTCTGGTATGTTGTATCTTTGTTCTCATTGGTTTCAAAGAACATCTTTATTTTTGCCTTCATTTTGTTATGTACCCGGTAGTCATTCAGGAGCAGGTTGTTCAGTTTCCATGTAGTTGAGCGGTTTTGATTGAGTTTCTTAATACTGAGTTCTAGTTTGATTGCACTGTGATCTGAGAGACGGTTTGTTATAATTTCTGTTTTTTGACATTTGCTGAGGAGTGCTTTACTTCCAACTATGTGGTCAATTTTGGAATAAATGTGATGTGGTGCTGAGAAGAATGTATATTCTGTTGACTTGTGGTGGAGAGTTCTGTAGATATCTATTAGGTCTGCTTGGTGCAGAGTTGAGTTCAATTCCTGGATATCCTTGTTAACTTTCTGTCTCATTGATCTGTCTAATGTTGACAGTGGGGTGTTAAAGTCTCCCATTATTATTGCTTGGGAGTCTAAGTCTCTTTGTAAGTCTCTAAGGACTTGCTTTATGAATCTGGGTTCTCCTGTTTTGGGTACATATATATTTAGCATAGTTAGCTCTTCCTGTTGAATTCATCCGTTTACTATTATGTAATGGCCTTCTTTGTCTCTTTGGATCTTTGTTGGTTTAAAGTCTGTTTTATCAGAGACTAGGATTGCAACCCCTGCTTTTTTTTGTTTTCCATTTGCTTGGTAGATCTTCCTCCATCCCTTTCTTTTGAGCCTATGTGTGTCTCTGCATGTGAGATGGGTCTCCTGAATACAGCAGACTGACAGGTTTTGACTCTTTATCCAATTTGCCAGTCTGTGTCTTTTAATTGGACCATTTATTCCATTTACATTTAAGGTTAATATTGTTATGTGTGAACTTGATCCTGTCATTGTGAAAATAGCTGGTTATTTTGCTCGTCGGTTGATGCAGCTTCTTCCTAACATCGATGGAGTTTACATTTTGGCATGTTTTTGCAATGGCTGGTACTGGTTGTTCCTTTCCATGGTTAGTGCTTCCTTCAGGATCTCTTGTAGGGCAGGCCTGGTGGTGACAAAATCTCTAAGCATTTGCTTGTCTGTAAAGGATTTTATTTCTCATTCACTTATGAAACTTAATTTGGCTGGATATGAAATTCTGGGTTGAAAATTCTTTTCTTTAAGAATGTTGAATATTGGTCCCCACTCTCTTCTGGCTTGTAGAGTTTCTGCCGAGAGATCTGCTGTTAGTCTGATGGGCTTCCCTTTGTGGGTAACCAGACTTTTCTCTCTGGCTGCCCTTAAGATTTTTTCCTTCATTTCAACTTTGGTGAATCTGAAAATTATGTGTCTTGGAGTTGCTCTTCTCGAGGAGTATCTTTGTGGCGTTCTCTGTGTTTCCTGAATTTGAATGTGGCCTTCCTTACTAGGTTGGGGAAGCTCTCCTGGATGATATCCTGAAGAGTGTTTTCCAACTTGGTTCCATTTTCCCCCTCACTTTCAGGCACCGCAATCAGACATAGATTTGGTCTTCTCATGCAATCCCATACTTCTTGAAGGCTTTGTTGATTTCTTTTTCCTCTTTTTTCTCTAGACTTCTCATCTCGCTTCATTTCATTCATTTGATCTTCAATCGCTGATACTCTTTCTTCCAGTTGATCGAGTTGGTTACTAAAGCTTGTGCATTTGTCATGTATTTCTTGTGTCATGGTTTTTATCTCTGTCAGTTCATTTATGGTCTTCCCTGCATTGATTATTCTAGTTATCCATTCTTCCATTTTTTTTTCAAGATTTTTATTGTCTTTGCGCTGGATACGTAGTTCCTCCTTTAGCTCTGAGAGGTTTGATGGACTGAAGCCTTCTTCTCTCAATTCGTCGAAGTCATTCTCCGTCCAGCTTTGATCCGTTGCTGGTGATGAGCTATATTCCTTTGGAGGGGTAGATGCGCTCTTATTTTTTGAATTTCCAGCTTTTCTGCCCTGCTTTTTCCCCACCTTCATGGTTTTATCTACCTTTGGTCTTTGATGATGGTGACGTACTGATGGTGTTTTGGTGTGGGTGTCCTTCCTGTTTGTTAGTTTTCCTTCTAACAGTCAGGACCCTCAACTGTAGGTCTGTTGGAGATTGCTTGAGGTCCACTCCAGACTCTGTTTGCCTGGGTGTCAGCAGCGGAGACTGCAGAAGGTGGAATATTGCTGAACAGCGAGGGTTCCTGTCTGATTCTTGTTCTGTAAGCTTCATGTCAGGGGTGTACCCCACCATGTGATGTGTGGGGTGTTGGTCTGCACCTAATGGGGAATGTCTCCCAGTTAGGCTACTCAGGGGTCAGGGACCACTTGAGCAGGTAGTCTGTCTGTTCTCAGATATCAACCTCCTTGTTGGGAGATCCACTCCTCTCTTCAAAGCTGTCAGACAAGGTCATTTACATCTGCAGAGTTTTCTGCTGCTTTTTGTTTAGCTATTCCCATGTCCCCAGAGGTGCAGTCTACAGAGACAGGTAGGCCTCCTTGAGCTGCTGTGGGCTCCACCCAGTTCAAGCTTTCTGGTGGCTTTGTTTACCTACTTAAGCCTTAGCAATGGCAGCGGCCCTCCCCCAGCCTTGCTGCTGCCTTGCAGTTAGATCTAAGACTGCTGTGCTAGCAATGAGGGAGGCTCTGTGGGCGTGGGACCCTCCTGGTCAGGTGTGGGATATAATCTCCTGGTGTGCCATTTGCTAAGACCTTTGGTAAAGCACAGTATTAGGGTGGGATTTACCTGATTTTCCAGGTATTGTGTGTCTCAGTTTCCCTAGGCAAGGAAAAGGGATTCCCTTCCCCTTTGTACTTCTCAGATGAGGTGATGCCTTGCCCTGCTTCAGCTCTCACTGGTCAGGCTGCACCAGCTGGCCAGCACCAATTGTCCGGTGCTCCCCAGTGAGATGAACCCAGTACCTCAGTTGAAAATGCAGAAATCAGCCGTCTTCTGTGTTGCTCATGTTGGGAGCTGGAGACTGGAGCTGTTCCTATTCAGCCATCTTGCTCCAGGACCCTGTTTCTCCTTTTACAGCATCTATAGCCTACTTATTATCCTTGGAGTAAAGTAAGAAGTGTCTAATAGGAAGCCTGTGGTTGTGTAAACAGTCAGTGGGGAGTATATTTAGAGTAACTAATGCTTTAGTAGATTGGATTTGTTTTGCTAAAATTGTTTTCAGTGCAGCAGTACTATTAATCATAGTATACCACAATGGACATCAGAAGATCTGTTTAAATCCAAGTTCTGCCACTTATATATGCTGAGCATTACTGACAGGTCTCCTTCTACCAGAGACTCTCTTTCTCCATTTGAAACAAACAATATTTGGTAATTTCCAGTGTTTTTAGGGTGCTTAATGGTAAAATTTGTGTATATTTACTTAAGTAATTACTTGATGTGTGTTTGGGTATTCAAAATGTATGGATTATACTAGGCATTTTATGTTCAGGCAGCTGAGAAGTTAGTAGCATGTATTAAATATTTAAAAGGATTTCATTTACAAGGAAAAAAATATAGTGCTTGGTAAAGTATTGCAACATACAATTCTTTCACTATAGAAGCCATAGAATGCACTGATTTTCCCCAAAGTCATAGATTCCCAGCTGATCATCAGTATGGGAATCCAGATTGAAACCACCTGAGGGTTTCTTAAAATTTGAATTGATATATAATATTTGTACATACTTATGGGACTACATGTGATATTTTGTTACATACACAGACTATGTAATGATAAAGTCAGGGCATTTGGGGTGTCAATTACCTTGAGTATTTATTATTTCTATGTATTGGGAACATTTCAAATCCTCTCTTCTAGCTATTTTGAAATAGATAATACTTTATTGTTAACTATAGTCACACTACCCTGCTGTGTAACAGAGCTTATTCTTCCTATGTTTGTATCCATTAAGCAACCTCTTTTCATCCTGCTCCACACCCATACAAATTTCCCAACCTCTGGTATCTGTTATTTTACTTACTATCCCCATGAGATCAACTTTTTTTAACTTTCACATATGAGTGAGAACATGTGGCATTGGTCTTTCTGTCCCTGGATTATTCCACTTCATGTAATGTCCTCCAGTTCCATCCATGGTGCTGCAAATGACATGATTTCATTCCTTTTTAAAGGTACATAGTATTCCATTCTGCAGATATTCCATTGTGTGTATTTTCTTTATCCATTCATCTGTTGATAGACACAGGTTGATTTCATATTTTTGTTATTGTGAATAGTATTTCAGTAAACACAGGAGCACATACTGATTTCATTTCCCTTGGATACATATTCAGTAGTTGGATTGCTGGATTATATGATAGTTCTATTTTTAGTTTTTTGAGAAATCTCCATACCATTTTCTATATGGCTGTACTAATTGATATTCTCATCAATAGCGTGTAGGAGTTCCCCTTTTTCCACCTCCTCACCAGTATGTTTTTTGTCCTTTTAATAATAGCCATTCTAACTAGGGTAAGATAGTACCTCACTGTGGTTTTGAGTTGCATTTTTCTGATGATTAGTGATATTGAACATTTTTTCATATGCCTGCTAGCCATTTGTATGTCTTTTTTTTTTTTTTTTTAAGAAATGCTTATTCATATCTTTTGCCCAATTTTTGATGGGTTTTAAAAATGTTATTTGAGTTTCTTCTATAGTCTGGATACTAGTCCCTTGTTGGGTGAATAGTTTGCAAGTGTTTTTCTCAATTAAACAGATTATCTCTTTACTCTGTTGATTGTTTCCTTTGCCATGCAGAAGCTTTTTAGTTTAATATAGTCCCATTTGTCTTTTTGCTTTTGTTGCCTGTGTTTTACACGTTTTATCCATAAAATCTTTGTGTAGACTAATGTCCTGAATTTCACTATGTTTTCATCTAGTGCTTTCATAGTAATGGGTCTTATGTTTAAGTTCTTAATCCATTTTGAGTTGATATTTGTATATTGTGAGAGCTAGGGGTCCAGTTTTATTCTTCTGCATATAGATATTCATCTTTTGCACACCTTTATTAAGGGGTGTATCCTTTCCCGGATGTATATTCTTGTGCTTTTGTCAAAAATTAGTTAGCTTTAAATATATGGATTAATTTCTGTGTTCTGTATTCTGTTCCTTGGTCTGTGTGTCTGTTTTCATACCAATACCATGCTGTTTTACATACTACAGCCTTATATATTTTGCAGTCAGGTAGTGTGATGCTTCTAGCTTTGTTTCTTTTGCTCAGGATTGCTTTGGCTATTGTGGCTCTTTTTTGACTCCATAGAATTTTAGGGTTTTTCTATTTCTGTGAAGAATGTCATTGGTATTTTGATAGCAATTGCAATTAATCCATAGATTATTTTGGCTATATGAGCATTTAAGCAACATTATTTTATCCAATTCCATGAGCACGGGATGTCTTTCCATTTGTTTCCTCTTTAATTTCTTTCATCAATATTTTGTAGTTTTCCTTGTAGAGGTCTTTCACCACCTTGTTAAATGTATTCCTATGTATTTTATTTTTTGTAGCTGTTGTAAATGGAACTGCCTTTTTTATTTCTTTCTCAGATACTTCATTAATGACTTATGGAAAAGGTACTGAGTTTTGCATGTTGATATTTTTTCCTGCAACTTTACTGAATACAGTTGTCAGATCTAAGTATATTTTTGTGGAGTCTTTAGATTTTCTAGCTATAACATCATGTCATTTGTGAGGAGGGACAATTTGACTTTCTCTTTTCTAGTTTGAACGACTTTTATTTCTTTCTTTTGCCTGAATGCTCTGGCTAGGACTTTCAGTGCTATGTTTAATATAAGTGGAAAAAGTGAGTGTTCCTGTCTTTTTTCAGTTCTTAGAGGGAACTTCTGTATGATGTTAGCTGTACATTTGCCATATATGGATTTTATTATGTTATGTGCCTTCTATTCCTAATTTGTTGACACTTTTTATCATGAAGCAATGTTGAATTAAAATTTTTTTTCTGCATCTATTGAGATGATTATTTGGTATTTGTCCTTCATTCTGTTGATGTGGTGTATCACATTTATTGATATGTGTATGTTAAATAATCTTGCATCCCTTAGTAAAATTTCACATGATTATTGCATGTTATCTTTTTGATGTGCTGTTGGATTAAGTTTGCTAGTAATTTGTTTAGAGTTTTTGCATCTGTGCTCATCAGGGATATTTGCCTCTAGATTTCTCTTTTTCAGTTGTGTCTTTTTCTTTTTTTTTTTGAAATGGAGTCTTGCTCTATCGCCCAGGCTGGAGTGCAATGGCACAGTCTCGGCAATCTCAGCTCACTGCAACCTCTGCCTCCCAAGATCAAGTGATTTTCCTGCCTCAGCCTCCTGAATAGCCAGGATTACAGGCATGCACCACCATGCCCAGCTAATTTTCGTGTTTTTTTTTCTTTTTTTTTTTTTTAGTAGAGATAGGGTTTCACCATGTTGGTCAGGCTGGTCTCTAACTCCTGACCTCATGATCTGCCTGCCTTGGCCTCCCAAAGTGCTGGGATTACAGGTGTGAGCCACCACGCCCGGCCTCGGTTGTGTCTTTTTCTTGGTTCAGTATCAGGGTAATGGTGGTCTTGGAGTTTGAATTAAGGTTGATTGTTTCCTCTTCAATTTTTTTGAAATAATTTGTGGAGAGTGGTGTTAGTTCATTAATTTTTTTTAAATGTAATTAAGCAGTAAAGCCATCTAGTCTTGAACTTTTCTTTGTTAAGAGTCATTTTCTTACTGATTATCTTCTAATATTGACATGTCCTTTCTATTTTCCAGTTGTCAAAAGTCTGTGACTCCATTTTCACTGTGTATCTTGGAATGAAGCCCATTCTGCTATTGCATGGATAGGAAGTTCTGATTGATGTGGGCAAGAAGTTCTCTGGAAGAGGTGGTTTTTGGAAGAGGAAATGATAGAAAAATTTAATAAAGTACTTGGTAGATGTGTATGTGCTTGTGTGAGCATTGGTAGTGGGGGTGGGAAGAATGAGAGATAGAGACTTGTAGAGCTCCTTAAACAGCATGTGGCCTATCCATGTGGCTGCTCAGCTCCTATTTCCTTGCCTAAATTATTTCTCCTAGTTTCTGCCCCACTTCTATTAGGATTCATTTTCAACAATGGAAAGAGATGGATGGCTATCCAGCACTTCTGTCTCACAACCTTGTGGAGTTTGGGGAAGGGAAAAAGGAGCACTGTGGACTATGTTCAAGAGGAAGCCCACTGCCTGGTTGAGAAGTTGAGAAAAATTAGGGGTGGGTGACTCTTTACTCTGTGTCACTGACTTTACAGACTTCATTCTTGTCTAACAACATCCTTGAAAACATATCAGGGGTAGCCAGGTCTTTCATAATAGGTGGTAGTTGTGAGTCCTTAAGTCAATGAGTGAAGTTTAAAGCAGAGAGCCAAGGGAGCTTTAGAGCACTTATGATTGTTGTGTTGTACACAATGACTGCACATACAATGTGAATTTAGAAAGATCATTTAATTTCATTCTATAAAAAACATTGTCTATTTTTTTATTTTTTATTTGTTTCTGAGTACACAGGAGGATTTATTATACTGGTCTATTTCTTATTATGATTGAGATTTTCCATTATGAAGAGGAGAAAAACAAAAACAAACTTAAGATCCTCTGCTACTTCTTTTCTTCTTTCATTTTGTTTACCATTGCTTCTAGTGACACTCCGTTTTTATTTTTGTTTAATCTGGTTTGATTTGACTCAAATTTCATTTTTTAAAATTATACTTTTAGTTTGGGGATACACGTGCAGAACGTGCAGCCCTGTTACATAGGTATATATGTGCCATGGTGGTTTGCTGTACCCATCAACCCGTCACCTACATTAGGTATTCCTCCTAATGCTATCCATCCCCTACCTCCCACCCACTGATGGGCCCTAGTGTGTGATGTTCCCTTCCCTGTATCCATGTGTTCTCATTGTCCAACTCCCACTTATGAGTGAGAACATGTCGTGTTTAACTCTCTGTTCCTGTGTTAGTTCGCTGAGAATGATGGTTTCCAGCTTCATCCATGTCCTAGCAAAGTACATGAACTCATCCTTTTTTATGGCTGCCTAGTATTCCATGGTGTATATATGTCACATTTTCTTTATCCAGTATATCTTTGATGGTCATTTGGATTGGTTCCAAGTCTTTGCTATTGAGAATAGTGCCACAATAAACATATGTGCATATGTCTTTATAGTAGAATGATTTATAATCCTTTGGGTATATACCCAGTAATGGGATTGCTGGGTAAATGGTATTTCTGGTTCTACATCCTTGAGGAATTACCACACTGTCTTCCACAATGGTTGAACTAATTTACACTCCCACCAACAGTGTAAAAGTGTTCCTCTTTCTCCACATCCTTTCCAGCATCTGTTGTTTTCTGACTTTTTAAATGATCGCCGTTCTAACAGGTATGAGATGGTATCTCATTGTGGTTTTGATTTGCATTTCTCTAATGACAAGTGATAATGAGCTTTTTTTCACCTGTTTGTTGGCTGCATAAAAGTGTTCTTTCGAGAAGTGTCTGTTCATATTCTTTGCCCATTTTTGATGGTGTTTTTTTTTCTTGTAAATTTGTTTAAGTTCCTTGTAGATTCTGGATATTAGCCCTTTTTCAGATGGATAGATTGCAAAAATTTTCTCCCATTTCATAGGTTGCCTGTTCCCTCTGCTGATAGTTGCTTTTGCTGTGCAGAAGCTCTTTAGTTTAATTAGATTCTATTTGTCCCTTTTGGTTTTAGTTGTCATTGCTTTTGGTGTTTTAGTCATAAAGTCTATGCCCATGCCTATGTCCTGGATGATATTGCCTAGGTTTTCTTTTTGGTTTTTTATAGTTTTAGGTCTTACATTTAAGTATTTAATCTATCTTGAGTTAATTTTTGTGTAAGGTGTAAGGAAGGGGTCCAGTTTCAGTTTTCTACATATGGCTAGCCAGTTTTCCCAACACCATTTATTAAATAGGGAATCCTTTCCCCATTGCTTGTTTTTGTCACGGCTGTCAAACATGAGATGGTTGTAGGTGTGTAGCATTATTTCTGAGGCCTCTGTTCTATTCCATCGGTCTTTATATCTGTTTTGGTACAAGTACTATGCTGTTTTGGTTACTGAAGCCTTGTAGTATAGTTTGAAGCCAGGTAGCATGATGACTCCAGCTGTTTTTTTTTTTTTTTTTTTTTTTTTGCTAAGGATTGTCTTGGCTGTATGGGGTATTTTTTGGTTCAATATGAAATTTGAAGTAGTTTTTGGTAATTCTGTGAAGAAAGTCAGTGGTAGCTTGATGGAGATAGCATTGAATCTATAAATTACCTTGGGCAGTATGGCCATTTTCATGATATTGATTCTTCCTATTCATGAGCATGGAATGTTTTTCCATTTGTTTGTGTCCTCTCTTATTTCTCTGAGCAGTGGTTTGTAGTTCTCCTTGAAGAGGTCCTTCACATCCCTTGTGAGTTGGATTCCTAGGTATTTTATTCTCTTTGTAGCAATTGTGAATGGGAGTTCACTCATGATTTGGCTCTCTGTTTGTCTATTATTGGTGTGTAGGAATGCTTGTGATTTTTGCACATTGGTTTTGTATACTGAGACTTTGCTGAAGTTGCTTATCATCTTAAGGAGATTTTGGGCTGAGATTATGGGGTTTTCTAAATATACAATCGTGCCATCTGCAAACAGAGACAATTTGACTTCCTGTCTTCCTATTCAAATATGCTTTATTTCTTTCTCTTGCCTGATTGCCATGGCCAAAACTTCCAACACTATGTTGAATAGGAGTGGTGAGAGAGGGCATTCTTTTCTTGTGCCAGTTTTCAAAGGGAATGCTTTCAGTTTTTGCCCATTCTGTATGATAAAGGGAATATCACATTTATCATACATAAATATCTCTTATATTTTTGGGATACGTACTTTGGGATATGTTCCATCAATACTTAGTTTATTGAGAGTTGAAGTGGTGTTGAATTGTATCCAATGCCTTTTCTGCATCTATTGAAATAATCGTATGGTTTTTGTCATTGGTTCTGTTTATTTGATGGATTATGGTTATTGATTTGTGCATGTTGAACCATCCTTGCATTCCAAGGATGAATCCAACTTGATCATGGTGGATAAGCTTTTTGATGTGCTGCTGGATTCAGTTTGCCAGTAGTTTATTGAGGATTTTTGCATCAATATTCATCAGGAATATTGGACTGAAATATTTGTGTGTGTCCCTTCCAGGTTTTGGTATTAGGATGATGCTGGTTTTATGAAATGAATTAGGGAGGAGTCCCTCTCTTTCTATTGTTTGGAATAGTTTCAGAAGTAATGGTACCAGCTCTTCTTTGTACCTCTGGTAGAATTTGGCTGTGAATCTGCATGGTCCTGGGCTTTTTTGGTTAGTAGGTTATTAATTACTGCCTCAAATTTAGAACTTGTTATTGGTCTATTCAGGGATTCAACTTCTTACTGATTTAGTCTTCAGACAATATATGTGTACATGAATTTATCCATCTCTTCTAGATTTTCTAGTTTATTTGCATAGAGGTGTTTATAGTATTCTCTGATGGTAGTTTGTATTTCTGTGGGATCAGTGCTGATATCCCCTTTATCATTTTTTATGGTGTCTATTTGATTCTTCTCTCTTTTCTTCTTTATTAGTCTGACTAGTGGTCTATCTATTTTGTTAATGTTTTCAAAAAACTAGGCCCTGGATTCATTGATTTTTTGAAGGGTTTTTTGTGTTTCTATTTCCTTCAGTCCTGCTCTGATCTTAGGTGTTTCTTATCTTCTGCTAGCTTTTAAATTTGTTTGCTCTTGCTTCTTTAGTTCTTTTAATTGTGATGTTAGGGTGTCCATTTTAGATCTTTCTCAGTTTCTCCTGTGGGTATTTAGTGCTATAAATTTCCCTCTAAACACTGCTTTAGCTGTTTCCCAGAGATTCTGGAACGTATCTTTGTTCTCATTGGTTTCAAATAACTTATGCATTTCTGTCTTAATTTCTTTATTTTCCCAGTAGTCATTCAGGAGCAGATTGTTCAGTTTCCTGTAGTTGTGTGATTTTGAGTGAGCTTATTAATCCTGAGATCCAATTTGATTGTGTGTGATCTGAAGGATGGTTTGTTATTATTTCTGTGTTTTGCATTTGCTGGAGTGTTTTACTTCTGATTATGTAGTCAATTTTAGAATAAGTGCAATGAGGTACTGAGAAGAACGTATATTCTATTGATTTTGGGTGGAGAGTTCTGTAGATGTCTCTTCAGTCTGCTTGGTCCAGAGGTGAGTTCAAGTCCTGAATATCCTTGTTAATTTTCTGTCTCACTGATCTAATATTGACAGTGGGATGTTAAAGTGTCCCACTATTATTGTGTGGGAGTCTAAGTCTCTCTGTTGGTGTCTAAGAACTTGCTAGAACTTGCTTTATGAATCTGGGTGCTCCTGTATTGGGTGCATATATATTTACAATAGCTCCTCTTGTTGCATTGATCCCTTCACCATTATGTAATGCCCTTCTTTGTTTCTTTGTGTCTTTGTTGGCTTAAAGACTCTTTTATCAGAGACTAGGATTGCAACCCCTGCTTTTTTTTTTCTTTCAATTTGCTTGGTAAATATTCCTCTATCCCTTTATTTTGAGCCTATATGTGTCTTTGCACATGAGATGGGACTCCTGAATACAGCACACTGATGGGTCTTTACTATCTGATTTGCCAGTCTTGTCTTTTAAATGGGGAATTTAATACATTTGCATTTAAGGTTAATATTGTTATGCATGAATTTGATCCTGTCATTATGATGCTTGCTGGTCATTTTGCCCATTAGTTGATGCAGTATCTTCATAGTGTCGATGGTCTTTACAATTTGATATGTTTTTGCAGTGGCTGGTACCAGTTGTTCCTATCCATATTTAGTGCTTCCTTCAGGTCTTGTAAGACAGTCCTGGTGGTGCCAAAATCTCTCAGCATTTGCTTGTCTGTAAAGGACTTTATTTCTCCTTTGCTTATGAATCTCAGTTTGGCTGGATATGGGTTGAAAATTCTTTTCTTTAAGAATGTTGAATATTGGCCCCCTCTCTCTTCTGGCTTGTAGGATTTCTGTAGAGAGATCTGCTGTTAGTCTGAATGGCTTCCTTTTTGGGTAAACTGACCTTTCTCTCTGGTTGCTCTTAACATTTTTTCTTTCATTTCAACCATGGTGAATCTGATGATTATGTGTCTTGGGATTTCTCTTCTCCAGGAGTACTTTTGTCGTGTTCGGTGTATTTCCTGAATTTGAATGTTGGCCTGTCTTGCTGGGCTGGGGACATTCTCCTGGATATACTAAAGGGTATTTTCCTACTTGGCTTCATTCTCCTCATCACTTTCAGGTACACCAAACAAATGTAGTTTTGGTTTTTTCACATAGTCCCATATTTCTTGGAGCCTTTGTTCATTTTTTTTTCATTATTTTTTCTCTAATCTTGTCTTCATGTTTATTTTATTAAATTGATCTTCAATCTCTGATATCCTTTCTTCCACTTGATCGTTTCAGGTATTGATACTTGTGTTTGCTTCATGAAGTTCTCGTGCTGTGTTTTTCAGATGCATCAGGTCATTTGTGTTCTTCTCTAAACTGATTATTCTAGTTAGCAATTCCTCTAACCTTTTTTCATGGTTCTTAGCTTTGTTGCATTGGGTTAGAACATGCTCCTTTAGCTCAGAGGAGTTTGTTACTACCCACCTTCTGAGAGGTTACTTCTGTCAATTCATCAAACACATTCTCCATCCAGTTTTGTTCCCTTGCTTGTAAGGAATTGTGATCCTTTGGAGGAGAAGAGGCATTCTGGTTTTTGGAATTTTCAGCCTTTTTGAGGTTGTTTTTCTGCATCTTCATGGATTTAGTGTCTGAACCCACCTACAGATGGGGTTCTGAGTGGATGTCCTTTTTGTTGATATGTGCTATTCCTTTCTGTTTGTTAGTCTGTCAGCAGACTTTTCAGTGGAAAATTTTTAGACCTGGAGAGAGTGGTGTGACACATTTAAAGTGCTGAAGGATAAAAACTTTTACCCTAGCATACTATATCCACTTAATTCCTCCAACATGCAGAAAGAAATACTTTCTCAGAGAAACCAAAGCTAAGGGATTTGATTGACACCAGACTTGTCCTGCAAGAAATGCTCCAGAGAGTACTTCAATCAGAAAGAAAAGGATGTGGATGAGCAATAAGTAATCACCTGGTGATACAAAACTCACTGACAATAATAAGTATACAGAAAACCACAGAATATTATAACACTGTAACTTTTGTGTGTAAACTACTCTTATTATAAATGGAAAGATTAAATGGTAAAATGAGCAAACATAGTAATTACAAAAACTTTTAAAGACAGACTATACAAAAAGATATAAATAGAAACAACAAAAGTAAAGGAACAAAGTTAAGGCAAATAATTATTATTTCTTGTTGTCTCTCTGGATGTTTATTCAAACAAAGTTAAATTCTTATCACATTAAAAGAATAGGTTATACTATAGTATTTGGAATCCTCATGGTAACTTCAAACCAAAAAACATGCAACAGATACACAAAAAATAAAAATCAAGAAACTAAATCATATCACCAGAGAAAATCACTAAACGGAAAATAGGAAGGGAGAACAAAAGAAAGAGAAGACCGGAAAACAACAAGTTAACAACAAAATGCCATGAGTAAGTCTTCACTTATCAATAATAACACTGAATATAAATGAACTAAACTCTCCAATCAAAATATACAGAGTGGCTGAATGGATGGAAAAACAAGACCCATTGATCTGTTCCCTTGAAGAAATACATGTTGCTTATAAAGACTCATATAGAATGATAATAAAGGGATGAAAACAGATAATTCATCCCAATGGCAATCAAACAAAAGCACAAGTAGCTACACTTATATCAGACAACGTTGGTTTCAAGACAAAAACTATAAGAAGAGGCAAAGAAAGTCACTATATAATACCTCAACCACACAAAGACACCTTAAAAAAAAAGAAAACTACACACCAATATCTCTGATGAATATTGATGGAAAATCCTCAACAAAGTATTAGTAAATTTAATTCAAAAATACTATTGAAGGATTATTCATCAAGTCCAGGGACCCATGCAACTATTATGAGCCACAAAATTAACCAAATTTCCCTGTTAATTTTGTCTTTAACAGTAGCCATTTTATATCATTCCCACAGTTAATTACTTAATTCAAATATATTTTTCTAGAAGGTCTTCACAAACAAGTGAAATCCTGGAGCGTTGTGTCTTCAAAGAGGTACACAAAAAACTTTAAAAGGATTCTGACAAATGATTTTAAGTACAAGTTTTTAATAACTTTAATATTCACATCATTTAGACTAGACAAAAATCCCCAAAACTTTAATAAGGAGATTGTCTCATTTATAAAAATTCTAACCTAAACAAAAATAATAATAACCAAATAGCAAAGAATACTCTGTCAAATTTTCAGACTAAATTACCCAATGCTAAAATTATTAAGGTACATAATTTAAATAAACTCCATGGTCTGAGTTCAATTGCCTATAGTAACCCTTTTAATAAATAGTATTGCACACCTAAATTCAAAACACAAAATTTGTATTTAAAAAGATGGAGAATGTGATACATATACACCATGGAACACTATGAAGCTGTAAAAAAGAATGAGTTCATGTCCTTTGCAGGGACATGGATGAAGCTGGAAACTATCATTCTCAGCAAACTAACACAAGGACAGAAAACCAAACATGGCATGTTCTCATTCATAAGTAGGAGTTAAACAATGAGAATATATAGGCACAGGGAAGGGAATATCACACTTTGGGGCCTTTGGAGCTGTGGAGGGTAGGGGAGGGACAGCATTAGGAGAAATACCTAATGTACATGACAGGTTGATGGGTGCAGCAAACCACAATGGCACATGTATACCTATGTAACAAACCTGCACATTCTGTATGTGTATCCCAGAAGTTAAAGTATAATAAAAAGAAACAAATAAAAAGATGAAAATCCAGTGTTAAGCATAGATACATAGAGAGTTTAGAGGGCTTTCTGGTCCTTCTTTTTTTGTTATTATTATACTTTATGTTCTAGGGTACATGTGCACAATGTGCAGGTTTGTTACATATGTATACATGTGCCATGTTGGTGTGCCACACCCATTAACTGGTCATTTACATTAGGTGTATCTCCTAATGCTATCCTTCCCCCTCCCCCCACCCCACAACAGTCCCTGGTGTGTGATGTTCCCCTTCCTGTGTCCAAGTGTTCTCATTGTTCAATTCCCAAATATGAGTGAGAACATGCGGTGTTTGGTTTTCTGTTCTTGCAATAGCTTGCTGAGAATGATGGTTTCCAGCTACATCCATGTCCCTACAAAGGACAAGAACTCATCCTTTTTTTATGACTGCATAGTATTCCATGGTGTATATGTGTCACATTTTCTTTTTTTTTTTTTTTAATTTATTTATTATTATTATACTTTAAGTTGTAGGGTACATGTGCATAACGTGCAGGTTTGTTACATATGTATACTTGTGCCATGTTGGTGTGCTGCACCCATCAACTCGTCATTTACATCAGGTATAACTCCCAATGCAATCCCTCCCCCCTCCCCCTTCCCCATGATAGGCCCCTGTGTGTGATGTTCCCCATCCTGAGTCCAAGTGATCTTATTGTTCAGTTCCCACCTATGAGTGAGAACATGCGGTGTTTGGTTTTCTGTTCTTGTGATAGTTTGCTAAGAATGATGGTTTCCAGCTGCATCCATGTCCCTACAAAGGACGCAAACTCATCCTTTTTTATGGCTGCATAGTATTCCATGGTGTATATGTGCCACATTTTCTTAATCCAATCTGTCACTGATGGACTTTTGGGTTGATTCCAAGTCTTTGCTATTGTGAATAGTGCCGCAATAAACATACGAGTGCATGTGTCTTTATAGCAGCATAATTTATAATCCTTTGGGTATATACCCAGTAATGGGATGGCTGGGTCATATGGTACATCTAGTTCTAGATCCTTGAGGAATCGCCATACTGTTTTCCATAATGGTTGAACTAGTTTACAATCCCACCAACAGTGTAAAAGTGTTCCTATTTCTCCACATCCTCTCCAGCACCTGTTGTTTCCTGACTTTTTAATGATTGCCATTCTAACTGGTGTGAGATGGTATCTCATTGTGGTTTTGATTTGCATTTCTCTGATGGCCAGTGATGATGAGCATTTTTTCATGTGTCTGTTGGCTGTATGAATGTCTTCTTTTGAGAAATGTCTGTTCATATCTTTTGCCCACGTTTTGATGGGGTCGTTTGTTTTTTTCTTGTAAATTTGTTTGAGTTCTTTGTAGGTTCTGGATATTAGCCCTTTGTCAGATGAGTAGATTGCAAACATTTTCTCCCATTCTGTAGGTTGCCTGTTCACTCTGATGGTAGTTTCTTTTGCTGTGCAGAAGCTCTTTAATTTAATGAGATCCCATTTGTCAATTTTGACTTTTGCTGCCGTTGCTTTTGGTGTTTTAGACATGAAGTCTTTGCCCATGCCTATGTCCTGAATGGTACTACCTAGGTTTTCCTCTAGGATTTTTATGGTATTAGGTCTAACATTTAAGTCTCTAATCCATCTTGAATTAATTTTCATATAAGAAGTAAGGAAAGGATCCAGTTTCAGCTTTCTACTTATGGCTAGCCAATTTTCCCAGCACCATTTATTAAATAGGGAATTCTTTCCCCATTTCTTGTTTCTCTCAGGTTTGTCAAAGATCAGATGGCTGTAGATGTGTGGTATTATTTCTGAGGACTCTGTTCTGTTCCATTGGTCTATATCCCTGTTTTGGTACCAGTACCATGCTGTTTTGGTTACTGTAGCCTTGTAGTATAGTTTGAAGTCAGCTAGCGTGATGCCTCCAGCTTTGTTCTTTTGACTTAGGATTGTCTTGGAGATGCGGGCTCTTTTTTGGTTCCATATGAACTTTAAAGCAGTTTTTTCCAATTCTGTGAAGAAACTCATTGGTAGCTTGATGGGGATGGCATTGAATCTATAAATTACCTTGGGCAGTATGGCCATTTTCACGATATTGATTCTTCCTATCCATGAGCATGGTATGTTCTTCCATTTGTTTGTGTCCTCTTTGATTTCACTGAGCAGTGGTTTGTAGTTCTCCTTGAAGAGGTCCTTTACATCCCTTGTAAGTTGGATTCCTAGGTATTTGATTCTCTTTGAAGCAATTGTGAATGGAAGTTCATTCCTGATTTGTCTCTCTGTTTGTCTGTTACTGGTGTATAAGAGTGCTAGTGATTTTTGCACATTAATTTTGTATCCTGAGACTTTGCTGAAGTTGCTTATCAGCTTAAGGAGATTTTGGGCTGAGACAATGGGGTTTTCTAAATATACAATCATGTCATCTGCAAACAGGGACAGTTTGACTTCTTCTTTTCCTAACTGAATACCCTTGATTTCTTTCTCTTGCCTAATTGCCCTAGCCAGAACTTCCAACACTATGTTGAATAGGAGTGGTGAGAGAGGGCATCCCTGTCTTGTGCCAGTTTTCAAAGGGAATTTTTCCAGTTTTTGCCCATTCAGTATGATATTGGCTGTGGGTTTGTCATAAATAGCTCTTATTATTTTGAGGTACGTTGCATCAATACCGAATTTATTGAGCGTTTTTAGCATGAAGGGCTGTTGAATTTTGTCAAAAGCCTTTTCTGCATCTATTGAGATAATCATGTGGTTCTTGTCTTTGGTTCTGTTTATATGCTGGATTATGTTTATTGATTTGCGAATGTTGAACCAGCCTTGCATCCCAGGGATGAAGCCCACTTGATCATGGTGGATAAGCTTTTTGATGTGTTGCTGAATCCGGTTTGCCAGTATTTTATTGAGGATTTTTGCATCAATGTTCATCAGGGATATTGGTCTAAAATTCTCTTTTTTTGTTGTGTCTCTGCCAGGCTTTGGTATCAGGATGATGTTGGCCTCATAAAATGAGTTAGGGAGGATTCCCTCTTTTTCTATTGATTGGAATAGTTTCAGAAGGAATGGTACCAACTCCTCCTTGTATCTCTGGTAGAATTCAGCTGTGAATCCATCTGGTCCTGGACTTTTTTTGGTTGGTAGGCTATTAATTATTGCCTCAATTTCAGAGCCTGCTATTGGTCTATTCAGGGATTCAACTTCTTCCTGGTTTAGTCTTGGAAGAGTGTAAGTGTCCAGGAAATTATCCATTTCTTCTAGATTTTCCAGTTTATTTGCGTAGAGGTGTTTATAGTATTCTCTGATGGTAGTTTGTATTTCTGTGGGGTCGGTGGTGATATCCCCTTTATCATTTTTAATTGCGTCAATTTGATTCTTCTCTCTTTTCTTCTTTATTAGTCTTGCTAGTGGTCTGCCAATTTTGTTGATCTTTTCAAAAAACCAACTCCTGGATTCATTGATTTTTTGGAGAGTTTTTTGTGTCTCTATCTCCTTCAGTTCTGCTCTGATCTTAGTTATTTCTAGCCTTCTGCTAGCTTTCGAATGTGTTTGCTCTTGCTTCTCTAGTTCTTTTAATTGTGATGATAGAGTGTCAATTTTAGATCTTTCCTGCTTTCTCTTGTGGGCATTTAGTGCTATAAATTTCCCTCTACACACTGCTTTAAATGTGTCCCAGAGATTCTGGTATGTTGTATGTTTGTTCTCATTGGTTTCAAAGAACATCTTTATTTCTGCCTTCATTTCATTATGTACCCAGTATTCATTCAGGAGCAGGTTCTTCAGTTTCCATGTAGTTGAGCGGTTTTGATTGAGTTTCTTAGTCCTGAGTTCTAGTTTGATTGCACTGTGGTCTGAGAGACAGTTTGTTATAATTTCTGTTCTTTTACATTTGCTGAGGAGTGCTTTACTTCCAATTATGTGGTCGATTTTGGAGTAAGTACGATGTGGTGCTGAGAAGAATGTATATTCTGTTGATTTGGGGTGGAGAGTTCTATAGATGTCTATTAGGTCTGCTTGCTGCAGAGATGAGTTCAATTCCTGGATATCCTTGTTAACTTTCTGTCTCGTCGATCTGTCTAATGTTGACAGTGGAGTGTTGAAGTCTCCCATTATTATTGTATGGGAGTCTAAGTCTCTTTGTAAGTCTCTAAGGACTTGCTTGATGAATCTGGGTGCTCCTGTATTGGGTGCATATATATTTAGGATAGTTAGCTCTTCCTGTTGAATTCATCCCTTTACCATTATGTAATGGCCTTCTTTGTCTCTTTTGATCTTTGATGGTTTAAAGGCTGTTTTATCAGAGACTAGTATTGCAACTCCCGCTTTTTTTTGTTCTCCATTTGCTTGGTAAATCTTCCTCCATCCCTTTATTTTGAGCCTATGTATGTCTCTGCGTGTGAGATGGGTCTCCTGAATACAGCAGACTGATGGGTCTTGACTCTTTATCCAGTTTGCCAGTCTGTGTCTTTTCATTGGAGCATTTAGTCCATTTACATTTAAGGTTAAGATTGTTATGTGTGAACTTGATCCTGCCATTATGATATTAACTGGTTATTTTGCTCGTTAGTTGATGCAGTTTCTTCCTAGCCTCGATGATCTTTACATTTTGGCATGTTTTTGCAATGGCTGGTACCGGTTGTTCCTTTCCATGTTTAGTGCTTCCTTCAGGGTCTCTTGTAAGGCAGGCCTAGTGGTGACAAAATCTCTAAGCATTTGCTTATCTGTAAAGGATTTTATTTCTCCTTCACTTATGAAACTTAGTTTGGCTGGATATGAAATTCTGGGTTGAAAATTCTTTTCTTTAAGAATGTTGAATATTGGCCCCCACTCTCTTCTGGCTTGGAGAGTTTCTGCCGAGAGATCTGCTGTTAGTCTGATGGGCTTCCCTTTGTGGGTAACCCGACCTTTCTCTCTGGCTGCCCTTAAGATTTTTTCCTTCATTTCAACTTTGGTGAATCTGGCAATTATGTGTCTTGGAGTTGCTCTTCTCGAGGAGTATCTTTGTGGCGTTCTCTGTATTTCCTGGATTTGAATGTTGGCCTGCCCTACTAGGTTGGGGAAGTTCTCCTGGATGATATCCTGAAGAGTGTTTTCCAACTTGGTTCCATTTTCCCCCTCACTCTCAGGCACCCCAATCAGACGTAGATTTGGTCTTTTTACATAATCCCATACTTCTTGCAGGGTTTGTTCATTTCTTTTTCTTCTTTCTTCTTTTGGTTTCTCTTCTCGCTTCATTTCATTCATTTGATCCTCAATCACTGATACTCTTTCTTCCAGTTGATCGAGTCGGTTACTGAAGCTTGTGCATTTGTCACATATTTCTCGTGTCATGGTTTTCATCTCTTTCATTTCGTTTATGACCTTCTCTGCATTAATTACTCTAGCCATTAATTCTTCCACTTTTTTTTCAAGATTTTTAGTTTCTTTGCGCTGGGTATGTAATTCTTCCTTTAGCTCTGAGAAATTTGATGGACTGAAGCCTTCTTCTCTCATCTCGTCAAAGTCATTCTCCGTCCAGCTTTGATCAGTTGCTGGCGATGAGCTGCGCTCCTTTGCCGGGGGAGATGCGCTCTTATTTTTGGAATTTCCAGCTTTTCTGCCCTGCTTTTTCCCCATCTTTGTGGTTTTATCTGCCTCTGGTCTTTGATGATGGTGATGTACTGATGGGGTTTTGGTGTAGGTGTCCTTCCTGTTTGATAGTTTTCCTTCTAACAGTCAGGACCCTCAGCTGTAGGTCTGTTGGAGATTGCTTGAGGTCCACTCCAGACCCTGTTTGCCTGGGTATCAGCAGCAGAGGCTGCAGAAGATAGAATATTTCTGAACAGCAAGTGTACCTGTCTGATTCTTGCTTTGGAAGCTTCCTCTCAGGGGTGTACTCCACCCTGTGAGGTGTGGGGTGTCAGACTGCCCCTAGTGGGGGATGTCTCCCAGTTAGGCTACTCAGGGGTCAGGGACCCACTTGAGCAGGGAGTCTGTCCCTTCTCAGATCTCAACCTCCGTGTTGGGAGATCCACTGCTCTCTTCAAAGTTGTCAGACAGAGTCGTTTGCGTCTTCAGAGGTTTCGGCTGTGTTTGTTATTGCCCTGTCCCCAGAGGTGGATTCTACAGAGACAGGCAGGTTTCCTTGAGCTGCTGTGAGCTCCACCCAGTTCGAGCTTCCCAGCAGCTTTGTTTACCTACTTCAGCCTCAGCAATGGCGGGCGCCCCTCCCCCAGCCTCGCTGCTGCCTTGCCGGTAGATCACAGACTGCTGTGCTAGCAATGAGGGAGGCTCCGTGGGTGTGGGACCCTCCCGGCCAGGTGTGGGATATGATCTCCTGGTGTGCCTGTTTGCTTAAAGCGCAGTATTGGGGTGGGAGTTACCCGATTTTCCAGGTGTTGTGTGTCTCAGTTCCCCTGGCTAGGAAAAGGGATTCCCTTCCCCCTTGCGCTTCCCAGGTGAGGCAGTGCCTCGCCCTGCTTCAGCTCTCGCTGGTCGGGCTGCAGCAGCTGACCAGCACCGATCGTCCGGCACTCCCCAGTGAGATGAACCCAGTACCTCAGTTGAAAATGCAGAAATCACCAGTCTTCTGTGTCGCTCACGCTGGGAGTTGGAGACTGGAGCTGTTCCTATTCGGCCATCTTGCTCCGCCCCTCTATGTGTCACATTTTCTTAATCCAGTCTGTCATTGATGGACATTTGGGTTGGTTCCAAGTCTTTGCTATTGTGAATAGTGCCATAATAAACATACGTGTGCGTGTGTCTTTATAGTAGCATAATTTATAATCCTTTGGGTATATACCCAGTAATGGGATGGCTGGGTCATATCGTATTTCTAGTTCTAAATCCTTGAGGAATCGCCACACTGTCTTCCACAATGGTTGAACTAGTTTACAGTCCCACCAATAGTGTAAAAGCATTCCTGTTTCTCCACATCCTCTCCAGCATCTGTTGTCTTCTGACTTCCTAGGTATTTTATTCTCTTTGAAGCAATTGTGAATGGGAGTTCACTGAGACCCATCTCATGTGCAGAGACACATAGGCTCAAAATAAAGGGATGGAGGAAGATTTACCAAGCAAATGAAAAAAAAAAAAAAAAAAAAAAAAGGCAGGGGTTGCAATCCTAGTCTCTGATAAAACAGACTTTAAACCATCAAAGATCAAAAGAGACAAAGAAGGCCATTACATAATGGTAAAGGGATCAATGCAACAAGAAGAGCTAACTATCCTAAATATATATGCACCCAATACAGGAGCACCCAGATTTATAAAGCAAGTCCTTAGAGACTTACAAAGAGACTTAGACTCTCATACAATAATAATGGGAGACTTTAACACCCCACTGTCAACATTAGACACATCAACCAGACAGAAAGTTAACAAGGATATCCAGGAATTGAAATCAACTCTGCACCAAGTGAACCTAATAGACATCTACGGAACTTTCCACCCCAAATCAACAGAATATACATTCTTCTCAGCACCACATCGCACTTATTCCAAAATTGACCACATAGTTGGAAGTAAAGCACTCCTCAGCAAATGTAAAAGAACAGAAATTATAACAAACTGTCTCTCAGACCACAGTGCAATCAAACTAGAACTCAGGATTAAGAAACTCAATCAAAACCTCTCAACTACATTGAAACTGAACAACCTGCTCCTGAATGACTACTGGGTACATAACGAAATGAAGGTGGAAATAAAGATGTTCTTTGAAACCAATGAGAACAAAGATACAACATACCTTCTGGTCCTTCTTGAGTCCTTAAAACTTCCATTATTATACTATTTAAAAAACTGCACTTTGTTACTCATGATAAAAAAACAAATAATTTAAGTGTGTACATATATGTATATATATAGACACACACATATACATATATAATATACATATACACACATATGTATATATTTGTGTAGTTACTGTTCTAAATTACTAAAATAATTAATGACTAATTTAGTTGGTCAAATCCACAATCTTAAAAAGACAACTAAAACTTCATATACATTTCTACTACCCTAATGGGCCATTTTGATATTTTTAGAGCTATTCATTCAATTATTATTTTCAATGCATGTTTTCTAGCTACTTAAAAATTTCCCCATACAAAAAGATTAATACTATAGCAGTAACTAAAAGGTTGCTAAAAACACATTTCCCTCATAGGACATTTTGAACAATATCTTTCAATAAAAGTTATAAAATATTACAAACACAATAATATTAGATAAGGTTGACTAAATCAATTAGATTGCATTAGTAAAACTAACACAGAATAATGGCAATTAGATCTACTTCCAACAAAAAACAAGTTAACCCTTTATAAAATGGTCACTAAAAGGCCTTTGCCGCTAGTAATAAATCCTCATATATCATTCATACTTGCACTCTAATATCACTAAATTTTATGAGACTCTAATACATTATACCAAAATATATTTTCCCTGCTAAAAAATCTTTTCACAATTTACTAACTAAATATGATCAAACCTATCACAATCTAAAACCTAAAATTTGGGTCTTCTAAAACAGCATCAAACAAAGACCTTTTCCGACCAGACTACAACAAAACGTTGAGATCTCAAACCTTAGGTTTGTAATCTCACAACTCAAAATGGTCATCCAGACTCTTAAAACTATACACTTATTACAAATCTAAAGGTAAATGCTTTTCAGATAACATCCTAGATGTAGACAGTGATCCCAAAATAACACATCAAGATTTCTCTAACATCACAGAGACTCTTACTTCTTTTTTCTTACTTATGTGTCTATAAAAATTAAAACTAAAATAGAGGATCTTATGTACACTCATAAGATATACTTTCATGCATAAAACGTTTCACAATCAACCTTATACACAATAAACTTATGGCTTAATAAATAAAAATAAAAGGGCCATTGTGGGCAAAAACATTGAATAGTACCTTTGATATTCCATAATCAGTCAAAAAACAAAACACTGGACCACTCCTCTTAACCAATAACACTGTTTTAAAAAATTGACAAAATCGTAGGCCCTGTGGCTCACACCTGTAATCTCAACACTTTGGGATGCCGAGGCGGGTGGATCAGGAAGTCAGGAGATGGAGACCATCCTGGCCAACGTGGTGAAACCCCGTCTTTACTAAAAATACAAAAAGTAGCTGGGTGTGGTGGTACACGCCTGTAATCCCCACTACTCAGGAGGCTGAGGCAGGAGAATCGCTTGAACCTCGGAGGCGGAGGTTTCAGTGAGCCAAGATCACGCCACTGCACTCCAGCCTGGCAACAATGCAAGACTCCATCTCAAAAAAAAAATTGACAAAATGCATTCCCTACTCTAGATAGACATCATTTGTTAGATCCCTTTTCCATAGTTACTTGAAATACATAAAACAATAATTAAAAATGTATCCCTCATAATAGGCTCTTTAACAAATTATACCACAAAGGCTATGATGACATAACGGACTTCTTTAAATTCCCTTACTAGAGTCATACAAAATAACAAAATGACTCTAAATTACTGAAGTGACTGAACACAAAAACTTTCCAATTATTAACACTTCTTGATTCACATAAATATGACAAATATTATAAAAATTCAATGATAAAACTAGGGCTATTTAGTTAAAAATGGACTCTTTAGCTAACTCATTCTTTAATCTATTTTGTTTTAATTAGTTTGGTTCATAAAAATCCTGACCAAAAAAAGACTTCAAACTATTAAAATTATTCTCCTAATAGTCATAATGATAGTCTTCTTGATATACTGTATTCTCTCAGAAGCTTTAAAATTTACATACAGCCATTCATAAAACATCAAATAATCTCCCACTAAAACACAAAAACTTAAATATAATATAGTCATAAAATCACTAAAACTCATACTAAGACAAAAAGCAAAATAATAATGAAACATCAAAGTTCTAAATTTATGTCATTCTCTCATCTAAATCAAAACCAAACCCAAAATAGTTTTTAAACAAAATTATGGGGCCAATTTTTCTGATGCTTATTTATTTAATTAGTTAGTTTTCTTTCTATTTTTAATTTTATTTTCAGGATGTACACAGGCAATTTTGTAACATGAGTAAATTGTGTGTGTAACATGAGTAACATCAGTAAACTGAGGCTTAATGTGCAAATGATGCTATCATCCAGGTAGTGAGTATAGTACCCATTAAGAAGCCTTCCAATCCATGTGCCCTTTCCACTCTCAAGCAATCCCCAGTATCTGTTGTTTCTGTCTTTGTGCCCATGTGTAATCAATATGTAGCTCCCACTTAAAAGCAAGAAATACAGTATTTGGTTTTCTGTTCCTGCATTAGTTCACTTAGGATAATGGCCTCTAGCTGCATTCATGTTGCTGCAAAGATATGATTTCTTTTCTTTTTTATGGATGTGCAGCATTCTATTATGCATTTGTATTACATTTTCTTTATGCAGTCCATCATTGATGGGCATCTTGGTTGATTACATGTCTTTGCTATTGTGAATAGTGCTGCAATGAACATACATGTGTGTTTTTGGCAGAATAATTTATTTTCCTTTGGGTATATACTCATTAATTGAATTGCTGAGTTAAATGGCATTTCTATTTTAAGTTCATTGAGTAATTTCCACACTGATTTCTACAGTGGCTGAACTAGTTTATATTCCCATGAACAGTGTATAAATGTTTCCTTTTGTCCACATCTTCACCAGCATATCTTGGTTTTGACTTCTTAATAGTAGCCATTTTGACAAGTGTGAGATGGTGTTATTGCAAGTAATGATGAGAATTTTTTCATATATTTATTGGCTGCATCTACATCTTCTCTTGACAAGTGTCTGTTCATGTCCTTTGCCCTTTTTAAATGAGGTTATTTGTTTTCTGTTTGTTGAATTTTTTAAGTACCTTATAGATTTTGGATAATAGAACATTTCTGCATGTATATTTTTGACTATATTTTTCTATGAATTGTCTGTTTACTTATAGTTTCTTTTTCTGTGCATAAGCTCCTTAATTGCTTTCCATTGTTAATTTTGTTTATTGTTGCAATTGCTTTTGGAGACTTAGTCAAAAATTATTTGCTAAGGCCAAAGTCCAGAATGGTATTTTCTAGGTTTTCTTCTAGGGTGTTTTTGTTTTAGGTTTAATGTGTAAGTATTTAATCCATCTTGAGCTAATTTTTGTGTATGGTGAAAGGAAGGGAGACAGTTTCAATCTTCTGCATATGGCTAGTCAGTTATCCCAGCACACTGTATTCAATAGGGAGTTCTTTTCTGACTGTTATTGTTGACTTTGTTGAAGATGCAAAACTCACTGGTATTGTAAGTACACAGAAAATCACAGGATATTATAACAGTGTAACTGTGGTGTGTAAAACTACTGTTATCCTAAGTAGAAGACTAAATGATAAACCAATAAAAAATAATGACTATGAAAACTTTTCAAGACACGTAGAACACAATACGATACAAATAGCAACAACAATAAGTTTAAAAATGGAGAAAAGCATTTCAGACATAGTTTTTATTGAGTTTTGCTTGCTTGTTCATTGTTCATAACACTGTTTATATAAACAGTGTTAAGTTGTTATCAGCTTAAAATAAAGGGTTATAAGATAGTATTTGCAAGCTTCATAATAACCTCAAACCAAAAAACATACAACAGTAATGCAAAACATGAAAAGCAAGAAACTAAATCGTATCACCAGAGAAATTCACCCTCATTAAAAGGATGATAGAAAGGAAAAAAGAAAGGAAGAGAAAACCACAAAACAATCAGAAAACAAATAACAAAATGGCAGAAGTATATCTTTACTTATCAAAAATAAAACCGAATGTAAATGTACTAAACTCTCTAGTTAAAAGATATAAATTGGCTGAATGGGTGACAGAACAAGATTCATTGATCTGTTGTGTACCATAAACACACTTCACCCTATAAAGATATTGAAAATATCAGATCTGGTTACTTCAGATAGGCTAAAAGTAAAGGAATGCAAAAAGATATTCCATGCCATTGGAACACAAAAAAGAGCAGAAGTAGCTCTATTTATATCTGACAAAATATATTTTAAGATAAAAGCTGTAAGAAGAAACAGAGACACTATATAATGATAAAGTGGAAAGTTCAAAAACAGGATATATCAATTTTAAATATATATGCTTTAAAGAGTGCATCACCTAGATATATAAAGCGAATATGATTAAACCTAACGAGAGTGATAAGCTTTAGTACAGTAATTTCTGGAGTCTTCAATACCCTGCTTTAAGTATTGGACAGATCTTCCAGATAGAAAATCAACAAAGAAACATCAGACTTAATCTGCACTGTAGACAAAATGGATCTAATAGATACTTACAGATTTGATCCAATGACTCCAGGAAACACATTCCTTTCCTTGACACATGGATTATTCTCAAGGATAGACCATATGTTAGGTCACAGGACAAGTTTTAAAACATTCAAAAAATTGAAATAATATACAACATCTTCTCTGGCCACAGTGAAATAAAACTGGAAAGCAATAAAAAGAGGAATTTTGGAAACTACACAAATACATGTAAATTAAACAATGTCCTACTGAATGACCACTGGGTCAATGAAGAACCCACTGCTGGGTCCACATTCCCCCAAAAGGAAATCAGTATATTGGAGTGATAGCTGCACTTCCGTGTTTCTCACAGCACTGTTCGCAAGAGATAAGATTTTGAAACAATCCAAGTGTCCATCAACAGATGAACAAATAAACAAAATGTGGTATTAATACATATACACCATGGAGTACTATTGAGCCATAAAAAAGAATAAGATCCTGTCATTTGAAACAACATAGATGAAACTGGAGATCATTATGTTAATCAAAATAAGCCAGAGACAGAAGACAAATATGGCATGTTCTCACTTATTTGTGGGTTCTAAATATCAAAGCAATTAAACTCAGTGATGTAGAGAGGAAATGGATGGTTACCAGAGGCTGGGAGATGTAGTGGGAAGGTGGGGTGGATCTGGCGCAGTTAATGGGTTCCACGAAATAGAAGAAGTAAGACCTACTAGTGGACAGCAGAACAGGGTGAATATAGTCATTAATAATTTAATTATACATTTAAAAATAATTAAAAGAGTATAACTGGATTGTAACACAAAGGATAAATGCTTGATGAAATGGAGAGCCCATTCTTCATGTTGTGATTATTACACATTGTATGCCTGTATCAAAACATCTCATGTTGCCCATAAATAAATACACCTACTATATACCCACATAAATAAAATAAAATAAAGTAAATATAATCCAAAATAAAGAGGTGACTTCTACTTTAGATATTCCAAAAAATAACCTAAAGTCTTATTCCTACATTAGAACAGAATAGAGAATTCATAAATAAAGCCACATATCCATGACCAGCAGATCTTGGACAAAGTTGTCAAAGATATACACTGTAGGAAGGACATCCTATTTAATAAATGGTACTGGGAAAGCTGGCTTGCTATTTGCAGATGAATGAAATTGGACCCGTCTTTCACTGTATATAAAAATTAATTAAAGATGGATTAAATACTTAAATGTAAGACCTGAAACCATAAAAATCCTAAAAGAAAACCTAGGAAAACCTCTCTGACATTGGCCTAGGCAAAGAATTCATGACTAAGACCTCAAAAGCAAATGCAACAATAGTTCAAGACAAATGGAATTTTGTCCAGTTTTTAATGGGGCTATTTGTTTTGTCTTTTGAGTTGAGTTCCTTGTAGACTTTGGATATTAGCTTTTTTTGGATTCACAATTTGCAAATACTTTATCCCATTCTGTAGGCTGTTAACTCTTATTTATTTGCTGTGCAGAAGCTTTTTTGTTTGTCCCACTTTTCTTAAGCATTGTTTTGCAAAAATAAGAATCTAGATGTCGACCTTACACTGTTTACAAAAGTTAACTGAAATTTGTTTATAGAGATAATGTAACACACAAACTATAAAATTCCGAGAAGATGACATAAGAGAAAATCTAGATGACCTTGGCCTCACAATGGTTTTTTAAATACAACAACAAATGCACAATACATGAAAGAAAAAACAATTATCTGGACTTCATTAAAATTAAAAACTTCTACTCTATGAAAGACACTTTTACGGGAATGAGAAGTTAAGTTCAATGAGAATAAATAATTCCCAAAAATATATCTTGTAAAATATTATTATCCAAATTATTCAAAGATGTTTTAAAGCTCAACAATAAGAAATTGGTGATTTCTTACAAAACAAAAATATGCTTACCGTATGATCCAGCTGGTGTGCTTTTGACATTTGCTAAATGAGTTGAAAAATTATGTCCACAAAAAACTTGCACATGGACATTCACGGGACCTTTATTCATTGTTGCCAAAATTGGAAGCAACCAAGATGTTCAATAGATGAATAGACAAACAAATGTGGTACATCAGTATAAGGAAATACTATTTTATTATTATTTAGTAGTAAAAAGAAATAAGCTTTTGAGGTATGACAAGATATGGAGAAATCTTATGCATATTAGTAAATGAATGATACCAACCTGAAAAGGCTACATGCTGTGTTATTCCAACTATATAATAATCTAGTAAAGGCAAAACTATGGCAACACTAAAATGTTCACTTGTTACCAAAGACTAGCAGGGAAAGGCCTAAAGAATAGGCAGAGGCCGGGTGGGGTGGCTCACTCCTGTAATCCCAGCACTTTGGGAGGCTGAGGCGGGTGGATCACGAGATCAGGAGATCGAGACCATCCTGGCGAACACGGTGAAACCCCGTCTCTACTAAAAATAACAAAAAATTAGTCAAGCGTGGTGGCGGGCACCTGTAGTCCCAGCTACTTGGGAGGCTGAGGCAGGAGAACGGCGTGAACCCGGGAGGCAGAGCTTGCAGTGAGCCGAGATCACGCCGCTGCACTCCAGCCTGGGCGACAGAGCGAGACTCTGTCTCAAAAAAAAAAAAAAAAATTGGCAGAGCACTGAGATTTTTAGGCAGTGAAACGATTCTGTATGATGCTATGGTGGTGGATATATGGCATTATACACTAGTCAAAATATATAGAATGTACAACACAAAGAGTGAATCCTTTGTAAACTATGAACTTTGGTTGATGATTATATCTGATTGTTGATTTATTAACCATAATTAATTAACCTCAATAATAAGGTTGTTGATTGTGGGAGACTATGTGTTGGTGCTGGGAAGGAGTTAGTGGGAACTGTATACTTTCCACTTAGTGTTGCTGGAAACTTAAAGCCGCTGTAAAAATTAACTATATTAATTTCTTTAAAAACCCTCGAATTCACCACTCCAGCAAAGCTGAGATTAGCATCATTCTGTGACTGTAGATGGCTTAATATCGATACCCTATTGATCATTTGGACTGAGGTGGGGATTCTGTAGGATGAGATGTGAGACATCACTGAAGCAGCAAGGAGGGAAACTTGGATTCTAATGAAAAATCTTGTATTGATGCATTAATGACACTCTAACTCACTGAGTCACCAAGTGCTAATTTCTAAACAAAACACACACACACACACAATTTAGATTAGTTGGTCTCAGAGACCCCTTTTGTCTCTAAATTGTCTATATTTCTTTCATTCTATTAAAGAAACTGTCAAGGCAGGAGCCTTACCTTAGCCAAAGAAAGGAGGAGCACAGCAAGGACAACTATCTCTTGAGGAATAAATTTATTGCTCTAAGCTAGTTTGGTTCTTTTAGAGTTTATAGCTACGTGAGTCAGGCAGTAAATTACTGCTTCTCTTCGCCCTGGATAAAGGGCTCATGAGGACCTGGACTCATGATTTAAAGGTAATAAAACCAAACTCTTCTGACCCACATTTTACTCAACTGGTGCTGGAATTATTAACTAAATTAATGTTTGTTTTGAAAGTCACTAATTAGATCAGTCCTGAAATACTGAATTTCAGTAGTTCTTGGTAATATAGTTGAAATGAATTTTTAGGATAGAGAGAAGGCAGCAAGATGCAGCAGTTGTTGGTTCCAGCTCCAGCTTGTCCACATGTATTTTTTGTGTACTTGGCCAAAGTACTGAATCTCCATGGCCCAGTTTCTCCTCTCTAAAGTGGGAATAATTGAAAGAATAGAAATATATGTGATCAGCGTGAAAATTCTCTGTAAATTTTTCATTATCTCTGTAAACATAATCAATAAAACGCTGTATATGTGGGTCTTAAATTTTTATTAATTAAAAAGCTGGAAATTACTGCACTAGTCAATGTAAAATCAGTATTATGATATCTTTTCAGAACATGGCTTTGCACACACACTTTGTCATTGGTGATCTAGTAACATGTATAAATCTAGTTGTATTTAGATCTTCATGACCACTGAATATCAGTTTCCATTCAAGTCTGCACATAGTGATAGTTTTGTGCTCTGGGTCCATTCAATGATTTTTCTACCTCCCATCATCTATTGAATCCACAGCTGTTGTTCTGTGTATCACTTTCTCTTCCTTGCTGTGCATTATTGCATTCTATTATTTTTTACAATGACAGACCAAAAACAACAGAAGCAGCCATGTCTGGAGGTGACTGAGAGGTGGAGAAGCCACAGATTTTCAAGTTCTCTCCAATAAATTATCTGAAATTGACCTTTTCCTCAATAATGCTGACAACTTTCACTATATGGTGATGCAGAGGAGAGGACTCTAATTTTTAATCCTTCTTTTGAGCATCTCTGGTCCTCTTATTCTTCTAGACAAATGAGCCTCTATTTAATGTGAAGCCTGTTGCTTTCTGAAGAGAGTCAACGTGGTGTATCTTTAGAGTAACTAATATCTAGGGGTTTGTTTTGTTTTTCTAAAATTGTTCTTGAGCCAGCTCTGGTGTAAGTGATAATACACCCCAATGGGCATTAGAAGATCTCTGCTCATATGCCAGTTTTACCACCTATCAGCTGTGTGGCACTGACAGGTGTCCTGTCCTCCCAGAGTTTCTCTTTCCTCATTTGAAAAATTAAAAAATGATAATCTTTGTCTTGCAGTTCTTAACTTAATGATGAAAGGCATGTAAATTTATTAGTTAATAATTTGATTTATTAGCTAATTATTAGCTAATAATTTGGTCATTAAAGATGTATGAGTAATTTTTGCTATTTCATGTCTAAAGCGATGTATTTTTTTCTTTTTTTCTTGTTTTTGTTTTTCTTTATTATTATTATTATTATTATACTTTAAGTTCTAGGGTATGTGTGCATAATGTGCAAGTTTGTTACATATGTATACTTGTGTCATGTTGGTGTGCTGCACCCATCAACTCGTCAGCACCCATCAACTCGTCATTTACATCAGGTATAACTCCCAATGCAATTCCTCCCCCCTCCCCCCTCCCCATAATAGGCCCCAGTGTGATGTTCCCCTTCCCGGTCCAAGTGATCTCATTGTTCAGTTCCCACCTATGAGTGAGAACATGGGGTGTTTGGTTTTCTGTTCTTGCGATAGTTTGCTGAGAATGATGGTTTCCAGTTGCATCCATGTCCCTACAAAGGACACAAACTCATCCTTTTTTATGGCTGCATAGTATTCCATGGTGTATATGTGCCACATTTTCTTAATCCAGTCTGTCACTGATGGACATTTGGGTTGATTCCACGTCTTTGCTATTGTGAATAGTGCCACAATAAACATAACGTGTGCATGTATCTTTATAGCAGCATGATTTATAATCCTTTGAGTATATACCCATTAATGGGATGGCTGGATCATATGGTATTTCTAGTTCTAGATCCTTGAGAAATCGCCATACTGTTTTCCACAATGGTTGAACTAGTTTACAATCCCACCAACAGTGTAAAAATTGTTCCTATTTCTCCACATCCTCTCCAGCACCTGTTGTTTCCTGACTTTTTAATGATTTAGAGTGATGTATTTTTAGTCGATTATATTAAATATCTGAAAGGCTTTCATTATCAAAGTTTCCTATTATTTGAAGTAGGATTAAGATACATTTTTCTTTATATGAGGCATAGAATACACTGATTTCTCTCAAAGTCATAAATTCCCAACTGGTCATTAATGTGAGAATACTGACTTTTGAGTGATTTTCTAGCATCCAGTCTAAATGACTTCAGTGTTTCTCCATCATCTTTGCACATTGAAACAACCAGGGTCTTTTATGTTTGTAATTATCACTACCTTGACTCCAATCCAATGCAATTAAACCACAGTGTCCTAGGTGGACACTGGAAAGAAAAAGACAACAAGACTAAAAAATATTTTTAATTGCTCAATGAGCCAAAGTCCATTCAGAAAATAGCATAACGTGTATCTAGGTGATTGGTCACCTTACATGTTAACGAGGCATGCCTGAATTAGCGGGGAGAGATATAAAAGGCTTGCAGTGCAAGCTGCCAGTTGTCTTAGTAAGAAGAGAAGGCTTCAATGGATCCTTTTGTGGTCCTGGTGCTCTGTCTCTCCTGTTTGCTTCTCTTTTCACTCTGGAGACAGAGTTCTGGGAGAGGGAAGCTCCCTCCTGGCCCCACTCCTCTCCCTATTATTGGAAATATCCTACAGTTAGATATTAGGAATATCAGCAAATCTTTCAGCAATGTAAGTATGCTTTATATTCCTCCAGTGACTTGAAAAGAGTAAGTTCTTTGACTTCTATTTTTAAATAAAATATATTCCTGGTACCACACTATTAAAATGGATCACTGTAAAGCAAAATACTCCCTGCAAACTTTGCTATTTCTCTTGTCTTTTCCATTCTGTCATTGTGGGAAATAGTGGGATGAGTTAATGCATTTTGTGAGTGGAGAAACATTTTGGTCAGTATACGGTAGAATCAAATCAATATAGTGGAAAAAGTTTGGAGTGATGGTTCTCTTTTTTGCTTCATACCACTTTGCTCTAATTTTTGGCTGAAGGTAAATTGTAAGGAAAGTGTATGAGTTTAAAGATGTCATCCAATAAGTCATCTATTCTATTAATCATATGTTTTATTCAGAATTGCTATGAAAATTGAAGTTCTCTGAAGAATAAACTAATGCTTAATGTGAAGGCAACAGCTATGGGTTCAGGATCAACATAAGTAGATGAAAGAAAGACATATTCAGTCAGGGACCAATTGGTGGTAACAGAGTTCTTTTGAATTCTGCATAAAGCTGCCATCTGTGGCTAAGGTTGCTGGAGGATGGAAGACATTGTTCTTCCAGCAGATGCTGAATGTCCTGTTTCTGTCTCTGTGGTGCTTACTTTTTCTGTATTGGCAGTAGCAGCAGTTAGAAACTTGACTTGGCATTAGAATCACCTGGAGTGCCTTATAAAATATGGATTACTAGTGTTCATCACAGGACTGCTGAGTCAGAATCCTTACTGTTGGAGCCTTCCAGGTGACACTAAAATTGTCAGCTGGGTATTGGTCTCAAGGTGGACACGGGGGACTGATAAATTGCTCAGGCATCAGAGTTTAAATTAGCAGAAGTTCCAGTTTGGAGCTTCTATAGACTACCTGTGGGACTCTGAAAATGAATTTGGAGTTCTCCTGACCTCCGTTTCTTTATTTATAAAACAGGGTGAATAAATGTGCTGAATGTGTTAAAGTGAGGATGAACCGTGACTTGTGTACCAATTGCCTGGGTCATTACACGGCATGTCACAGGCCATCTAAAATGGCAGCTATAACAATCACTATCACATTTATGTATAAAATTCAGAAATATCAAATCTGTGTGTAATAAACATAAACATTAAACTATACAATGATAATATCAGTCTGAATCATACATAATATTTGAACCAAACAGCCACTTATTTTGCTGCTATTTGCATCTCCTTTCCCATTTCTCAAAACTCTACGGCCCTGTGTTCACTGTGTATTTTGGCCTAAAGCCCACTGTGGTTTTGCATGGATATGAAGCTCTGAAGGAAGCCCTGATTGATCATGGAGAGGAGTTTTCCGAGAGAGGTGCTTTGCCACTAATTGAAAGAAGTCAGAAAGGGCATGGTAGGTGTGCAGGTGCCTGTGTCAGCATTGGTAATTAGGGTTAGGAGGATGAAAAGCAGAGACTTGAAGGCAGAGCTTAGCCCATCTGAATGGCTGTTGAGTTTCATCTTCATCTTCTTTGCCTGAGAATCCCCTCCTAGTTTCTGTTCTTTTTTTGTTAGGAATCATTTTCAGCACTGGAAAGAGATGGAAAGAGATGCGGCGTTTCTCTCTTTTGACCTTGCAAAATTTTGGGATGGGTAAGAGAAGCATTGAGGACTGCGTTCAAAAGGAAGCCCGCTGTATTGTGGAGGAGTTGAGAAAAACCAATGGTGAGTGACTCTACTCAGCATCACTGACCTTAACAGTCAGCTCTCTTTACTAAGGATGTTCTTGGTACATTTCAAGGATGGTCAGATCTTCATTGAGCATCCTGGTTGTCAGCCCCCAAGTGGTGGAGGGAGGTTTAAAGCAGAGAGAAAAGGGAGCTTGTGTGTGTCTTTGTGGGTGTACAGGCATGATAATGCACACAGTGTGGGTATAAAAGGTCATTTAATCCTGTTTTCTCCTCAATTTTGTTTCCTTGTTTTCAAATTAGAAATCATAAATGCAGGTCTTCAGTTCATTTTTGAAAAGCATTAAACAGCAATGTTTCCCCTATAGCATAAACCTGGGTTCCAGCTTTCAGAACATTTCACCAGAAAATACTTGGCTAGTGAACATGGTGGGAATTACCCCATCACACCCTTATGGAACGTGAACCAAGTGACATGTGCTTTCATTTAACTGAACTTTATTCATATGGTCAAACTCACTGACATGTCTGGGGATTTCTCCCAGGTCCATGCCTATAGTTTTGGCCAGTGGTGATACTATGTATGGTTTTACCTGTTTAATTGTATCTCAGTGCAGTTCTCAGTTGTTATTTCTCAGGAAATACGGTATTATTTGGAAAATATCAGGATTAATTATTTTTTATTAACCATTACTTATTATAGCAATTTATAAATTTTGAGTAAGCATATGCTATGGTATGTTTCAGCAAAATATATAAATACCAATTTATAAATGATCTGTTTAACTATTGTGAATAACTCTTTATTCTGTTTTTCTTAAATGTAATTAGGCTCTGCTTTCAGTTTTGCTTATCTTTTCCTCTTGTTTATTGGATTTTAGCTTGGACATTTATGGTAATTCCTTTCTTCCCCGTGCCAACTCTACTTACCTATGAAGGGCTTGTCACAGTGAATCTGAATATCAGCTAGGATTCCAAATTAACTTTTAAAAAATTATCTCTTCTAAGCGCAGTGAATGGAAAGACTGAAAATCAAATTTTACCTCAGTAAACACATAAACACATGCACACATACAATCCTCAAGGCTTCTGAAATTACCCTCCATGCCCTCAGCTACAATAAAACTTTTTCTGAAAGCTTAGAACACTGTTATGTTTACAGGAACCCAGCTTGAAAGCAGCTAACTCAACAGGTTTCCTGTTGTTTAATGTCCTTCCATTTATTTAGAACACTTTCAATTTACTTCACCTTATTTAGGATATATAGATGTGAATTTGGGAACTCCTTACATATAAAGTTTATTCATCACTTGATTACAACAATTTCACTTAGAGAACCCCCCCTACTAAAAAAGAAAACCTTTCTTATAATTTATTTACCCATAAAATGATATACTTACTCTAACATATGGTGAAAATTTAAAAATTTATTAAAACATGCTTATCTTGATGGCTATATGGAACAATGTCCCAGAATCTTCAAGAGTGGTTTTGTCCAAATGAATTAAATTTGGAGCATGACTGGGAATAATAAACAATAGTTCCTAAGAAATGAAATTCATTGTTTTAAACATTGAAATAAGAAATAAAAAGTCTTCATTATCAATTTACTTTTACTTTTTGTTTGCCTTACTGGGATTTATATCGAAATAAAAAGTTTTCATTTTATTTTTTGGATAAGAAAATCACTTTCATGTTTATAGTTCATTTATATTAGTTTTTCTTCTCGTATAACATGGACATATTCTGCTTTTTACATTTTTTTTTTCTTTAACCACGTGAATTCACCCCACAGTCTCTCTAACTTTAGTTCCTCTTTACTAATGTAACACAATTCTTTTAGCTATTTATTATGTATAAAAAGTTTCTAGGTCCTCAACTTTTCTCTCCCTTTGTGCTTTATTGTCCACAGGCTTTCCAGACAGATGTGATTCTGCTTGAAAAACGCAATTAGAGTTTTTAGAACGTCTTCTTTTAATTCCAAAATAGCAGACACCTTGGGTTATAAGGGTTTAAATAAAGGCAGTGGGTGTGAATTGCCACATACGAAATGCCAGTCTTTAACGATCTAGGTTGTTATGCTCCACTCAGATTTCAGGTAAAACTGATGCGCTGATTTCACACATGCTGATTTTTATTTTTGGGGTGCAAGAGGAATTTGTCAGGAATTGCTTACAATTTCTAAATTTCCTTTACATCTTAACAAATGCATATTTTAAAATTATTTATATTTTAATTGAATTTTAAAGTTGTTTCCAATCCTTTAGCCTCACCCTGTGATCCCACTTTCATCCTGGGCTGTGCTCCCTGCAATATGATCTGCTCCATCGTTTTCCAAAATCGATTTCAGTATGAAGATAAGAATTTTCTTACCTTAATGGAAAGATTCAACGAGAACTTCAGGATTGCAAGCACCCCATGGATCCAGGTGAGGCCAGGATTTTATCTTCCCAAAAAATCACTGTCTTTTCTTTTAAGTCCAAAATTCTGTGTGAACTAATCCTTGAAGTGCATGTTTGAACGCCACAGTCCTCAAGTAAACATCTGGGAAAGATGACTGAGCCTTTCATTTTACACAAAGAAACTTAATGCCTGAATATTGGCCTGGCTTTCAAGTCTGTTAGCTTCCCGACTCGTGGCTTTCCTACTAAACCCCAAAGCCGTGTTTCTGTACTTTGATGACCACCCAAAAACATGCCCATGTCATTCCATGGACATCTGGGCCTTTTCTGAAGGCTTCCATTACTCACTAGTTTCGTCCTCCAGTTCACACTTAGAGACCTCTTCACCATACTACTTGGCAGAAATATCCTAATTTGGGAAGGGAATATCTCCTTCAAGAAGAAAGAATAAGCCAGGCGCGGTGGCTCACGCCTGTAATCCCAGCATTTTGGGAGGCCGAGGCAGGCGGATCGCGAGGTCAGGAAATCGAGACCATCCTGGCTAACAAGGTGAAACCCCGTTTCTACTAAAAATACAAAAATTAGCCGGGCGCAGTGGCGGGTGCCTGTCGTGCTAACTACTCAGGAGGAGGCTGAGGCAGGAGAATGGTGTGAGCCCAGGAGGGAGAGCTTGCAGTGAGCCGAGATTGCACCACTGCACTCCAGCCTGGGCAACAGAGCGAGACTCTGTCTCAAGAAAAAAAAAAAAAAATATATATATATATATATATATGTGTGTGTGTGTGTGTGTGTATGTATGTGTGTATATATGTGTGTGTGTATATATGTGTGTGTGTGTGTGTGTATATATATAGATATAGGTGACCCTAGAAGCTACCAGAAAACACTGAGTAGGGCAGGGTTGTTTGGTGCTCCATTTGGGATCCTGGCTGATGAGGTAACTGGATTAGGAATGACAAAATAATTGGCTTTATAGTGTATGAACCAGAAACAAACATCCCAATTTTACCCTGTGCTGAGCTAGCATGCCCTAGGCTCTGCCTGAATAATAGTTGTGTGATCCTACGGAAGTCACTTAACTGCTTAGGTGTACAGTTGGGATTCAAGGTATCTTTGAGCGCCTCCAATTTCTAAAATACTTGTTCCATTTTTGAGGCTGCTATGTAGAAATGAAAATAGCAAGGACTATCTTTGTGCTCCAGTCACGTTGACCAAACTCCCTTAACATTGGTGTCATCTATGAAATGTGAATCATAGTACTTTATACCGTCTTATATTTCAAGGTTGTAGGCAAGAATTGTTGTAAAAATGAGAAAATTGACATAAAGATACTTTTATTCAATAAAAATAATGTATTATATAGAAAATAACTCTCATTTTCTATTCTCTGGTCAGAATTTTCTCCCTCAAATCTTTCTGTGAGTAGAGAGAACTGCTGTACATTCACAATAAAAATTTACCCATTAAGATCTATACCATATATTATTTATATTTATAGCTATAATTTCTAATCAGGACTTGGTATATGGTACATATGTCTTTATGATGTGTTTATATTTAATAATTTTTTTTTTTAGGTTTGCAATATTTTTCCTTTTCTCATCGATTACTTCCCAGGGACTCACAACAAATTCCTTAAAAATGGTGCTTTTACAAAAAGTTATATTTTGGAGAAAGTAAAAGAACACCAAGAATCACTGGACATTAACAATCCTCGGGACTTTATTGATTGCTTCCTGATTAAAATGGAGCAGGTAAGATGTTTGCAACAGATCAGCATTTTGATTTCTTTTCCATTTCGTGCTTCATTAAATCCTTCTCTAATTATTAGGAATGTTTAAATGGTCAGACCCATAATGCTTGATTAGCATTTTAAGAATATATAGTATTTATGTGTCTGCAGTAAACATCATGGAAAACATAAGATTATCAAATGGCTAGAATACATTGACATTCTTCTTCAAATAAAAATAATCTACCAGAGGAGAATAGAATGGACACTGCAGCCAAAGGGAAGCAATTACAAATGAGGTAGCAAATATAAAATATTACCATAAATTGAATATGGGCATTATCATTACACATAATGTATGTGAGAATGGAAAAGAATGGCTTAACCAAGGTGGACTTCCTGAATGTCCCATAGATTGAAATATACCTTAAATTATTCACAGTAAGGAACAGGGGAGAGGTTTCAGATGGGTTGAGTAGTTTGTGGAGAGGTATATGGTAAGAAAGAGTAGGTGGATGGAACAGAGAAACCTGAATTTGGTGCAACCTAAAGTGAATTTGCACCAATAAGGAGTTAGAGGTTGGTGTCTCTCAGGTAACCTGTAAGCATGAACCCTGTTGTCACTGCACTGTTTATTGAACAAACTCTTTTTGTTCCTACTGAATTGTCTTGGCAATCTTACCAAACACCAATGGATTATAAAGGGGAAAGTTTGTTTGTGGGCTCCCAATTCTTCCCAATTGATCTGTTTCTGTCCTTATGCCGGTAATACATCATTTTGAAATCTTAATTACTATAGCTGAATTACTATACTGAATTACTATAGATAAATTACTATAGCTACATCTTAAATGCAATAGTTTGATACCATAGTATCAAGTTTTAAAATCAAGAAATGAGAGTCCTCAAAGTTTGTTCTTTTATTTTTTTTATTTTTATTTGTATTTTTACTTTTCTTTTGAGATGGAGTCTCGCTCTATAGCCAGCCTGGAGTGCAGTGGCATAATCCTGGCTCATTGCAACTTCTGACTCCCAGGTTCAAGTGCTTTTCCTGCCTCAGCCTCCCGAGTAGCTGGGACTACAGATGCACACCACCGCGCCCAGCTAATATTTGTATTTTTAGTAGAAACAGGATTTCACCACGTTGGCCAGGATGGTCTCGATCTCTTGACCTTGTAATTGACCTGCCTCTGCCTCCCAGAGTGCTGGGATTACAGGCATGTGCCACCACACCCGGCCAAGTTTGTTCTTCTGAAGACTATTTGGTTTATTTCGGGTTCGTTGAGTCTCCACATGAATTTTAAGATAAGCTTGTTCATTTCCCCAAAGAATTCAGTTGGGATTTTGACAAGAATTGCATTAAATCTGTAGATTGATTCAATGAATTATGACATTTGAAGATTGAGATGGAATTCACAATCCATACATTATCCAATTTAAAGTGTATACTTTATTGGTATTTAATGTAATCACAATGTTGTGCAATTAACAGCTCTCTTTACTTTCAAAACTTATCACTCTGTAAAAATATACTATAGTCATTAAATGATCACATCTCATTCCCACCTCATCATGTAGTAAATAGTAATCTGCTTTCTGTCTCTATGGATTTCCCTATTGCTAGCATATGTGACCTTTGTTTCTGACTTCTTTCACTTACCATAATGACATGGAGGCTCCAAAAAGTTGTAGCATGTGTCAGCATTTTTGGTTTTTTGTGGCTAATATTCCATTATACATGTACACATAACAATTTGTTTATCATTCATCTGTTGGTGTATATTTGTGTTATTTTCATCTTATGGCTTTTATAAATAATGCTGCTACGTATATTTGTTATAAGTTTCTTCATGGACATACTTTCATTTTCCTTGGGTATAGTCCTAGGAGTGTTAATTCTGGGTCATGTGGTAATTTTATGTCTAATTTTTTGAGAAGCAATTAACATTTGTAAACTGAATGCACCATTTTACAATTCCACTGGCAATATTTGAGGGTTCCTATTTTTCCATCTGTTAATATTTTTTAATTTTACAGTATTTTGTGTCAGTGAAAAGTGGAATTTCATTGTGATTTTGACTTATATATACTTAATGACCAATGAAAAATGAACATCTTTTCATATATTTTTTCCCATTTTCATATGTCCTTTATAGAAATGTTATTCAAATCCTTTGTGCATTCTTTAATTGAGTTGCTTATCATTTTATTGTTGAACTGTAAGAATTATTTGTGCATTCTGAACATTAAATCCCTATGTATGTATGATAAGAAAAATAGTTTCTTCCATTCTGTAGGTTGTGATTTCACATTCTTAATTATGTTCTTTGATGTACAAACATTTTAGTTTTATTATTTTATTTATTTTGTTTGTTTCCTTTTTTCTCTATTTTTTGATTTGATGTACAACAGCATTTTACTTTTCTAAAGTCCAGTTTATCTATTTAATCTTTCGTTGCTTTAGTGTCAAATCTATGAATTCATTGCCAAATCTGAAGGCATTAATATTTACCCCTATGTTTTATTCTAAGAATTTTATAGTTTTAACTAATATTTGAGTTTTTCATCCACTTACAGTTATATTTTGCATATGGAATGAAGTAGGAGTCTAACCTCATTCTTTTGCATTTGGTTATCAAATTGTTGCAGCACTGTTTGTTGAAGAAACTCTTCCTTTAGACTGAATGGTCTTGGGATGCTTGTTGAAAATGAACTGGCTATTGATGTTTACAGTTATGTTTGGGATTTAAATTTTATTCCATTGTTCTTCTCTTTCCTTGTGCCAGTACCACACTATTTTCATTTTTACATTTATGTTTGGGATTTTACCTTTTAGATGTTTACATTTATGTTGGGATTTAAATTTTATTCCATTAATCTTGTCTTTCCTTATGCCAGTACCACACTGCTTTCACTAATATAGCTTTGTTTCGAAGTTTTCAAGTTGGAAATTGATTCCATTCCCTGTAGTTGCATATAAATTCTGGATTGATTTTCCCATTTCTGCAAAACAGGCCATTAGAATTTTAATAGTGATTACACTGAATCTTTACATTACTTTGGGGAGCATTGCCATCTTAACAATCTTATGTCTTTCAACCCTAGAGTATGAGTTTTTTTATTATTTAGATATTTTTATATTGTTTTAGGCAACGTTTGATTTTTTTCAGTGTGAGAATCTTTCACCTCCTTGTTTATAGATTTTTAGAGCTTTCATTCCTTTGCATGCTATTGCAAATGTAATTATTTCCTTGATTTCATTTTCAGATTGTTCATTGCTGGGGCACAGCTGAGTTTTGCATTGATCTTATACTCTGAGATTTTGCCTAAAACATTTATGATATGGTTTGTCTGTGTCCCCACCCAAATCTCATCTTGAATTATAGTTCCCATATTCCCCGCATGTGGTGGGAGGGACCTGGAAGGAGGTAACTGAATCATGGGAGCAGTTTCCCCCATGATATTTCCATGATAGTGAGTAAGTTCTCTTGAGATCTCATGGTGTTATAAGGAGTTTCCCCCGTTGCTCAGCTCTCATTCTTCTCCTTCCTGCTGCCTTCGGAAGAAGGACATAAACATATCCTCTTGCTTTCCCTTCCACCATGACTGTAAGTTTCCTGAGGCATCCCTAGCCAATTAAACCTCTTTTCTTTATAAATTACCAAGTCTCAGATATGTTTTTATTAGCAGCATGAGAATGGACTAATATAACTTATTAGCTCTAGTTTTTTTGTGTGAATTGTATGGACTTATCTTTATATAGAATCCTGTTATCTTTAAATAGAAATAGTTTTACATCTTCCTTTGTTATCTAAATGCCTTTTATATCTTTTGGTTGCCTAATTGTTCTGGTTTGGACTTTAAGTACTACGCTGAATAGTAGTGGTGAAAGTGTATACATTTTTTTTTTCCTCCCTGATTTTAGGGCATAAGCTTTTAGACTTTCACAATTTAGTATGAAGTACCTTTGGAGTTTTTATAAATATATTTTATTATGATAATGAATTTTCCTTGTGTTCATAGTTTTTGGGTGATTTTACCCTGAAGAGTGTTGAATTTTGTCCTATGCTTTTTCTGCTTCTCTTGAGATAATCATATTGTTTCTTTCCTTTCATGCTAATAATGTGATGTATTAAAGTGATTGATTTTCTTGTTGAACCACTCTTGCATTTCTGGTATAGATTCTACTTTGTCATGATGTATAAGCCTTAAACATTTTTGAAAAGTGTGTCAAAATATGCATAACATACAAGTTGCTATATCAGACATTTTAAATGCATAATTTAGGGACATTAAGTACATTCACATTGTTTTACAACCATCACCTCTATTTCCAGAATTACTTCATCTTGCAAAATAGAAATTCTATACCCAATGTACAATTTCTCCCTCCTCCCAGCCCCTAGCAACCATTCTAACAAACCAAAACATCCTGTTTTCTGTGTCTATGAATTTAACTGTTTTAGGTACTTCATAAAAATAAAATCATACGATATTTGTCTTTTGTGACTGGACTTTTTCACATAGCATGATAACTGCATAGTTCATTCATGCTACCACTCTACCATAAAAAGAATAAAATAATGTCTTTTGTGGCAACTTGGATGGAATTGGAGGCTGTTATACCAAGTGAAGTAACTCAAGAATGAAAAATCAAATACTGCATGTTCTCACTTATAATATGTCTTATTTTTTCATTCACTCTTAAGTTAATGGGCACTTAACTTTACTCCATATCTTTGCAATTGTAAATTGTGTTGCAATAAACAGGCATGTGCAGGTGTCTTTTTGATATAATGACTTCTTTTCCTTTGGGTAGATAACCAAGAGTGGGGTTCCTGGATTGAATAATAGATCTACTTTTGGTTGTCTGAGAAATTTCTATACTGTTTTCCATAGAGGTTATACTATTTTACATTCCCACCAGCAGTGTATAAGTGTTCCTTTTCTCTGTACCCACACCAACGTCTATTGTTTTTTTGACTTTTTAATAATGGTCATTCTGACTAGGGTAAATGTGGTGCCTCATTGTCATTTTGATTTGCATTTCCCTGGTTACTGGTGATGTTGAACTTCAAAAAAATTGATATGTTTGTTTGCCATTTGTATATCTTCTATTGAGAAATATCTGTTCATGCCATTTGCCCAGTTTTTTTTTTCTTTCTTTCTTTCTTTTTTTTTTTTTCCTGAGACAGTGTATATTCTGTTGCCCAGGCTGAAGTACAGTGGTTTGCTCACAGCTCACTGCAGCCTCAATCTTTGGGGCTCAAATGATCCTTCCACTCCCTCAGCTTCCTGAGCAGCTCAGACTACAGCCATGTGCCACTATGTCCCACTAAATTTTTTCTTTTTTCTTTTTGTAGATATAAAGGTTCACCATATTGCCCAGGCTGGTCTCGAACTCCTGGGCTCACGTGCTCCTTCTGCCTTGGCATCCCAACATTCTGGGATGATAGGAGTGAGCTGCTGTGACTTGCCTGTCTACTTTTTCTTGGGATTATTTGTTTTTTTTTTCTTGTTGATTTGTTTGAGTTCCTTGTAGATTTTGGATATTAGATTTTTGTTGGAGGTATAGTTTGCAGATATTTTTTTCTATTCTACAAGTTGTCTAGTTATTCTGCTCATAGTTGCTTTTGCTGTGTGGAAGTTCTTTTAGTTAATTAAGTCCCATTGTCAATTGTTGTTATTGTTGAAATTGCTTAAATTATTAGCCTAGGCCAATGTCTGGAAGAGTTTTTCATAGGTTTTCATCCAGAATTTTTATGGTCTCAAGTCTTAGATTTGAGATTTTAATCCATCTTGAGTTAATTTTTGTTTATGGTAAGAGATAGGCATTCGATTTCATTCTTCTACATGTTCCCCTGGGTAACAGAAGCCAACTACAAATCTCATAGCTACCACTGATGCTGGCTGTCTTTTGCAAGTACTGCCTACTGGCCAGAGGCCAATACACACAGCCCATTACAACATCTGCTGATACAATAGCACAGCTTTTGGGAAGGAAAAATATTTTGTGTGACCTCAGCCAACACCATTATTCACATCACCCCAGCTGGACAGGAAGTCTTGAGCCTGTTCACATGCCTAGTACATTACTACTACAGCTGACATATGAGAAAACCACCACACTAAGGCTATTTATTACCAAGGAAACCTCACAGAGTGTCTATTAGTCCTCTGCCAACCTCATCAGAGGTTGTGCTTGCACCTGCTGCTAGGGGACCAGGGGACAGGTCAGCTTGGTCCTGCTCTGCCCAACATTGCTCTTCTCTGGAGCTAAGAACAGAGCCAAGCCACTGCACATCCCACAGATCTGTCCACAGCTTGAGGCATCAGAGTGCTTCTCCAGTTGGCTGACAACAGATGTCAGTGACCGATTCTCTGCAGAAAGGAGAACCAAAATTACAGGTGAATAATCATAGCCCAGATGGAGTAAGGGGAGACTAATGGAACCTAGCAGAGAGATCATTGGAAGGATCTACAACATACACAAAGAGAAAGTAATAAGAAGCTGGCGGATATCAAACTGTGAGAGGATTTGTAATCCATAGAAGGGTAAATAAGAAATAATAAGGATTATAAAAGATTACTATAAACAATTGTACACCAATAAATTAGATGACCTAAATAAAGAGAGGCTTTAGTGGTAATGTCCCTGCTCTCATTTTTGAGTTTAGTTATTGGTGTCTTCTCTTTTTCTTTTTATTTGGTCTGTCTTGCTAGACATTTGTCAATTTTGTTGATCTTTTCAGAGAACCAATATTTGGTGTCATTGTTTGTTGTATTGCCAGAATCTATTGGACTTAATTATCTTTTTTCATTTATCTCTGTTTCCATTTATTGTCTTTGAGTTTAGTTTGATATTCTTTTGCTAGTTCCTAGGTTGTAATGTTGATTCAAGCACTTGTTTCTTTTTAAATGTAGATGTCTACTGCTGTAAATTTTCTTCCAAGAACTTCTTTTGTTGTGTATCATTATTTTGATAATTTAGTGTTTATTTTCATTTATCTCTCAATATTTTCTAATTTCCCTAATAATTTTTTTTCTTTAACACACTGGTTGTTAAACACCATGTTGTTTGATATTTAATTTTCTTCCTGTTACTGATTTCTAAGTCCATTATGTTGTGGCTTGAGAAGATATTTTGCATGATTTTGGTCTTAAAAATTATTCAAAAGTGTTTATTCTCTACCTGGAGAAAGTTGCACTTGAGAAGTTGTATATACTACTGTTGTTGAATAAAATATTCTCTATATGTTTGTCAAGTATAGTAATATCTAGTGTTGTTCAAGTCTTCTGTTTCCCATTAATCTTTTGTCTAGATGTTTTATTAGTGAAAATTTGGTACTGAAATTTCTCACTATTTTTGTGTGAAATCTATTTGTCCCTTCAATGCTGCCAAATTTTGTGTCACATATTTTGGACGTGTATTGATTGGTGCACACACATTAATAATTTTATATCTTTGTGATGAATTCATCCTTGATTCCAACAGAAAATACCTTTATTTGCTTATCTTAAGAATTTTAGCATAAAATCTTTTTGTGGTATTAATATAGCCATTCCATCTTGCTTCAGCCAAAATTTGCATGGAAAATAGTTTTCTATTTTTTGCTTTCAGGATTATTGTTTCTTTTGGTATAAGGTGAGCCTCTTATAGACAGCATATAACTTTCTATTAAAGAGCCCATTCCTTCCAGACCTGTATTTTAAATGGCAAATTCAGTCATGCTATGTGCCCTTAGTATTTCCATTTACAATGAAAGTGATAAGCTACATCAAAGGACTTATTTCTGCTATAATGCTATTTTAAATTTGTTTTGTATCTTTATTTTTCCCTCAATTTCCACAATATTGCCCTATTTTTGTCTGATCATTTTTTATCTACTGAAACTTTTGATTCCTTCTTGACTTCTTTCCTGGTATATTTTGTTTCTTTTGTAGCAGTTTCCCTGAAAATTTCTGTTATATCATTCCTTGTACATCATTTTCTTCAGCTCTCTGAGGAAATGTTAGATATTTAAAGGTTTTTTTAGTAAGTCCAATGTCTGGGCTTCCTCTGGGATAGTTTCTGTCAAATTCCTTTTTTAGTTGCTAATGCACTATATTACTTGATTCTTTATATGCTACGTAATTTTTGTTGAGAAGTAGACATTTCACATATTGTAAGGCATTAAACCTGAAAATAAGATGTTTTCATTGTCTAGCCATTGCTGATGTTGCTTGATGAATGCTTCAGTCATCAATTTGTTTAGTGACTTTTCCAAAATATTATTGCAAAGACTGTATTTTTTGTCTTATGTGATCACTTAAGTCATTGTACTGTTATTTCTACAGTCAGGTAATGATCTGACAAAGCTTTTCTTAAGTCCCTGGATTAAGCATCAAAAGGACAAAAAATAAAAGAGAAAAGTTTTTTCTCTTTAATTCATCACATGTAATGTCACTGGGGAAGTCGCTTGAGCCCATGGGGATTGAAACATTGGCCAGCCTCTGTACTATTTCATCAACAATCAAACGATACAACCCCGATTTTTGAAGGAAAATGTTTCTGTTGTCCAGTTGGGAACCAAGAAACTGCACCGGCCACACAGTACACTGTTCCCCAAATTGCCATGTAACAGCTATAAGGGATGTTAGCCTCTATGAAAGATGCCAAATTTACTGAAACTTACCAGTTGCTTTCTTTATCCCTTACTTCCCTGGGTGCTACAATTGTTTGACTAGGCTTTAGAGTCCCAAAATAATTTCTTCAGACAGATTATGCAGGGTCAATGGTTGCTTTAGTGCAGCCATTGATTCCTGAACTTCCCAGTAATTGTGACATTACCCCAGTAATGCCACCATAAGAATATTAGCATTTCAATCTATGAAATAAATATCCTTCCATGTATTTAGATTTTCTTAATTTCTTCAAACATTGTTTTGTATAGTCTAGCTTAATTATTATAGGCTATGTGCATATTACCTGAAAATCTCCAAATTCACTTCAACAGAATTGACATATTAATATTAGTTTATGAGCATAATGCTTTTCTTACTAACAGTAATTTTTTTGAGACACAATCTGGCTCCGTTGCCAGGCTGGAGTGCAGTGGTATGATCTTGGTTCCCTGCAGCTTCTGCCTCTTGGGTTCAAGTGATTACCCTTCCTCAGCCTCCTGAGTAGCTGGGATTACAGGTGCCTGCCACCATGCCTGGGTATTTAAAAAAAAATGTAGAAATGGGGTTTCACCATATTGGCCAGGCTGATCTTGAACTCCTGACCTTGAGTGATCCACCTGCCTCAGCCTCCTAAAATGCTGTGATTACAGGCGTGAGCCACTGTGCCTGGCTGTGACTTAAAAGTAACTTTACCTTCATGAGTTTAGAAAACCATGAAGCTGTTGGTACCAAGGGAGATGACTATCTTTGTCTAGCAAGTATAGGTTTTGAGAGTATTTGTTTTATCTTAATGGTGTTTATTACATAATATTAGACATGTCACATGTCACCTGTAGATTATAAAAATATTATCAAAGTAAGGCTGGCCTAGGGATTGGTTAGAAAGTAATATATTGGTATATTTATGATTCCCTGTACTCAATATTAAAGACTGCCTCTTTATTGTCAATTCTGTGTCATATCATCTCAGTCCTAAAAGAAACTACTTATCTTTGCCAATTACTTTCTCTATCTTGACTTTCAACTAATGAGCACTTCATTCAGTTAGTCCCTTAGCCTTGGCATCTATCTGCATTATCCCTACTGTTTTCTTCTTTACCCTTTATGGGCAGGTGGTGCCTCAAATCTCTGTCTTAATGATTGCCATTTCTCTTCACTTTTTATATTCCTATTCGTTTCTGAACTTGTTCCCTAGAAAAAGTTGCAGGTTGCCTTCTATCTGGATTATAATTTTGCTGTCCTAATCTTGTCTTTGTGAATTGTGTCCCTTTCACTATATTTCATTCTAGGTTTTGTCATCACATTAGTGTTTACACACAATTTTAGCTTCATAATGAGTCTCTAGGCAATATTGAGCCTATGTAAATTTTTGACAGAAGAAGACAATTGCAAACTCATGATTCAGGCTTGTAACACCTTCCATGATATGGACCTAAATTACCTATTTCTATTAACTAAAATTATATTCATTTACTAATAAGAAAAAATAGTAAATAATGGCTTAACTAAACAGTGGATTTCTTTATCTCAAATACAAATAGTTTTATGGTGGGTCAAACTAGAAATAATATGGTATTCCTGAAGCATCATAGAGCCAAGTGTTTTAGATTATTTTCACCATATTTAGTACTGAAGCTCTATTAACCCATTCTTGCATTGCTATAAAGAAATATCCGATACTGGATCATTTATAAAGAGAAGAGTTTTAACAGACTTATGGTTTCATAGATTGTACAGGAAGCATGGCAGCATCTGCTTGGCTTCTGGGGAGGCCTCAGGAAGCTTACAATTATGGCAGAAGGTGAAGGGGAAGCAGACATGTCTTACATAGCTGGAACAGAGAGAAAAAGGGGAGGTGCCACACAGTTTTAAACAACCAGATCTTATGTCAACTCACTCACTATTGTGACATAGTACCAAGCAAGAAATCTGCCTCCATGATCCAATCACTTCCCACCAGGTCCTACCTTCAACACTGGGGATTACAATTCAACATGACATTTGGGTAGGAATGCAGATCCAAATCATATAAGAAGCCTTCATTTTTATGATTTAAGTAGTCATGTCCCAAGATGATGTTTATCCTAACACCTCCTTCACATCTGTCTCTTGAGTAAGAAGGAGTAAATAGAAGACTCATACTATGGTTTGAAAGTATCCCCTCAAGTTCATGTGTAAAAACTGAATGCCAGTTTATTAGGTGGAGCCTAATAAAATTGTTTGGCCTTCTCTGGCTCACTCACTTACCCTTCCGTGCCTTTCTACCTTTTGCCATGTAATGACACAGCATGAAGGCCATTGCCAGAGGCCAGTGCAATGCTCCTGACCTTCCCAGGCTTCAGAACCATAAGAAACAAATTTATTTTCTTTATAAAGTTCCTAGTCTGTAATATTCTGTTATATAACACAAATTGTACAAAGACAGTGCACCAAAATGCTTCTGCATATATATATTTGGAAAAATAATATGATGTGTGGCTAACCTAAGCAGCAAAGAGTTTCATGAATGGAATTCATGGGCAAGCTGGGAAAACAGGGCAGGAAATGAAGTTTGGGTCAACTGATACACTGTTTCTGCCATACCATATACCATACCATACCATACCATACCATACCATACCATACCATACCATACCATACATACCATACCATTGTTTTGTCTAATACTGTACTCTCCAGTCTCTTTTTTTGTCTAATTTTATGACATGAGTTTCAGAAAATCCAGTGTAATTAAATATGCTGGCACATAATTTGTCAGATAATTGCATGAAATTATTTCTAGGAAAAGGACAACCAACAGTCTGAATTCACTGTTGAAAACTTGGTTAGCACTGTATTTGACCTGTTTGTTGCTGGAACACACACAACAAGCACCACTCTGAGATATGGACTCCTGCTCCTGCTGAAGCACCCAGAGGTCACAGGTAGGACCACAGATGATGAACAAAGTAAGTTTCAGAACAATGCTGAGAAGATGGTGCCAGTGTCCTCCACCCTGTTTCTCTTAAAGAAGCTTCATTTTTTAAACTTCTCTGTCACTAGCTGTAATCAGTCTAAATTTAATGACATGATTAAGAAAGACATCTTTGCACAATGGAGGAGGAGACTGAGAGCAGTAAAATAGTGTGGCAGTAGCAAAAGCAATAGAGCTCTGGTGGTGTCAGGATTTCAGTGGAGGTAATTAGTGGTAAGCAGAGCCAGCATAAATTGTCCTGAGACTGAATGTTGGTTTTATTACAGAAGTCCACTTTGAACAGTAGGTACATTATTGAAGATATCCTTTTCTCATTCTTTTTTTTTTTTTTAATTCCATGCTCTAATGCTAGGGTAGGAAAATGAAAACTCTCTTTCCTGAAGCAAAAGTGGAAATCCTATCATTTTAGTGAGACTTCCTGAGGTAAATTTCAGTCTAGGAAGTAATCTAAAAAGTTAGACTAATAAAAAAGGTGTTTTGGGCCGGGTGCAGTGGCTCACACTTGTAATCCCAGCACTTTGGGAGGCTGAGGTGAGCGGATCGCTTGAGGTTGGGAGTTTGAGACCAGAAACCCCGTCTCTACTAAAAATACAAAATTAGCTGGGCATGGTGGCGCATGTCTGTAATCCCAGCTATTCGGGACACTGAGATAGGGGAATCACTTGAACCCGGGAGGCGGAGGTTGCGGTGAGCCAAGATTGTGCCATTGCACTCCAACCTGGGCAACAAGAGCGAAACTCCACCTCAAAAAATAAAATAAAATAAAATAAAAAATAAAAAAAATAAAAAAAAGGAAAGGTGTTTTCATTTAGGCAGAGGATGTACTTAAGGAATTTTATTATTCCAGAAGTATGTTTCATAAAACTGGTGTTTGCCAAAATAGGAATTTTTTGAAGGAGGGTTAATAATTTTATCTTTTGCAAGCAACTTTTATTTAGAATTTACCTCTAGAGTAAATTCCACCTTTCTTTAGAATTTATATTTAAAGAGTTTCGGTTTTGCAGCAGATAACATACTTTTTGTCCCTGTGTCAGGATGTCACTGAAACTTCAATAACCTAATTAGAAATCAGAATTAGCCTTTTAATAAAAAGTGAGAAGAACAGGCAACAGCCAACTAGTCTTTGACAAATTTCTGAAACACAGCGAGCAGTTAGAGGGGTGATAATGAACTCAGCACAGAGGATGAAGTTGTAACTTAACTTCAATATCAGAAGTTAACTGATAAATGTTAGAAGAGGACAATTTATCACAAGGAAACACTAATCTGTATCACTACAATACCATAGGGTTCAGTATAAGAGGTATCGAGGGTCAGAAAAGGTAGGGAATGAGGTTGAAAAAGGAGGCTCTCTCACCCAGGTTTCCTCCACAGCTCCTTTTTTCAGGTAACTGATGTTCCCCCACAGGAAAAGGGAGGCTCATTCTCTAGAGTAACTGAGCCTAATAAGCTCTGTACTCAGGGACGCTAGGCAGCGACAGGAAAGTGTGAGGTGTAGGGCTCAAAAGAAAGGTACAGAAAGGGTTTCCTCCTTGAATTCAGGGACTCAAATTGTTCACCCTCTTCCTTCTTGAAATTTATCAGCCAGATGTATTCTTCAGAGAGGAAACAACTCTCCAAATACAAAGGTCTAGGAAAGACCTCTGTATTTTGGTATCTGAATATCACCTCATCCACAAATGTTCACTAGAGGGAATGAAACAAAAACATCCACTCCAAGACAGAGGGTCATGGAATTTCAGAACACCAGGATTAAAGGGAAAATCAAAACCTTTCAGAGAGATATATCAGGTCATATATAAATGATTAACATTCAGACAGTATCAGAATTCTCAAGCATAAATATTACCTTGTATATTAATAGAAAAAGGCTATTTTGAGACTTGAATGTTTGCCACAAACTTTACCCTTTCTTTAATAATAGAGATTGTGTTCCATCCAAGTGTCAGAAACCATGTCAGAAGTCATGATCTCCAGGAATTAGGAAATCTCATGTAGGAGAATGAGAGTGTCAGTGAGGCTGCTGGGCACCAGGCCTAGAAAACAAGCACTTCAGAATGGACCAGGTGGATAACACAGGTGTGGGAGGAGACATCAAGGACCAAAGAGAGGAGAGCAATAGTCTGAGATTTCTCTATGATTTGTAAATTATTACTAGGAGGTTGAAACATCTGCCTGAGCATTTGGAAACAATTCTAACTTGAAAATGGAAAACTATGATTTATGTAAAAAGACACTGTTAAATCCAAGAAAGTACCAAGTACAAAATGTAATCATATTATCATTGTCTTACCAAGAAAGAGTAAATATGTAGTAGAAATATGTAAAGAATGAATATTGATATAACCAGAAATTATGGCCTAAGGTATTCTGGTAAATAGAGGGAGGAGAATTGTGTGTGTGTTTATGTGTATATGTGTGTGTGTGTATATATCAGTTTGTGGATGTGTGTCTATATATGGGGTGAAGACAGAGATGAAAATTATTATCTCCCATACCAGTAAACCATTAAATATTGTCTAAAAATTGTTAAGGAAAACAATAGAAACAGAGAGTCATTATTTAAAAATATAAATATAAATTTCAGAAGAAAGTGCTAGCATGCTCAGAGTGGCCACATTTGGGAAGTGTAAGAATGAAGAGAGTACCACAGCTAATTGCACACCTCCTTCCTACACAAACACACAAAAACACATACATATATATATATAAATTCATTCAAAATTAAAGTTTTGAATTCTTCAAAATTCAAACTGAATTGTTTGAATTTCAAATTCAATTTGAATTGTTCAAAATTAAACTGTTCAAAATTAGTTTAATTTTGAACCCCATATATTATGTTGGTATACATGTAATACTGAATTTCTGTTTTTCTTTTTGTGAGCACTGTAATTTCTTGACTTATGTTGTTTATTTTTGAAATAACTTATTATGTTTTTATGAATTGTCATGTATACTAATTTATAGGAGCATGCTTATGCATTGTGATGCTTACTTTGTAGGAGACTGGTATGTATCCATACTCTGGCAATTCTCTATATGGTTCTGGGCATGTAATCATGTTTGTAATGCTGTTGGGACCCCTACCTGATGGTTTATGAGCCATTCACTGCTATGACAAATGTGCCACATATCTTCTTTTTTCATCAGCTCTTACTTGTGTCTTATCAGCTAAAGTCCAGGAAGAGATTGACCGTGTAATTGGCAGACACAGGAGCCCCTGCATGCAGGACAGAAGCCACATGCCTTACATGGATGCTGTATTGCATGAGATCCAGAGATACATTGACCTTATCCCCAATGGCTTGCTTCATACAGTGACCTCTGACATTAAATTCAGAAACTACCTCATCCCTAAGGTAAGCTTGTTTCTCCTACATCGTACTTCTGTGCTTTTGAAATTCTCAAATTCCCAGTGTGGTTCCAATCCTCTACCAACACAAGATGAGAGAAGTACAAAGCTTATACATGTGGTGGCTTGATGGACTTTCTGCTATTTCTTTTGGGACTATAAAGATTTATAAAATTGTATAATATATATCTTTAATATTGTTTGGGCTACTCTGTGTTTATACTTTCAAATAATTGTTGACAATATTGGTGTCAATTTCCCAAACACTGTTTTGGGATTTTTATCAGGATTACATTAAATCTACAGTTCAATTTGGAAAGACCATCTTAATGTGTTGAAACTTTCAATTCATGAATATGATTATGCTCTCAATTTATTGGCTTTCTTCTATTTTCTCAGTAATGTTTTGTTTTCAGTGCACTGACTTGCAACTCTTCTGCTGAATTTTTCCTAGATAAATAATGTTTTGTTGTTTTTATAAATAAAGTGCCTTTTTCATTTCTTTGTACCCAGTATTTGGAAATATATTTTATCATTCTGATGACATTATACCTAGCACCTTTGCTAAATTTACTAATCATCACAAACTACTAATCATTTTTTGTCTGCAGATGCATTTGGAATTTCCATGTACCTTATTCTGCTACCTGGGTTAATATTTATTTTATTTATTTACTATTTTCCAATTCTTGTGTCCTTAATTTATCTTTATTGCATTATTGCACTGGCTAGGATATTCAGAATAGTGTTAAACAGAACGGAATAGTGTTGAACAGAATTGATGATAGAAGTCATCCTTGTTTCATTTCTGATCTGCAGGGAGGGGTGGAGGTTTAATGTTTCACTATTGAGAATGGTGCTTTCAGTAGATTTTGGTAGATATTCCTTATCAGATTAGGGAAGTTTTCCCTCTTGTCTTATTTGTATATACATTTTTGTGATGAACATGTGTACAATTTTATGAAATTGATTCCCTGAATGTGTTTGTATGATTTTATATATTGGCCTCACTATCTTCACTAAATATACATAAGTATAAATGAGCAATTGGATTTAATCTTCTACATACTGTTCAGGACTTCTGTATTTTTATTTACAAGAGAGTTGGTCTCCAGTTCTTCTCCCTCAAAATTTTCTTTTCAGGGTTTTAAAATCAAGGTAATGTTGGGTGCATAAAACTTCTTGAAAATGATTCCGTAATGTGGGTCTGTTTTTGTTGTCTTCCCTTTCTTCCACTTTCTTTTTGTGATCACTCAGTTGTACCCTTGAAATACTTAAAACTTATGGCTAACTACCAGATATTATATATGAAGAAATGCAGAATTTCAGTGGATGTTTATCTTCTTCCAGAGTAGATTCATTCCTCTCCCATAGGCAGTCAGAATAACTTACCTCCTGTCCTGATTCAGAACTGATGTGAACACAGTTGAAAATTCACTGCAGATATTAGCTTAGCTCTCTGAGGGTCTACTATCACTGGAACCTTGGGACAAAATTTTGTCTTTTTAGCTCTGTAATGCCTTCTATCATATAGTTTCTGTATTGGTTTATAGTTACAATGCCATAAGCTTACTCTATTCCACTTATTATTATCATTAAATTAAAAATAATATAACTAAAAGTTGTCTTTTCATGGGAAAAACAATGATATTGGTAAGCTTGTCTGGAAAAGACAGAATTGGCAACTTACTAGGAAGTTTTGGCGCTTGCTCTAATCACCAATTTGTTATAACGGTTCGGACTTGAATTGTCTCTGTGTTCACTAAAGCACACAACCAAGAGAGACTTCCGTTTCTCAATATTAGGATCTATCTATACCTCAATACTTCAGCATATATGTCCCAAGAACAAAAATTTTATTCTACATAATAATAACAGTATTCACAACCAGGAGTTATTAATATAATAACATTATATTAATTAATATACAGCCTGTATTTAAATTTATCAACTTTTCTAGACTATTTTATGGCTTTTTTTCTTTTGAAATTTGCTATCCAGGCAAGGAACAGCACATAATTCAGCTATCACATGTTTGTAATCTCTTGTAATCAAGAACAGTCCCTTTCCCTTCTTTGTTTCCTTTCAGTATCTTGACTTTTTGAAGAGTCTCAGCCAGTAATCATTTAACCATCAGCCTGTTCCTCAGATGGCTTTGTGTGACTGTTTCATAGAGCTAGATTCTGGTTGTGATTTTGGCAAGAAAATTACATAGTATCCCACTGAATGTTATTGGTCAGGTGGGGGCATATAATATTACATATGCCATTGTAGGTTATTCTAAGTCTCTCATTTAATAAGGTGGTGATTGCTAGAGCTCTTTATTGCAGAGGTTCTGCTTTTTTTGTAGGTCATTAATAAAAGTCTGTGACAATACTTTAAGACTGTGTGAAAACACTGCTTCCAAAATCTCACACCCAGTAGTTTTAGCTTTAATTGATGATCCTTGCCTGACCTGATGATTCTGACCTGAATTGTTAAAAAATGATGATTTTTAAAATTTCATTGTTCCTTCTGTGGATTTAAGTTAGAGTTAATCTGGAATGAATAGCTTCTGCATATTTTTGAATAAAGACAAACAAACTTCATGTTAATGATAAACCCTCAATGGTGTTTACTTCTTACTGTATTTATTGCTGTCATCCTAGAAGATATAATTTTAAAGTAGATTAAATTTTTACTTACAGAAGTCCTATTAACAGATACTCTGGAAATTTCCAGCATCAACAGAGACTCCCATTTTAAGTCATACTCAACATATGAGATGTGTGAAAACTGAAATGATGAACTAGAGCAGGAAGTGAGGATACACACCTTTGCCCAAGCTTGATGATAGGGAGAACAAATTCAGAAGCTTGCACCCAAGTGCCCAAGTACTTAAATTTTCAGATATGATTGGGAAGCCCTTTAACAACATTCTGCCACTGGCCTTAAACCCATTTCTGTTTATTACTGTATCTGGGTCGACCTTAGTTTCCTCATCTAAAGGTAAATGCTATTGGACTATGTGATGTCCACTATTTCTTTTCAACTCTGGACTTCTTTATAACTCATATTATCTGTTCTGTTACTTCCAGGGCACAAACATAGTGCCATCACTGACTTCAGTGCTTTACGATGACAAAGAATTCCCCAACCCAGAGGTATTTGACCCTGGCCACTTTCTGGATGAGAGTGGCAACTTTAAGAAAAGTGAAAACTTCATGCCCTTCTCAGCAGGTAATGGAAATTCATTCCCATCTGTACTTTAGGGAACAAGGTAATTTGGGGGAATCTATTGGAACATATGTGGCATCTACTCTGGGGCTGGTAGAATTGCTCTTTGTCCATGATTAGGAGCATGACTTCCAATCCTTGTGTGCTCCACCCTCATAATACAACCTCATTATTGGGATAGATTAGTGGGGCTTTGGGGAGTTAACCCCTTTCTTCCCAGTTGAGAACACTGAAGTGTAGGTTGGTTGAATTCTGTCACTAGATACATCACTGAGGTACCCAAGAGCTCCACATAGGAGGTGAGACTCATTTAGACTTTCATCACCTGCCATGAGGAAGATATCTAAGTCTACAACTCCACTGACTATCTTCCACATGGTGTCCCTCACCCCATAGGCTGAACTCTGAGGATATAAGAAATAACCATAAGCACAGAATGGACTATAAAGAGTCTCACTGCCAAGTTAGGGAAGCAGATCATTGTACTTCAGTAGAACTAGGGCTATGAGAGAGGAAATCGCAAGCTTCTGGGTGATAGACAATAGAGGGAGAACCTGCGTGCTTTTTGCTCCTCATGCCTCACAGTGAGGCATAAAATGAGCTAAGCAACATTCTAATAACAGAAATGATGTCTGAGCTGCCTCAAAGGAGACAGAGAAAATGTAAGAGAAGGTATAGCATTTTCCTTTTCCTTTTTACTTTTTTTGTGTGACAGAGTCTCACTCTGTCACTCAGACTGGAGTGCAGTGGTGCAATCTCAGCTCATTGCAACCTCCACCTCCTGGGTTCAGGCAATTTTCATGCCTTAGCCTCCTAAATAGCTGGGACTGCAGGTGCATGCCACCATGCCTGGCTAATTTTTTTGTAGTTTTAGTAGAGACAGGGTTTCACCATGTTGGCCAGGCTGGCCTTGAACTCCTGGCCTCAAGTGTTCCACCTGCCTCTGCCTCCCAAAGTGCTGGAACTACAGGCATGAGCCGCAGAACCCAGCTGGCATTTTCAAGGAGGTAATAAATGACAGGGCAAGACATTTGCTCTAAATAAAGGATGTCAGAACCTTTGCCAAACAACCGTGGGGTTACAGAAACATTGGGAATGTAGTAGGATACTTTGCTGTGATTCCAACCATCTTGCACTTCCTCCAATCATGATCATGTATCTTGGATGCTGAATTTTCACACCTGCATTTTGTGTGGTGAGTCTCTGGCCATGGAATCTCCTTCTTTTATCCTGTGACCTTTGATGTCTGCTTTATATTTGTCACTGTAGATACCAAGTCGACAAGGTCAGAGACCTCTCTTCAAGAATTCACATTTTTGCACAATAGAAAAATAAATAAATAGGGAATAATGATTATATGTGATCCATGCTTCAATGAAAACATTAATATGACATTGTGGAAACCTAGACAGTGTAAGATATTATTACTTGAGGGGATTGTAAAGAGTGTAAAGAGGAAATGAAATTTGACCTGTGTTCTGAGTGCAGCATAACAAAGGTACACCTTGACCAGAAGGAACAATATGATGTAAAACTTGAACTTCATGGTGTGTTGCGGATTGATAAAGTACGTGTATGGCTAAAGCTGAGAGTAGAGGGTGTGAAGGGTTGGAGGAAAGATCATGGAATATCAGGCTTGGAACAGGAAACAAGTGTTTCTATAAAGACTGATGGAAACTCAAAATATCAAAACAGCTGTTACAATGTGGGAATGCCTAATGAAGTGCTTGTTATGGAGCTGACACTCAATGAATATTTGTTGAATGGAGGGTGCCTATTAAGATCAGAAGCTAGAAAGATAGCAAGTATGTTCATTCTTTATTCATTTGTCCATACAAACATCCATACATCCATCTGTTTCATGCATTCACCCACTCATCCATCCATCCATCCTTCCGTTCATCTATCTATCCACTCAATCATTTATCAGATATTTACTACATATTCTATTTGTGCAAGTCATAAACAGATTGTCATAGTCACAGTTACACACAAGGAGTAACTACAATCTCTGTTTATTATTTTCAGGAAAACGGATTTGTATTGGAGAAGGACTTGCCCGCATGGAGCTATTTTTATTCCTGACTACCATTTTACAGAACTTTAACCTGAAATCTCTTACTGATTTAAAGGCCCTCAATGCCACTCCCACTGCCAAAGGACTTGTTTCTATGCTACCTTCATACCAGATCTGCTTCACTCCTGTCTGAAGAAGGTTAAGTCACCTGGCTACTGATCTTTTGTCACCTGCAAGTCTTTTTTTATTTTTTTTTTAAATCAGGGAGAGTTCCAATATTAGGGATATCTTTTCTGACCTCTAATCACATTTTCCCATTCCCTGAAGATGCATTGAACATCCAATCTTCATTAAGGAGACTTGCTTGGGTCATTGCATAAATATATCTGTTATTATTAATATTCTGTATTACTTTTATTGACTGCTACACATACTAATAATTTGTGCTGAGTTTTTAATGTTTTCGTTATAAAACAGAGAAAAATGATTACCATATCATAATTCAGATTCATTTCTTCTGTGAATATTCTAAATGAAAAGTGTTACTAATTGCTAGCTTATTCTCAGCTTTTTCCTCTTTTGTCCATAATGCAAGAAAGAAATGAAACAGAGTATCAGCCATGCTGTCCCTCATAATGATAAGCATAGAGAGGGACAAAGGGAAAGAGGGTGGGGAAGCTTTCTTGGCTGCGTGTTATCTAGAGTTTCTCAAGGTTTGGATTTGAGAAAGAAGGTCTGTCAAAGAGCAAAACTAACCTTTAGGGAAATATTAAAAGGATAAGTGATAGGTAGGAATGAACATTAAGTGTCAGAACTCATGCCCTTACTTAGGTGTTACTGTCCACACTAAATACAAATTTGAAATATTATTTTTACTTCATGTTTCCAACTTAGAATTAAGTATAAATATATGCTCTCAAATTGCTACTCATGTGTTCTGAATGTTATTCTTCTCTCCCCAAACAAGAACAAAATCTCCGCAAAGCCTCAGTAGATTATATTATTTTTCTAATTTATACCTCATTGTTTCACACTTATCATTAATGTGATGATAATTTGATTCTATGGCCCTGAACTGATTAGCCTCATTTTATCTCCAAAATATACACAATTGAACATCTAACACACATCAAATTCTAGTCTTCCATTCCCATTCCTTCTATCTTCAAGTTTATGAAATGAGAATGGACATCAGTGATTACTCTTTGTGAGCTTATCTTCCAGAGGAAGTCACTTTGTCATGCATTTTAAGCTATTATGTAAGTGTACTGATGTACATATATGTATATATGTATCTATACACATATGACTACATAAATATATATTCACTCATTGTATATATTATATACACACAAATACATATGCTATTAAGTGTGGTTCTTTATAAAATTAGGCTCATACTACACATATTTTCTACAACTTGATGTTTTTCTAGTAAACAATATACCAGGAACCACCCCAATATAATAAAAACATGGAAAAATGATTCTAATGAACACATTGGAAAAGAAAATGGAAATGGTTATTAAACATGAAAATAGCTTAAAAACAAAAAAGTATATATTATATATCTTTTAAACATTCTTGAGTGGAAAATGAAAATATGTTCATGTAAGCATTGGTCAAGGTGTGGACAAACAGGCACTCTTGTACATTTATACAGAAGGCCAACTTCTCAATGAGGCATACATTGAGTACCTTACTGAAATTTGTAATCTTCCCTTCATCACCACCTTTCCCCATCAGTCAACTTTTGGTTCCCTTTACATTTCTTTTTGGAATTTTGCATGTTTTGTGTTAATCTTTCTTATAAACCTAGGAGATATGTAAAATTTGTGTTAGTTTCCATGAGTACTATAACAAATTAGAACGAACTTAGTGGTAAAAGAATGCAAATGACTTTCTTACAGTTCTGAAGTTTGAAGGTCCAATATCAGTTTCACTGGGCTAAGATCAAGGTGTTGAGTAAGGCTGTTTCCTTCTGAAGGTTCAGGGGGGAATTTATTTCCCCGCATTTTTTTTTTTTTTTTGCTTCTAGAGGCTGCCAACATTCCTCATCTCATGAGTCCTTTGCTTGGGGTATCACATCTTCTACTATCCACTCTTATCCTCTTATTTCCCTCTTAGAAGGATCAATGTGATTACATTGGGCCCACTTGGATAATCTAGTGTAATTTACCCATGTCATATCCTTAGCATAATACATTTGGAGTGTTTCTTTTACCATGAAAAGTAATACATTTATAGGTACACAGGTTGCTAGGATTAGGATATTTTGTGAGGAGATGAGGTTATTAATCAGCCTACCACACTACAGTTACACCCATTTTATCACCAAATAACTGAGATGATGTTTTGTTATGAGTCTTGCTCAAGGTCAAACAGATTTTAAGTGCAGAGACCAGAATGGAACCAATGCTATCTGACTGAAAAGTGGAGTTGCTAATCACTTTGCTATTAACTCTTTTTCCTCCCAATTTTGTGCTAAGATAAAATACACATAAATAAAATTCACTATCTTAAACATTTTTAAGTGTACAGTGTTTTTATGGTTTGGCTGTGTTTCCCCATCCAAATCTCATGTTGAATTGTAATCCCTACGTGTAGAGGGAAGGAGGTGATTGGATCATGGGGGCGGTTTCTCCCATGCAGTTACATGATCGGGAGTGAGTTCTCATGAGGTCTAATGGCTTTATAAGCGTCTGGCATTTCCCCTGTTTGCACTTCTCTCTCCTGCAACCATGTGAAGAAGGTCCTTGCTTCCCTTTCGCCTTCTGCCATGATTGTACGTTTCCTGCAGCCTCCTCAGCCATATGGAACTTAGCTAATTAAATCTTTTTTGTTTGTAAATTACCCAGTCTCTGGTATTTCTTTATAGCAGTGTGAAATTGGACTAATACAAGGGCAGTGGTATTAAATATATTCTAATTTCTAATGTTATTCAACCACCATGCTCATTCATCTCTGTAACTTTTTTTATCTTATAAAACTGAAACTTTATACCCATTGAATAATAACTCCCATTTCCCTGTCCCCCAGCTTCTAGCAATCATTTTACTTTCTATCTCTATGATTTTAACTATTCTAAGTTCCTCATGTAAGTGAAATCATACAGTATTTCTCTTTTGGTAACTGGTTTATTTCATTTATCATAATGTCCTCAAGATTCATCCATGTTGTGTGCTGTTAACTCTTATTGTGTTTATTCTTTATTGATTATTTTCTTTCAATACAATACATGTTTCATGTTCAGCTGGCACAGGATTGACGCCTAGTGGAACCCAACTGAGTGATCTGTGCAGTGTGGTGTTTTCCAACTGGCCAAGGTGTCTGCAGGGCCCTCAGAATTTTCCAAGCAAGAAGATATTTGGGTACTTGGAGAAACTTCATCCTGCTGGAGGTCTGGATTAGTGGTAAACTCTTGTGATTCTAAAGCGTTCCATAGCAGAACCCACTGATGATGACAAACTGAACCTTGGTGTCCCTGGATTAGTGGGAGGTGGTGAAAGGATTCTGTGATAGTTCAGGTGTTCACAGCTCTCTTGCTTTTGGCAGAATTTCTCAGGTAGTCAAATAAGTATTTATTTATTTATTTATTTATTTTTAAAATTTATTTATTATTATTATACTTTAAGTTGTAGGGTACATGTGCATAACGTGCAGGATTGTTACATATGTATACTTGTGCCATGTTGGTGTGCTGCACCCATCAACTCGTCATTTACATCAGGTATAACTCCCAGTGCATTCCCTCCCCCCTCCCCCCTCCCCATGATAGGCCCCAGTGTGTGGTGTTCCCCTTCCTCAGTCCAAGTGATCTCATTGTTCAGTTCCCACCTATGAGTGAGAACATGCGGTGTTTGGTTTTCTGTTCTTGTGATAGTTTGCTAAGAATGATGTTTTCCAGCTGCATCCATGTCCCTACAAAGGACACAAACTCATCCTTTTTGATGGCTGCATAGTATTCCATGGTGTATATGTGCCACATTTTCTTAATCCAATCTGTCACTGATGGACATTTGGGTTGATTCCAAGTCTTTGCTATTGTGAATAGTGCCGCAATAAACATACGTGTGCATGTGTCTTTATAGCAGCATAATATATAATCCTTTGGGTATATACCCAGTAATGGGATGGCTGGGTCATATGGTACATCTAGTTCTAGATCCTTGAGGAATTGCCATACTGTTTTCCATAATGGTTGAACTAGTTTACAATCCCACCAACAGTGTAAAAGTGTTCCTATTTCCTCACATCCTCTCCAGCACCTGTTGTTTCCTGACTTTTTAATGATCGCCATTCTAACTGGTGTGAGATGGTATCTCATTGTGGTTTTGATTTGCATTTCTTTGATGGCCAGTGATGATGAGCATTTTTTCATGTGTCTGTTGGCTGCATGCATGTCTTCTTTTGAGAAATGTCTGTTCATATCCTTTGCCCACTTTTTGATGGGGTTGTTTGTTTTTTTCTTGTAAATTTGTTTGAGTTCTTTGTAGGTTCTGGATATTAGCCCTTTGTCAGATGAGTAGATTGCAAAAATTTTCTCCCATTCTGTAGGTTGCCTGTTCACTCTGATGGTAGTTTCATTTGCTGTGCAGAAGCTCTTTAGTTTAATGAGATCCCATTTGTCAATTTTGGCTTTTGCTGCCATTGCTTTTGGTGTTTTAGACATGAAGTCTTTGCCCATGCCTATGTCCTGAATGGTACTACCTAGGTTTTCCTCTAGGATTTTTATGGTATTAGGTCTAACATTTAAGTCTCTAATCCATCTTGAATTAATTTTCGTATAAGGAGTAAGGAAAGGATCCAGTTTCAGCTTTCTACTTATGGCTAGCCAATTTTCCCAGCACCATTTATTAAATAGGGAATCCTTTCCCCATTTCTTGTTTCTCACAGGTTTGTCAAAGATCAGATGGCTGTAGATGTGTGGTATTATTTCTGAGGACTCTGTTCTGTTCCATTGGTCTATATCTCTGTTTTGGTACCAGTACCATGCTGTTTTGGTTACTGTAGCCTTGTAGTATAGTTTGAAGTCAGGTAGCGTGATGCCTCCAGCTTTGTTCTTTTGACTTAGGATTGTCTTGGAGATGCGGGCTCTTTTTTGGTTTCATATGAACTTTAAAGCAGTTTTTTCCAATTCTGTGAAGAAACTCATTGGTAGCTTGATGGGGATGGCATTGAATCTATAAATTACCTTGGGCAGTATGGCCATTTTCACGATATTGATTCTTCCTATCCATGAGCATGGTATGTTCTTCCATTTGTTTGTGTCCTCTTTGATTTCACTGAGCAGTGGTTTGTAGTTCTCCTTGAAGAGGTCCTTTACATCCCTTGTAAGTTGGATTCCTAGGTATTTGATTCTCTTTGAAGCAATTGTGAATGGAAGTTCATTCCTGATTTGGCTCTCTGTTTGTCTGTTACTGGTGTATAAGAATGCTTGTGATTTTTGCACATTAATTTTGTATCCTGAGACTTTGCTGAAGTTGCTTATCAGCTTAAGGAGATTTTGGGCTGAGACAATGGGGTTTTCTAAATATACAATCATGTCATCTGCAAAAAGGGACAGTTTGACTTCTTCTTTTCCTAACTGAATACCCTTGATTTCTTTCTCTTGCCTAATTGCCCTAGCCAGAACTTCCAACACTATGTTGAATAGGAGTGGTGAGAGAGGGCATCCCTGTCTTGTGCCAGTTTTCAAAGGGAATTTTTCCAGTTTTTGCCCATTCAGTATGATATTGGCTGTGGGTTTGTCATAAATAGCTCTTATTATTTTGAGGTACGTTGCATCAATACCGAATTTATTGAGCGTTTTTAGCATGAAGGGCTGTTGAATTTTGTCAAAAGCCTTTTCTGCATCTATTGAGATAATCATGTGGTTCTTGTCTTTGGTTCTGTTTATATGCTGGATTATGTTTATTGATTTGCGAATGTTGAACCAGCCTTGCATCCCAGGGATGAAGCCCACTTGATCATGGTGGATAAGCTTTTTGATGTGTTGCTGAATCCGGTTTGCCAGTATTTTATTGAGGATTTTTGCATCGATGTTCATCAGGGATATTGGTCTAAAATTCTCTTTTTTTGTTGTGTCTCTGCCAGGCTTTGGTATCAGGATGATGTTGGCCTCATAAAATGAGTTAGGGAGGATTCCCTCTTTTTCTATTGATTGGAATAGTTTCAGAAGGAATGGTACCAACTCCTCCTTGTATCTCTGGTAGAATTCAGCTGTGAATCCATCTGGTCCTGGACTTTTTTTGGTTGGTAGGCTATTAATTATTGCCTCAATTTCAGAGCCTGCTATTGGTCTATTCAGGGATTCAACTTCTTCCTGGTTTAGTCTTAGAAGAGTGTAAGTGTCCAGGAAATTATCCATTTCTTCTAGATTTTCCAGTTTATTTGCGTAGAGGTGTTTATAGTATTCTCTGATGGTAGTTTGTATTTCTGTGGGGTCGGTGGTGGTATCCCCTTTATCATTTTTAATTGCGTCGATTTGATTCTTCTCTCTTTTCTTCTTTATTAGTCTGGCTAGTGGTCTGTCAATTTTGTTGATCTTTTCAAAAAACCAACTCCTGGATTCATTGATTTTTTGGAGGGTTTTTTGTGTCTCTATCTCCTTCAGTTCTGCTCTGATCTTAGTTATTTCTAGCCTTCTGCTAGCTTTCGAATGTGTTTGCTCTTGCTTCTCTAGTTCTTTTAATTGTGACTTTAGAGTGTCAATTTTAGATCTTTCCTGCTTTCTCTTGTGGGCATTTAGTGCTATAAATTTCCCTCTACACACTGCTTTAAATGTGTCCCAGAGATTCTGGTATGTTGTATCTTTGTTCTCATTGGTTTCAAAGAACATCTTTATTTCTGCCTTCATTTCGTTATGTACCCAGTAGTCATTCAGGAGCAGGTTGTTCAGTTTCCATGTAGTTGAGCGGTTTTGATTGAGTTTCTTAATCCTGAGTTCTAGTTTGATTGCACTGTGGTCTGAGAGACAGTTTGTTATAATTTCTGTTCTTGTACATTTGCTGAGGAGTGCTTTACTTCCAATTACGTGGTCGATTTTGGAGTAAGTATGATGTGGTGCTGAGAAGAATGTATATTCTGTTGATTTGGGGTGGAGAGTTCTATAGATGTCTATTAGGTCTGCTTGCTGCAGAGATGAGTTCAATTCCTGGATATCCTTGTTAACTTTCTGTCTCGTTGATCTGTCTAATGTTGACAGTGGAGTAAAGAGAATTACCATGTCACTTAGCAATTCTACTTCTGGATACCTATCCGAAAGAAATGAAAGTAACTTATCATAGAGCTATATCTGCACCCTTGTTCATAGCAGCACTATTCACAATATCCAAAAAGTAGAAACATCACAAGTGACCATTGAGGAAGTAATGTGGTGCAAATATACAATGGAAGATTATTCATCCTTAAAAGAAAGTAAATTTTGACACATGCTATACCATGAATGAAATTTAAAGATATTCATGCAAAGTGAAATAAGACAATCACAATCATACAAAATACTGTGTGACTGGCTTATCTAAGGTACCCAGAATACACAAGTTCATAGATACAGAAATTTTCTATGGGTTGTTATATGGGTGGTTGTTAGGAATAGGAGGAAATTGAGGACGGGTAGTTACTGTTTAATGATACAAAGTTCAGTTTTGCAAGATGAAAAGAGTTCTTGAGACAGTGATGTTGGTTACATAATAATTTGAATGTAATTACAGGTGCTAAAATATACACCCTAAATGATTAATATATTTAATTTTATGTTACATATATGTTATCACAGTTAATAAAATGTCATTCATGTCTGAAAAAAAGCACTACTTATATTATCCAGACATTAAAATAGAATCAGAATACTTAGTGTTTATTGAACAAAGCTACCCTGAAAATTATATTAAAATGAAGATACAAAAGAGTGTAAAAGAAACCATTCATAGAGCATGTGCTGGTGAAAAGCTGTGCCCTCAAATACCTTACTCCTTGCAATTCCTTTTTATAGGCATCACCTCCAGAATCTACTTGATGTGGATGACTCTGACTTCGATGAACTGTTTTCCTGTGAGTAATTTCTCCAGTTTAGACAGAGCTATCCATGGGAAGGTGAGTCTGATCAAACTACTTGACCATGATCAGAACAATCTGCCTCCCCATTTCATTATCAAACTAATTTTAAAAGCCCCACTTTAATTTAAAAAGCCCCACTTTCTGTCCATCCCCATAGCTCCTCCCTCGCCCACCAAAATGAGTCACTAGGGGCAGTGGTGGGCAGATGATTTCAGATATCCTGATCTCAATTCCCTGATCTCAGTACGTCTGCAAATTCTTTTTTTTTTTTTTTCAACTTTTATTTTAAGTTCTGGGGTACATGTACAGGATATGCAGGTTTGTTACATAAGTAAACATGTGCCATAGTAGTTTGCTGCAAAGATCATCGCATCACCTAGGTATTAAGCCCAACATCCATTAGTTATTCCTCTTGAAGCTCTGCCTCCCCTGGCTCCCTGCTCTGGGAGGCCCCAGTGTGGGTTGTTTCCCTCTATGTGTCCATGTGTTCTCATCATCCAGCTAATACTTATAAGTGAGAACATGTGGTATTTTGTTTTCTGTTCCTGCATTAGTTTGCTAAGGATGATGCCTTCCAACTCCATCTGTGCCCCTGCAGAGGACATGATCTCATTCCTTTTTCTGGCTGCATAGTATTCCATGGTGTATATGCATCACATTTTCTTTATCCAGTTTACCATTGATGGGCATTTAGGTTGATTCCATATCTTTGCTATTGTGAGTAGTGCTGCAATAAACAAATACATGCATATATCTTTATAATAGAATGATATATATTCCTTTGATATATAATAGAATTATATATATATATCTCTACTAATGGGATTGCTAGGTCAAATGATATTTCTGCCTCTAGGTCTTTGAAAAATCACAACACTGTCTTTCACAATGCAACCACTGTGAAACTAATTTACACTCCCACCAAGAGTGTAAAAGTTTTCGTTTTTCTCCACAACCTTGCCAGCATCTGTTGATTTTTGACTTTTTAATAATAGCCGTTCTGACTGGCATGACATGGTATGTCATGTATATCATTGTGGTTTTGATTTGCATTTCTCTAATAACACATTTATTATTAAGGAACTTTTCTTCACATATTTGTTGGCCGCATGTGTATCATATTTTAAGAAATGTCTGTTCATGTTCTTCACCACTTTTTAACAGTGTTGTTTGTGTTTTGAATTTGTTTAAGTTACATGTGGCTTCTGGATATAAGATCTTTGTCAAATAGATTGCAAAAATTGTCTCCCCTTCTGTAGGTTGTCTGTTCACTCTGATGATGGTTCCATTTGCTGTGTGGAAGCTCTTAAGTTGCATTAAATCCCAGTTGTCAATTTCTGCTTTTGTTGTAATTGCTTTTGGAGATTTCATCATGAAATCTTTGCCTGTACCTATGTCTTCAATGGTATTGCCTATATTTTCTTCTAGGGTTTTTATTTTAAAATTATACTTTAAGTTCTGGGGTACATGTGCAGAATGTACAGGTTTGTTATATAGGTATACACATGCCATGGTGGTTTGCTGCACCCATCAACCCGTCATCTATGTTAAGTATTTCTCCTAAAGCTCTCCCTCCCCTAGCCCTCCCTGTGTGTGATGTTCCCCTCCCTGTGTTCATGTGTTCTCATTGTTCAACTCCCACTTATGAGTGAGAACATGTGGTGTTTGGTTTTCTGTTCCTGTGTTAGTTTGCTGAGAATGATGGCTTCCAGCTTCATCCATGTCCCTGCAAAGTACATGAACTTATCTTTTTTTGTGGCTGCATAGTATTCCATGGCAATATGTGACACTTTTTCTTTATCCAGTCTATCATTGATGGGCATTTGGGTTGGTTCCAAGTCTTTGCTATTGTGAATAGTGCCCCAATAAACATACATATGTGTGTGTGTGTGTGTCTTTATAGGAGAATGATTTATAATCCTTTGGGTATATACCCAGTAATGAGATTACTGGGTCAAATGGTATTTCTATGACCAGTGATGATGAGCTTTTTTTCATATGTTTGTTGGCTGCATAAATGTCTTCTTTTGAGAAGTCTCTGTTCACATCTTTCACCTATTTTTCATGGGTTGTTTGTTTTTTCCTTGTAAATTTGTTTAAGTTCCTTGTAGATTCTGGATATTAGCCCTTTGTCAGATGGATACATTGAAAAAATTAGGTAAGTTGCCTGTTCACTCTCCCATTGGGTAAGTTGCCTGTTCACTCTGATGATAGTTTCTTTTGCTATAGAGAAGCTCTTTAGTTTTATTAGACTCCATTTGTCAATTTTGGCTTTTGTTGCCATTGATTTTGGTGTTTTGTCATGAAGTCCTTGCCCATGCCTATGTCCTCAGTGGTATTGCCTAGGTTTTCTTCTGGGGTTTTTATGGTTTTAGGTCTTAAGTTTAAGTGTTTTACCAATCTTGAGTTAATTTTTATATAAGATGTATGGAAGGGGTCCAGTTTCAGTTTTCTGCATATGGCTAGCCAGTTTTCCCAACACTACTTATTAAATAGGGTATCCTTTTCCAATGCTTGTTTTTGTCAGGTTTGTCAAAGATCAGATGGTTGTAGATGTGTGGTATTATTTGTGAGGCCTCTGTTCTGTTCCATTGGTCTATGTATCTGTATTGGTACCAGTATCATGCTGTTTTGGTTACTGTAGCCTTGTAGTATAGTTTGAAGCCAGGTAGCGTGATGCCTCCAGCTTTCTTCATTTTGCTTAGGATTGTCTTGACTATGCAGGCCAAGACATAAATTTCATATGGAATTTAAAGTAGTTTTTCCCAATTCTGTGAAGAAGGTCAATCGTTTTTTTTTTTTTTTTTTTTAAATTTACTTATTATTATTATACTTTAAGTTGTAGGGTACATGTGCATAACGTGCAGGTTTGTTACATATGTATACTTGTGCCATGTTGCTGTGCTGCACCCATCAACTCGTCATTTACATCAGGTATAACTCCCAATGCAATCCCTCCCCCCTCCCCCCTCCCCATGATAGGCCCCGGTGTGTGATGTTCCCCTTCCTAAGTCCGAGTGATCTCATTGTTCAGTTCCCACCTATGAGTGAGAACATGCGGTGTTTGGTTTTCTGTTCTTGTGATAGTTTGCTAAGAATGATGGATTCCAGCTGCATCCAAGTCCCTACAAAGGACTCAAACTCATCCTTTTTGATGGCTGCATAGTATTCCATGGTGTATATGTGCCACATTTTCTTAATCCAATCTGTCACTGATGGACATTTGGGTTGATTCCAAGTCTTTGCTATTGTGAATAGTGCTGCAATAAACATACATGTGCATGTGTCTTTATAGCAGCATAATTTATAATCCTTTGGGTATATACCCAGTAATGGGATGGCTGGGTCATATGGTACATCTAGTTCTAGATCCTTGAGGAATCGCCATACTGTTTTCCATAATGGTTGAACTAGTTTACAATCCCACCAACAGTGTAAAAGTGTTCCTATTTCTCCACATCCTCTCCAGCACCTGTTGTTTCCTGACTTTTTAATGATCGCCATTCTAACTGGTGTGAGATGGTATCTCATTGTGGTTTTGATTTGCATTTCTCTGATGGCCAGCGATGATGAGCATTTTTTCATGTGTCTGCTGGCTGTATGAATGTCTTCTTTTGAGAAATGTCTGTTCATATCCTTTGCCCACTTTTTGATGGGGTTGTTTGTTTTTTTCATGTAAATTTGTTTGAGTTCTTTGTAGGTTCTGGATATTAGCCCTTTGTCAGATGAGTAGATTGCAAAAATTTTCTCCCATTCTGTAGGTTGCCTGTTCACTCTGATGGTAGTGTCTTTTGCTGTGCAGAAGCTCTTTAGTTTAATGAGATCCCATTTGTCAATTTTGGCTTTTGCTGCCGTTGCTTTTGGTGTTTTAGACATGAAATCTTTGCCCATGCCTATGTCCTGAATGGTACCACCTAGGTTTTCCTCCAGGATTTATATGGTATTAGGTCTAACATTTAAGTCTCTAATCCATCTTGAATTAATTTTTGTATAAGGTGTAAGGAAAGGATCCAGTTTCAGCTTTCTACTTATGGCTAGCCAATTTTCCCAGCACCATTTATTAAATAGGGAATCCTTTCCCCATTTCTTGTTTCTCTCAGGTTTGTCAAAGATCAAATGGCTGTAGATGTGTGGTATCATTTCTGAGGACTCTGTTCTGTTCCATTGGTCTATATTTCTGTTTTGGTACCAGTACCATGCTGTTTTGGTTACTGTAGCCTTGTAGTATAGTTTGAAGTCAGGTAGTGTGATGCCTCCAGCTTTGTTCTTTTGACTTAGGATTGTCTTGGAGATGCGGGCTCTTTTTTGGTTCCATATGAACTTTAAAGCAGTTTTTTCCAATTCTGTGAAGAAACTCATTGGTAGCTTGATGGGGATGGCATTGAATCTATAAATTACCTTGGGCAGTATGGCCATTTTCACGATATTGATTCTTCCTATCCATGAGCATGGTATGTTCTTCCATTTGTTTGTGTCCTCTTTGATTTCACTGAGCAGTGGTTTGTAGTTCTCCTTGAAGAGGTCCTTTACATCCCTTGTAAGTTGGATTCCTAGGTATTTGATTCTCTTTGAAGCAATTGTGAATGGAAGTTCATTCCTGATTTGGCTCTCTGTTTGTCTGTTACTGGTGTATAAGAATGCTTGTGATTTTTGCACATTAATTTTGTATCCTGAGACTTTGCTGAAGTTGCTTATCAGCTTAAGGAGATTTTGGGCTGAGACAATGGGGTTTTCTAAATATACAATCATGTCATCTGCAAACAGGGACAATTTGACTTCTTCTTTTCCTAACTGAATACCCTTGATTTCTTTCTCTTGCCTGATTGCCCTAGCCAGAACTTCCAACACTATGTTGAATAGGAGTGGTGAGAGAGGGCATCCCTGTCTTGTGCCAGTTTTCAAAGGGAATTTTTCCAGTTTTTGCCCATTCAGTATGATATTGGCTGTGGGTTTGTCATAAATAGCTCTTATTATTTTGAGGTACGTTGCATCAATACCGAATTTATTGAGCGTTTTTAGCATGAAGGGCTGTTGAATTTTGTCAAAAGCCTTTTCTGCATCTATTGAGATAATCATGTGGTTCTTGTCTTTGGTTCTGTTTATATGCTGGATTATGTTTATTGATTTGCGAATGTTGAACCAGCCTTGCATCCCAGGGATGAAGCCCACTTGATCATGGTGGATAAGCTTTTTGATGTGTTGCTGAATCCGGTTTGCCAGTATTTTATTGAGGATTTTTGCATCGATGTTCATCAGGGATATTGGTCTAAAATTCTCTTTTTTTGTTGTGTCCTTGCCAGGCTTTGGTATCAGGATGATATTGGCCTCATAAAATGAATTAGGGAGGATTCCCTCTTTTCTTATTGATTGGAATAGTTTCAGAAGGAATGGTACCAACTCCTCCTTGTACCTCTGGTAGAATTCAGCTGTGAATCCATCTGGTCCTGGACTTTTTTTGGTTGGTAGGCTATTAATTGTTGCCTCAATTTCAGAGCCTGCTATTGGTCTATTCAGGGATTCAACTTCTTCCTGGTTTAGTCTTGGAAGAGTGTAAGTGTCCAGGAAATTATCCATTTCTTCTAGATTTTCCAGTTTATTTGCGTAGAGGTGTTTATAGTATTCTCTGATGGTAGTTTGTATTTCTGTGGGGTCGGTGGTGATATCCCCTTTATCATTTTTTATTGCGTCAATTTGATTCTTCTCTCTTTTCTTCTTTATTAGTCTGGCTAGTGGTCTGTCAATTTTGTTATCTTTTCAAAAAACCAACTCATGGATTCATTGATTTTTTGGAGGGTTTTTTGTGTCTCTATCTCCTTCAGTTCTGCTCTGATCTTAGTTATTTCTTGCCTTCTGCTAGCTTTCGAATGTGTTTGCTCTTGCTTCTCTAGTTCTTTTAATTGCGATGTTAGAGTGTCAATTTTAGATCTTTCCTGCTTTCTCTTGTGGGCATTTAGTGCTATAAATTTCCCTCTACACACTGCTTTAAATGTGTCCCAGAGATTCTGGTATGTTGTATCTTTGTTCTCATTGGTTTCAAAGAACATCTTTATTTCTGCCTTCATTTCGTTATGTACCCAGTAGTCATTCAGGAGCAGGTTGTTCAGTTTCCATGTAGTTGAGCGGTTTTGATTGAGTTTCTTAGTCCTGAGTTCTAGTTTGATTGCACTGTGGTCTGAGAGACAGTTTGTTATAATTTCTGTTCTTGTACATTTGCTGAGGAGTGCTTTACTTCCAATTACGTGGTCGATTTTGGAGTAAGTATGATGTGGTGCTGAGAAGAATGTATATTCTGTTGATTTGGGGTGGAGAGTTCTATAGATGTCTATTAGGTCTGCTTGCTGCAGAGATGAGTTCAATTCCTGGATATCCTTGTTAACTTTCTGTCTCGTTGATCTGTCTAATGTTGACAGTGGAGTGTTGAAGTCTCCCATTATTATTGTATGGGAGTCTAAGTCTCTTTGTAAGTCTCTAAGGACTTGCTTGATGAATCTGGGTGCTCCTGTATTGGGTGCATATATATTTAGGATAGTTAGCTCTTCCTGTTGAATTCATCCCTTTACCATTATGTAATGGCCGTCTTTGTCTCTTTTGATCTTTGATGGTTTAAAGTCTGTTTTATCAGAGACTAGTATTGCAACCCCTGCTTTTTTTTGTTCTCCATTTGCTTGGTAAATCTTCCTCCATCCCTTTATTTTGAGCCTATGTATGTCTCTGCGTGTGAGATGGGTCTCCTGAATACAGCAGACTGATGGGTCTTGACTCTTTATCCAGTTTGCCAGTCTGTGTCTTTTCATTGGAGCATTTAGTCCATTTACATTTAAGGTTAATATTGTTATGTGTGAACTTGATCCTGCCATTATGATATTAACTGGTTATTTTGCTCGTTAGTTGATGCAGTTTCTTCCTAGCCTCGATGGTCTTTACATTTTGGCATGTTTTTGCAATGGCTGGTACCGGTTGTTCCTTTCCATGTTTAGTGCTTCCTTCAGGGTCTCTTGTAAGGCAGGCCTAGTGGTGACAAAATCTCTAAGCATTTGCTTATCTGTAAAGGATTTTATTTCTCCTTCACTTATGAAACTTAGTTTGGCTGGATATGAAATTCTGGGTTGAAAATTCTTTTCTTTAAGAATGTTGAATATTGGCCCCCACTCTCTTCTGGCTTGGAGAGTTTCTGCTGAGAGATCTGCTGTTAGTCTGATGGGCTTCCCTTTGTGGGTAACCCGACCTTTCTCTCTGGCTGCCCTTAAGATTTTTTCCTTCATTTCAACTTTGGTGAATCTGGCAATTATGTGTCTTGGAGTTGCTCTTCTCGAGGAGTATCTTTGTGGCATTCTCTGTATTTCCTGGATTTGAATGTTGGCCTGCCCTACTAGGTTGGGGAAGTTCTCCTGGATGATATCCTGAAGAGTGTTTTCCAACTTGGTTCCATTTTCCCCCTCACTTTCAGGCACCCCAATCAGACGTAGATTTGGTCTTTTTACATAATCCCATACTTCTTGCAGGCTTTGTTCATTTCTTTTTCTTCTTTTTTCTTTTGGTTTCTCTTCTCGCTTCATTTCATTCATTTGATCCTCAATCGCTGATACTCTTTCTTCCAGTTGATCGAGTCGGTTACTGAAGCTTGTGCATTTGTCACGTATTTCTCGTGTCATGGTTTTCATCTCTTTCATTTCGTTTAGGACCTTCTCTGCATTAATTACTCTAGCCATCAATTCTTCCACTTTTTTTTCAAGATTTTTAGTTTCTTTGCGCTGGGTACGTAATTCCTCCTTTAGCTCTGAGAAATTTGATGGACTGAAGCTTTCTTCTCTCATCTCGTCAAAGTCATTCTCCGTCCAGCTTTGATCCGTTGCTGGCGATGAGCTGCGCTCCTTTGCCAGGGGAGATGCGCTCTTATTTTTTGAATTTCCAGCTTTTCTGCCCTGCTTTTTCCCCATCTTTGTGGTTTTATCTGCCTCTGGTCTTTGATGATGGTGATACTGATGGGGTTTTGGTGTAGGTGTCCTTCCTGTTTTATAGTTTTCCTTCTAACAGTCAGGACCCTCAGCTGTAGGTCTGTTGGAGATTGCTTGAGGTCCACTCCAGACCCTGTTTGCCTGGGTATCAGCAGCAGAGGCTGCAGAAGATAGAATATTTCTGAACAGCGAGTGTACCTGTCTGATTCTTGCTTTGGAAGCTTCCTCTCAGGGGTGTACTCCACCCTGTGAGGTGTGGGGTGTCAGACTGCCCCTAGTGGGGGATGTCTCCCAGTTAGGCTACTCAGGGGTCAGGGACCCACTTGAGCAGGGAGTCTGTCCCTTCTCAGATCTCAACCTCCGTGTTGGGAGATCCACTGCTCTCTTCAAAGCTGTCAGACAGAGTCGTTTGCGTCTGCAGAGGTGTCTGCTGCGTTTGTTTAGTTTACTGTGCCCTGTCCCCAGAAGTGGAGTCTACAGAGACAGGCAGGTTTCCTTGAGCTGCTGTGAGCTCCATCCAGTTTGAGCTTCCCAGCAGCTTTGTTTACCTACTTAAGCCTCAGCAATGGCGGGCGCCCCTCCCCCAGCCTCGCTGCTGCCTTGCTGGTAGATCACAGACTGCTGCGCTAGCAGTGAGGGAGGCTCCGTGGGTGTGGGACCCTCCTGGCCAGGTGTGGGATATGATCTCCTGGTGTGCCTGTTTGCTTAAAGCGCAGTATTGGGGTGGGAGTTACCCGATTTTCCAGGTGTTGTGTCTCAGTTCCCCTGGCTAGGAAAAGGGACTCCCTTCCCCCTTGCGCTTCCCAGGTGAGGCAATGCCTCGCCCTGCTTCAGCTCTCGCTGGTCGGGCTGCAGCAGCTGACCAGCACCGATCGTCCGGCACTCCCCAGTGAGATGAACCCAGTACCTCAGTTGAAAATGCAGAAATCACCAGTCTTCTGTGTCGCTCACGCTGGGAGTTGGAGACTGGAGCTGCTCCTATTCGGCCATCTTGCTCCGCCCCCAGAAGGTCAATTGTTGCTTGATGGGAATAGCATTGAATCAATTAATTACTTTGGGTGGTTTGGCCATTTTCACGATATTGATTCTTCCTATCCATGAGCATGGAATGTTTTTCCATTTGCTTTGTCTTCTTGAAGAAGTCCTTCACATCTCTTATAAGTTGTATTCCTAGGTATTTAATTATCTTTGTAGCAATTGTGAATGGGAGTTCACTCATGATTTGACCCTCTGTCTGTTATTGGTGTGTAGGAATGCTTGTAATTTCTGCATATTGATTTTTTTATCCTGAGAATTTGCTGAAGTTGCTTATCAGCTTAAGGAGATTTGGGGCTGAGATGATGGGGTTTTCTAAATACACAATCATGTCATCTGCAAACAGAGATGATTTGACTTCCTCTCTTCCTATTTGAATATCCTTTATTTCTTTCATTTACCTGATTGCCCTGGCCAGAACTTCCAAAACTGTGTTGAATAGGAGTGGTGAGAGAGGGCATCCTTGTCTTGTGCTGATTTTCAAAGGGAATGCTCCCAGTTTTTGCCCAATTAATATGATATTGACATATTGACTGTGGGTTTGTCATAAATAGCTCTTATTATTTTGAAATATGTTCCATCAATACCTAATTTATTGAGAGTTTTTAGCATGAAGAGGTGTTGAATCTTGTCAAAGGACTTTTTTACATCTATTGAGATAACCATGTGGTTTTTGTCATTGGTTCTGTTTATGTGATGCATTACATTTATTGAATTGTGTATGTTGAACCAGTCTTGTACCCCAGGTATGAAGCAGACTTGATCACGGTGGATAAGCTTTTTGATGTGCTGCTGGATTTGGTTTGCCAGTATTTTATTGAGGATTTTCTCATTGATGCTCATCAGGGATATTGTCCTGAAAACTTTTTTTCTTGTTTCTCTGCCAGGTTTTGATATCAGGATAATGCTGGCCTCATAAAATGAGTTAGGAAGGTTTCCCTCTTTTTCTACTGTTTGGAATAGTTTCAGAAGGAATGGTATCAGCTCATCTTTGTGTTTCTGGTAGAATTCGGCTGTGAATTGGTCTGTTCCCGGACTTTTTTTAGTTGAAAAGTTATTAATTACTGCCTTGATTTCACAACTTATTTTTTGTCTGTTCAGGGATTTGACTTCTTCCTGGTTTAGACTGGGAGGGTGTATGTGTCCAAGAATTTATCCATTTCTTCTAGATTTTCTAATTTATTCATGTAGAGGTGTTTATAGTATTCTTTGCTAGTAGTTTGTATTTCTGTGGGATCAGCGGTGATATCCCCTTTATCATTTTTTATAGTGTCTATTTGATTCTTCTTTCTTTTCTTCTTTATTACTCTGGCTAGTGGTCTATCTATTTTGTTGATCTCAAAAAACCAGGTTCTGGATTCATTGATTTTTTGGAGGGTTTTTCATGCCTCTATCTCCTTCAGTTCTGCTCTGATCTTAGTTATTTATTGTCTTCTGCTAACTTTTGGAATTTCTTTGCTGTTGCTTCTCTAGTTCTGCTAATTGTGATGTTAGGATGTCAATTTTAGATCTTTCCTGCTTTCTTTTGTGGACATTTACTGCTATAAATTTCCCTCTACACACTGCTTGAAATGTGTCCCAGAGATTCTGGTACATTGTGTCCTTGTTTTGATTGATTTGAAAGAACATCTTTATTTCTGCCTTAATTTCGTTACTTACCCCCCAGTAGTCATTCAGGAGCAGGTTGTTCAGTTTCCATGTAGTTGTGCAATTTTGAGTGAGTTTCTTAATTCTGAGTTCTAATTTGATTTCACTGTGGTCTAAGAGAATGTTATGATTTCCATTCTTTTGCATTTGCTGAGGAGTGTTTTACTTCCCATTATGTGGTCAGTTTTAGAAAAAGTGCAATGAGGTGCTGAGAAGAATGTATATTCTGTTTATTTGGGGTAGAGAGTTCTGTAGATGTCTCTTCAGTCTGCTTGGTCCAGAGCTAAGTTCAAGTCCTGAATATCCTTGTTAATTTTTTGTCTTGTTGATCTGTCTAATACTGACAGTATGGTGTTAAAGTCTCACACTGTTATTGTGTGGGAGTCTATGTTTCTTTGTAGGTCTCTAAGAACTTGCTTTATCAATCTGGGTGCTCCTGTGTTGGGTGCATATCTATTTAGAATAGTTAACTCTTCATGTTGCATTAATCCCTTTAGCATTATGTAATTCCCTTCTTTGTCTCTTTTGATCTTTGTTGGTTTAAAGTCTGTTTTATCAGAGACTAGGATTGCAACCCCTGTTTTTTTTTTTTTGTTTTTTCTTTCCATTTGCTTGGTAAATATTCACCCATCCCTTTATTTTTAGCCTATGTGTGTCTTTTTCACATGAGATGGGTCTCCTGAATACAGCACACAGATGGGTCTTGACTCTTTATCCAATTTGCCAGCCTGTGTCTTTTAACTGGGGGCATTTAGACTGTTTCTATTTAAGGTTAATATTGTTATGTGTGAATTAGATCATGTCATTATGATGCAAGCTGGATATTCTGCCCATTAGTTGATGCAGTTTCTTCATAGTGTCAATGGTCTTTACAATTTGTTATGTTTTTGCAGTTGCAGGTACCTGTTGTTCCTTTCCATGTTTAGTGTTTCCTTCAGGAGGCACTTGTAAGGCAGGCCTGGTGATGACAAAATCTCTCAGCATTTGCTTGTCTGTAAAGAATTTTATTTCTCCTTTACTTATGAAGCTTAGTTTGGCCATGTATGAAATTCTGGGTTGAAAATTATTTTCTTTAAGAATGTTAAATATTAGCCCCCAGTCTCTTCTGGCTTGTAGGGTTTCTGCAGAGAGATCCACTATAAGTCTGCTGGGCTTCCCTTTGTGGGTAACCCAGCCTTTCTCTCTGGCTGTCCTTAACATTTTTTCTTTCATTTCAACCTTGGTGAACCTGACAATTATGTGTCTTAGGGTTGCTTTTCTCAAGGAGTATCTTTGTTGTGTTCTCTGTGTTTCCTGAATTTGAATGTTGGCCTTTCCTGCTAGGTTGGGGAAATTATCCTGGATAATATCTTGAAGAGTGTTTTCCAACTTGGTTTCATTCTCCCCGTCACTTTCAGGTACGCCAATGAAATGTAGATTTGGTGTTTTCACATAGTCTCATATTTCTTGGAGGCTTTCTTCATTCCTTTTTGTTTTTTTTTTCCTCTAACCTTGTCTTCTCATTTTATTTCATTAAGTTGATAATCATTCTCTGATATCTTTTCTTCCACTTGATCAATTTGGGTATTGATACTTGCATATGCTTCACGAAGTTCTTGTGCTGTGTTTTTCAGCCCCATCAGGTCATTTATGTTCTTCTCTAACCTGGTTATTCTAGTTAGCATTTTGTCTAACCTTTTTTCAAGGTTCTTAGCTTCCTTGCATTGGGTGAGAACATGCTCCTTTAGCTGAGAGGAGTTTGTTATTACCTACCTTCTGAAGCCTACCTCCGTCAGTTCATCAAACTCATTCTTCATCCAGTTTTGTTCCCTTGCTGGCGAGGAGTTATGATCCTTTTGAAGAAATGAGGCATTCTTGTTTTTGGAATTTTCAGCCTTTTTGCACTGGGTTCTCCCCATCTTTGTGGATTTCTCTACCTTTGGTCTTTGATGTTACTGACCGTCAGATGGGGTCTCTGATTGAACATGTGATTCCTTTCTGTTTGTTAGTATTCCTTCTAACAGGCCTCTCTGCTGCAGGTTTGCTGGTGTTTGCTGGAGGTCCACTCCAGATCCTGTTTTCCTGGGTATCACCAGCAGTGGCTGCAGAACAGCAAAGATTGCTGCCTGTTCTTTCCTCTGAAAGCTTTATTCCAGAGGGACACCTGCCAGATGCCAGCCAGAGCTCTCCTATATGAGGTGTCTGTCAGCCCCTACTGGGAGGTGTGTTCCAGTCAGGATACATGGGGGTCAGTGAAACACTTGAGGAGGCAGTCTGACCCTTAGCAGAGCTCAAGAGCTGTGCTATGTCATCCACTGCTCTCTTCAGAGCTGTCAGGTGGGGACATTGAACTCTGCTGAAGCTGTGCCCACAGCCACCCTTTCCCCCAGGTACTGTCCTGGGGAGATGGGGGTTTTATCTATAAGCCCCTGACTGTGACTGCTGCCTTTTTTTTCAGAGATGCCCTGCCCAGAGAGAAGGAATCTAGAGAGGCAGTCTGGCCACAGTGGACTTGCTGAGCTGTGGTGGGCTCTTCCCATTTCCAACTTCCCAGTGGCTTTATTTACACTGTGAGGGTAAAACTGCCTACACATGCTTCAACAATGGCAGACATCCCTCCCCACACCAAATTTGAGCTTCCCAGGTCAACCTCAGACTGCTGTGCCTACAGCGAGAATTTCATGCCAGTGGATCTTTGCTTGCTAGCCTCTGTGCAGGTGGGACCCACCAAGCCAACCACTTGGCTCCCTGGCTTCAGTCCCCTTTCCAGGGTAATGAACGGTTCCGTCTCAATAGCATTCCAGGTGCCACTAGGTTATGAAAAAAAAGTGCAGCTAGCTCAGTGTCTGCCCAAATGACTGCCCATTTTTGTGCTTGAAATCCAGGGTCCTGGTGGTGTAGGCACTGGAGGATATCTCCTGGCCTGGGAGTTGTGAAGACCATGGGGAAAACACGGTGTCTGGGCCAGAGTGCATCATTCCTCATGGCACAGTCCCTCATGGCTTCCCTTGGGTAGGGGTGGGAATTCCCCAACCTTTTGCACTTCAAGGGTGAGGCGATGCCCCACCCTGCTTCTGCTGACCCTCCATGGGCTGCACCCACTATCCAACCAGTCCCAATGAGCTGACTCAGGTACCTCAGTTGGAAATGCAAAAATCACCTGCCTTCTGTGTCAATCTTGCTGGGAGCTGCAGACTGGAGCTGTTCCTATTCAGCCATTTTGCCAGAAATCCTCCATTTTTTTTACATTGGTAGAATATAAGCCTCATTGACAAAATGACAAAAGTCCTTGTAACAGGCATAATGGAGCATCCGGTATGTTAGAAGTGTTCTGGATCTTGATGTAAATGGTGTTTATGAAGGTTTATACATGTGTAAATATTCATTAATGTTTACACTTAATATCATTGCTCTTAACTGCATTTATTTTATATTTCAACAGTGCAAAAGAAAACATGAAAGAACTAAATATGCAAAAAAAAAAAAAAAAAAAAAAAGGCATACCAAGTATAGTGATGCATGCCCTAGCTTCTTGGGAAGCTGAGTTCTCTGAAAGTGGTATAATAGTAAATATTACTATATATTTATAGAAATAAATTCAAAGATAAATAATACCAGTATAACAATATAAAATATTTTAAAATATTAAATGAAAATTTTGCAACTAAGAATACACTAACTACAGTGAATTGCTTAATGAATGGGTTTAACACTAGATATTTCATAGCTACATAATTCATAAATTGGAAAATATATGAGAAAACAACACACCATCTTAAGAAAAAATATAGAGAAAAGGCAATGAAGTTTATAGAGCTTAGGGTGAAATTAGACTTCCCAAGGAGAGATTAGATAGAATGGAGAAGAAGCTATTGAACAGATAAGCACCTGTAATTTTTCAGAGCAGACTAAAGATATTGAGTTACATATTGGAGGAGAACTACGAGTCTGAAACAAGATATAAGAAAACATGTTTAGGGAGAAAGTAGTAAAAAAACTATAAAATAAATATTAAAGAAAGGTCCTAAAAATTGAAAGAGAACAAAGAGCATTACCTTTCAAAGTAGCAATACTATTGCTAACTTCTAAATAAAAGCAATGAAATTCAGAAGATGATAGAGTGATACAATCTAAATGCTAAAAGGAAATAACTGCCAGTCTATAATACTTTATCCAGCAAAGAAAAAATATTGTTTAATGGTGAAGAAAAGAAAACCAGACAGGACTTCAATAAGAAAATACAGTACTTGAACAATACTATAATCAGTTGGAATCTAACAAACACATGCAAAGCACTCCACACAAGTAACAAAATACATTTTTTTTCAATGTATATGGAAACTTCTCCAAGATGCAACATATGTTAGTGATATATGAGTCAAAAAATTATTTAGAGACACATGAAAAAATGCTCATCATCACTGGCCATCAGAGAAATGCAAATCAAAACCACAATGAGATACCATCTCACACCAGTTAGAATGGCAATCATTAAAAAGTTAGGAAACAACAGGTGCTGGAGAGGATGTGGAGAAATAGGAACACTTTTACACTGTTGGTGGGATTGTAAACTAGTTCAACCATTATGGAAAACAGTATGGCGATTCCTCAAGGATCTAGAACTAGATGTACCATATGACCCAGCCATCCCATTACTGGGTATATACCCAAAGGATTATAAATCATGCTGCTATAAAGACACATTTTTTGTGGCACTATTCACAATAGCAAAGACTTGGAATCAACCCAAATGTCCATCAGTGACAGACTGGATTAAGAAAATGTGGCACATATACACCATGGAATACTATGCAGCCATAAAAAAGGATGAGTTCATGTCCTTTGTAGGGACATGGATGCAGCTGGAAACCATCATTCTTAGCAAACTATCACAAGAACAGAAAACCAAACACCACATGTTCTCACTCATAGGTGGGAACTGAACAATGAGATCACTTGGACTCGGGAAGGGGAACATCACACACCGGGGCCTATCATGGGGAGGGGGGAGGGGGGAGGGATTGCATTGGGAGTTATACCTGATGTAAATGACGAGTTGATGGGTACTGATGAGTTGATGGGTGCAGCACAGCAACATGACACAAGTATACATATGTAACAAACCTGCACGTTATGCACATGCACCCTAGAACTTAAAGTATAATAATAATACAAAAATAAAAAAAATTAAAAAAAATTATTTAGGCAGACAGTGAGAGCACAGCAGTCCTCAGTAAGGTTTTCCTTTTAATGAAAAGCAGCCCCCAAATACTTTTGTTTTCCAGCAAATAACAGACTATAAAATGGACTTGCAGACATAGAGAAACAAGCTGGAAGCTTGCACCAGTGAATGCCATCAGTCGTGCCAATAAGGAAAAGCTACCTGGGACTGGGCATGTTCAAAATGTCAGCTCCATCTTCCCTTCTCTTTGCAAGACATATGTACAGTAAGGAGCAGGGAACATGGCATTAGTCAAGCAAAGATCCCATTTGCATAATAAGATGATTAGGATGGGATGGCCAGCCTCCCCATGCACTATGTAAACTTCACACCTGGTCCAACAAATCTGTGGGCCCAATGTAAATTAGACACTGCTTCCTCAAGCCTGTCTATAAAATCTGGTTCACTCTGCCATAGGACAGAATTCTTATTTGGTTGCCCCTCTCTCTCACAAGAGAGAGAGCCATTCTCCTTTTTCTTTTGGAAATAAAACTTCTACTCCTAAACTGACTCCTTGTATGTGTCCATGCCCTTAGACTTATTGTTGCAAGACGATGAACCTCAGGTATTTACCTTAGACAACAATGAAGCTTAATATTGGGGGCTCGTCCAGGATCCCAAGGTACTTTCGTTGGAATGTTGAATACAGGAGTGAACCTCAACTCTGTCCTTTCATTTCAAGGCTCTCAGCCTCCATTTTAGAATCAAATCATACCAAATACTGGGCTCCCTTCAGCCATTTCAAAATAATTACATGGCTGCCAGCTTTACAAGACTTGGGGGAGAGGCTTGCTGGGGAAAACATTTAGAATCCCCCAGTACCCACATGTTGCTAGGCATATTGGCCATGTTTGAACCAGTTTTCTTTCACAGAGTACCTAGCAATCACATGAGTCTGGAAAAAGTCCTGAAGCAGCTGAGGATTTCTGGCTGAAGCTACTCCCTGGTGTTATCCAAACGATTTGGACTGACCCCATCCTCTGACTGCCTGAGAGTGTCAGCAATAGGATCTCCAGCTTTCATATTATAATTTCCTCCATTCCTGTCTGCAACCACCATGTCTCACATCCTCTCTCTGTATGCAATGCTACAGGAATTTTACAGTTTGGGAAAGTAATCCTGTTAGGTAAGATCAGGAAATGTCATAGTAACTTAGGGCATAGCTCAAAGGAATGCCATCGTAATTTTCTAGGAACAGAGGGTCCCTCATCACAGTGAGGTCACTCTCTGCCCTTGGTCTGGAGAGCATATGACATTTCCAGGTAACTTTCTACCCTTGTCTGGAAAGCACATGGCATTTGAAGCTCACTCTCTGCCCTTGGTATGGAGAGCACATGACATGTCAAGGTCACTCTGTTCTCTTAGAGATCACATGGAATTTCAAGGTCAACAGTGCCACCTAGTGGAATGGGAATTTTCTCCATGAGGCACATGGTTGGTCCTCTGCTGAAACACTCTAGCCTCCCAATTCTTGTCCCTTTTTGTGCCCCTCAACAAGAGACCAGGCTTCATGCTCCTTCTGTGAACAGGAAAACTCAGCTGTCAACAATTAGGACTAAAATGTCCTCCAAAGACAAATTTTAGTTTTGATACTATCCCATCAGCTAGAAAACTGTCAGTTTGTCCCTATGTTCTTTTAAGGCACCTATTCTGCCTCCAATTAGAATGGTACTTAAATAGTAAGGGGATTTTAAGTTCGGAAGTTAATCGGAACCATTCTCTAAGCGTAAACGCTTTAGCATGGGCCATAATAGCAGGATATAGAGTTCAATCTAACATGCACTATCCATTAAAGGAGCCTTGCTCAAATGCAAATATTATAATTTTTCCTGAGATCCATCTTTCTGGGAGCCACACAGGTCACATAAGTCTAGGAAATCACAATCAGAGGATTAGAGTCACATGGGTAAGCATGACTAATCTTAATTGCTTAGTTCCTCTGGTCCTGTATTTTTAAATGGCTGCAGGGTTGCAAGCATGCAGCCATGGGCAGCACTTTAAAATAAGGTGCCGGGACCCAGGAGCCAAGGAGGAAAAGCAGTAGGTAGGACATGCCACCACCGTCTTCCCCTCCACCCTGGGTCACACCAATAGGAAGGAGAATAAAGGGACATCTTTTTCATGCTTTCATTTCTAGATGAGTAACAGATCATCTTTGGCCTGTACTCCTCTGGAGTACATTCCAAAACACTGGGACTCCTTTTACCCTGAGATATGAAGAAAAGTGGATTTTTTTTTCCACAAAGGTGTGGCCTTCTTACCCACTTGAAACAGCCTGACCTGTGGAAAGGACCTTTAATTTAAATATTATCCAACAATTAGATATTTTCTCCAGGTGGGAGGGAAAATGGCCCAAGGTCCATTATATACAGGATTTCTTTGCCCTGTGAGAAAACCCAGACCTTTGCAAGCATTGCACAATTCACCCAGTCCTTCTAGCAATCATATCAGGAAGGCCCAAAGGGAATGATTCCCCAAGACTAGAAAAGCAACTTCCAGGGTATATTAGTCTGTTTTCACACTGCTGATAAAGACATACCCAAGATTAGGCAATTTACAAAAGAAAGAGGTTTAATTGGACTCACAGCTTCATGTGGCTTGGGAGACCTCACAATCCTGGTGGAAGGCAAGGAGGAGCAAGTCACATCTTACATGGATGGTATCAGGCAAAGAGAAGAAGTTATGCATGGAAATTCCTCTTTTTAAAACTATCAGATCTCATGACCCTTATTCACTATCACAAGAACAGCACAGGAAAGACCTGCCCCCATGATTCAATTACCTCTCACCAGGTCCCTCCCACAATATGTGGGAATTCAAGATGAGATTTGGGTGGGGACACAGCCAAACCATATAATTCCACTGCTGGTCCCTCCCAAATCTCATGTCCTAACATTTCAAAACCAGTGATGCCTTCCCAACAGTCTCCCAGAGTCTTAACTCATTTTAACATTAACTCAAAAGTACAAGTCTAAAGTCTGAAGTCTCATCCAAAACAAGGCAAGTCCCTTCTGCCTATGAGCCTGTAAAATTGAAAGCAAGTTAATTACCTCCTAGATACAATGGGGGTAGAGGCATTGCATAAATACAGTCATTCCAAATGGGAAACATTGGCCAAAAAAAATGGGCTTCAGGCCCCATGGAAGTCTGAAATCCAGTGGGGCAGTCAAATCTTAAAGCTCCAAAATGATCTCCTTTGACTCCATGTCTCACATCCAGGTCACACTGATGCAAGAAGTGGGTTCACAATGTCTGGTCAACTTCACCCATGTGGCTTTGCAGAGTAAAGTCTCCTTTCTGGCTGTTTTAATGGGCTGAAGTTGAGTGACTGTGAATTTTCCAGGTGCATGGTGCAAGCTGTTGGTGGATCTACCACTCTAGGGTCTGGAGGAAAGTAGACCTCTTCTCACAGCTCCACTAGGTGGTGCCCCAGTAGGGATTCTGTGTGTGGGCTCCAACCCTACATTATTCTTCTGCACTGCCCTAGCAGAGGTTCTCCATGACAGCTCCATCTCTGCAGCAAAATTCTGCCTGGACATCCAAGCATTTCCATACATTTTCTGAAATTTAGGTGGAGGTTCCCAAACCCCAGTTCTTGACTTCTGTGCACTGGCAGGCTCAACACAATGTGGAAGCTGACAAGGCTTGAGGTTTACACTCTGAAGCCACAGCTTGAGCTCCTTATTGGCCCCATTCAGTCATGACTGGAGTGGCCAGGAGGCAGGGCACCAGTCCCTAAGCTGGACACAGCATGGGGAACTGAAGCCCAGCCCAAAAAACCACTTTTTCTTTCTGGGACTCTGGACTTGTGTTGAGAAGCACTGCTGTGAAGACCTCTGAAATGCCCTAGAGACATTTTCCCCATTGTCTTGGGGATTAACTTTTGGCTCCTCATTACTTATGCAAATTTATGCAGCTGGATTGGATTTCTCCTCAGAAAATGGGATTTTCTTTTCTATTGCATTGTTAGGCTGCAAATTTTCTGAAGTTTTATGTTCTGTTTCCTTTTAAAACTGAATGCCTTTAACAGCACCCAAGTCACCTCTTGAATGCTTTGCTGCTTAGAAATTTCTTCTGCCAGGCAACTTAAATTATCTCTCTCAAGTTCAAAATTTCATAAATATCTAAGATAGGGGCAAAAAGATGCCAGTCTCTTTGCTAAAACATAACAAGAGTCACCTTTGTTCCAGTTCCCAACAAGTTTATCTCCATCTGAGACTACCTCAGCCTGGACCTTATTGTTCATATCACTATCAGCATTTTTGTTAAAGCCATTCAACAAGCCTCTGGAAGTTTCAAACTTTCCCACATTTTCCTGTCTCCTTCTGAGTCCTCCAAACTGTTCCAACCTCTGCCTGTTACTCAGTTTCAAAGTTACTTTCACATTTTGGGGTATATTTTCTATAGTGCCCCACTCTACTGGTACCAATTTACTGTGTTAGTTCGTTTTCACACTGCTGATAAAGACATAGTTGAGACTGGGAAGAAAAAGAGGCTTTAATGGAATTACAGTTCCATGTGGCTAGGGAGGCCTCATAATCATGGAAGAAGGCTAGGAGGAGCAACAGGCCAAAAAGGCTTGTGCAGGGAAACTCCCATTTTTAAAACCATCAGATCTCATGAGACTTATTCACCATCACAAGAACATCACAGGAAACACCTGACCCTATGATTCAATTACCTTTCACCAGGTCCCTCTCATAACACCTGGGAATTCAAGATGAGATTTGGGTGGGGACACAGCCAAACCATATCATGGAGGAATCATCTGCGGCAGCTATTGGGTGTTATAACCCTTCCAACCCCCTTACCTGGGGCAACCTCATACTGCACCACCAGCTCCTCCACCCCCACCATCTTCAAAATTCCCCATTTCCTCACCTTCACACTTATGCCTACAGGAAATGCCCAGCAGAGGTGATGTCATGATGGTTCAAGCTGCCTTCTTATTGCAGGACCTTAGGCAAATAAAGGGAGACTTAGGCAGATTTTTTGTGACACTGTTAGGTATATAGAAGCTTTCCAAAACTTAACTCAGGTGTTTGACCTCTCATGGAGGGATGTTATGCTGCTCCTAAGCCAAACCCTAACCACAGTGAAAAGCAGGAAGCTCTGCAGGCAGCAGAGAAATTAGGAGATTAGCAGTATGTCTTCTATAGTAGGCCAAAAAGGAAAAGAGAGAATAGGGAAGGTGAAGAAATAGGAGAAAAACCATTCCCAATAAGAAGAGAGGCAATATGTCTTGACAACCCTAATTGGAACTTAAGTGACACCACAGATGAATGAAAAAGAAAACAGTTTCTAATGTGCATATTGGAGGGCCTACAAAGAATTAGGACCAAAGATCTTAATTACTCTGAACTGTCCATGATAGACCAAAAGCCAGATGACAATCCCACAGCCTTTATGGAAAGACAGAGAGGCACTAATAAAACACACCTCCTTAATCCCCAATTCAGTTGATGCACAGCTCATCCTAAAGGACAAGTTTATTATACAGGAATCTTCTGATATTAGAACGAAACTACAGAGGCAGGTTATAGGATCAGATAGCACCTTGAAGAACCTCCTGAGGGTGGCCACCATCGTTTTTATCATAGGGACCAGGAGGAGGTCCAGGAGAAAGAGAAGAAGTGAAAGAGAAGAAAAGAGGCTCTAGTAAGTGCTTTGGAAACTTTCAAAGTCCAGGATCCCTGAGGTGCATCCATTAGTGGCTATCAGTGCAAGTCAGGGCACTTTAAGGAGTGCCCAGGCAGCAAGAAGAAACCACCATGACCCTGTCCAGAATGTGACAAGGATCACTGGAAATTGGATTGTCCCTTGAGATAAAGGTTGCTGGGTTCAGAACCAATCTCACTGGGCTGATGTGTCCTGGGGCTCAAACCTCTGGCTCCAGGAGCTCAAACTGCCACTACAGCACAGGAGCACCAGGTGATTCTGGAAATTGAAGGAAGAAAAGTACACCTCCTTCTGGACACTAGAGCAAGCCTCTCTCTTCTCCTTTCTAATCCAGGCTTCCCATCTTCCCATAACTGTGAGGGGCATCTCAGAAAAAACTCTAATCTATATTTTTTCTCAACCCCTTAGTTGCAGTTGGGAGGAACCTATTATTTACACATGACTTTTCAATCAGACCTGAAAGTCCCACTCCTTTATTAGGTAGAGACATTTTGGTTCACATGGGCGCCACTATCCTTATAGCTCCAGGACAAACTCTTTGTCTCCCCCTGGTGGAAGCTAATATCAATCCAGAAGTGTGAGCAACCCAAGGAAGAGTAGGTTGAGCAGTAATCGCGAGTTCAGTCCAGATCCATCTTAAGGATCCCATTTATTTTCCCAACTGAAGATAATACCCCCTAAAGCCAGAGGCTAGGAAAGGGCTAGAAGCCATTATTAATAACCTGAAGATGCAGGACCTTTTCAAACACTGTAACGCCCCTGCAATACCCCAATATTAGGAAGGCAAAATCCCAATGAGGAATGGAGACTACTTCAGGCCTCTGCCTCATTCATGAGGTGGTAGTCCCAATTTATCCAGTAGTACCTAATCCCTATACCGTGCTGACCCAAATACTTGAGGGAACTAAATGATTTCCAGTCCTAGATTTAAAAAAGGCCTTTTTCTATATACCATCACATCCTGACTCAATACCTGCTTGTCTTTGAAGATCCCTCTGACCAAATTGCCCAGTTAACATGGACAGTGCTGCTTAGGTATTTTGAGATAATCCTCTTTTGTTTAGACAGGCTCTATCAAAAGACCTCTCTGAGGTTTTCCATCCTCAGTTCAGGGTCTTGCAACATGTAGATGATATACCGCTCTGTGCCCCAACTGAAGAAGCTTCTAAGAAAATCACTGAAGTTCTTCTTAATTTATTAGCTGACAGAGGATATAAGGTTTCAAAATCTAAGGCCCAGCTTTGAAAAATCTCAGTGAAGTACTTGTGTGTAGTGCTGTCTGAAGGGACCAGAGCATTAGGGGAAGAAAGGATTAAGCCTTATTTATTCCTTTTCCCTCCTCAAAACCCTAAAGCAATTAAGAAGATTTTTGGGCATTATAGGATTTTGCAGGCTATGGATACCTGGGTATGGTGAGATAGCTTGTCCTCTATATCACCTCATAAAAGAAACTCAAGTGGCTAAAACTCATCTCTTAAACTGGGAACCCAAAGCTCAAAAGGCCTGTAACCAGTTACAACAAGGCTTGCTTAAGGCACCTGTCCTCAGTCTTTTCATAGGGCCTTCATTCTGTATGTATCAGAAAGGAAGGGAATGGCCCTGGGAGTTTTAATGCATGCCTGAGGACCAGCTCAACAGCCAGAGGTTTATCTGAGTGAGGAATTTAATTTGGTGGCTAAAGGATAGCCAGCATGCCTCTGAGATATTGCCATGGTGGCCCTACTGGTCCCAGAAGCCTCCAAATTAACCCTGGGAAAGGATTTCACTGTTTACACCCCACATAATGTGGCAGGATTACTGTCCTCCAGGGGAACCTTTGGCTAACAGATAGCCAGCTCCTTAAATATCAAGCTGTCTTGTTAGAGAGTTCCACCATCCAGGTAAAAACTTGCTCTTGCCTAAACCCAGCCACTTTTCTCCCTGAGGAAACAGGGGAATCTGAGCATGACTTGAACAAGTTGTGGTACAGACCTATGCAGCCAGGGAGGATCTCAGAGAAACTTTCCTAGAAAATCCAGACTGAACCTTCTTTATAGATGGAAACTCCTTTGTGGAGCATGGAGTTCATAGGGTGGGATATGCAACAATCACTCTGAATTATGTTATTGAAAGTGCGTCTCTTGCTTCAGGCCTAAGCACTTAACTAGTTGAACTGATAGCCCTTACAAGAGCATTTGAATTAAGCAAGGGAAAGGTAGTTAACATTTACACTGACATCAAGTGTGCTTTCTTATTTCTCCATGCTCATGCTGCCATTCGGAAGGAAGGACACTTTTGTACTGCCAATAGATCTTCCATAAAATACCAACAGGAAATTAACAGTTTTCCTTCCACGAGAGTTTACAGTGATGCATTGTAAGGGACATAAGAAGTCAGGAAACAACAGGTGCTGGAGAGGATGTGGAGAAATAGGAACACTTTTACACTGTTGGTGGGATTGTAAACTAGTTCAACCATTATGGAAAACAGTACGGCGATTCCTCAAGGATCTAGAACTAGATGTACCGTATGACCCAGCCATCCCATTACTGGGTATATACCCAAAGGATTATAAATTATGCTGCTATAAAGACACATGCACACGTATGTTTATTGCAGCACTATTCACAATAGCAAAGACTTGGAATCAACCCAAATGTCCATCAGTGACAGATTGGATTAAGAAAATGTGGCACATATACACCATGGAATACTATGCAGCCATAAAAAAGGATGAGTTTGAGTCCTTTGTAGGGACTTGGATGCAGCTGGAATCCATCATTCTTAGCAAACTATCACAAGAACAGAAAACCAAACACCGCATGTTCTCACTCATAGGTGGGAACTGAACAATGAGATCACTCGGACTCAGGAAGGGGAACATCACACACCGGGGCCTATCATGGGGAGGGGGGAGGGGGGAGGGATTGCATTGGGAGTTATACCTGATGTAAATGACGAGTTGATGGGTGCAGCACAGCAACATGGCACAAGTATACATATGTAACAAACCTGCACGTTATGCACATGTACCCTACAACTTAAAGTATAATAATAATAAATAAATTAAAAAAAAAAAAAAAAAAAAAAAAAAAAAAAAAAGAAAGGAGTAGATATAATAGCCACTGGAAACATGTTAGCTGATCAGGCAGCCAAGTCAGCAGCAAGGAAGCCTCAGGATATCAGCACACTTCAAGACCCTTTAATCTGGGAAGGCTTCATAATAAATTAAACCTCAGTACTGCGCTGGAAAAAATGGAATGGGGCACTTCATTAGGGTACACTCTCCAGTCCTCAGAATGACTACAATCAGAGGATGGCAAGGTCCACTTGCCAGCCCTGTCAGCCCCCAGCCAATGGAAAATCCTTAAACTCCTTCACCAAGCTTTTCACTTGGGAAAGGACAAAATTGATCAGTGTGTCCAGAGATTGTTTCCAGGAAAGAGCTTATTAAGAACAGTCAAACAGGATGTTAATGGTTGTGAAGTCTGTCTGAAAAATAATTCCCTTGACAGATGGCTCCTTCCTTCTCAAACCAAAAGGATGGGAAACTACCCAGGGGAGTGCTGGCAAATAGACTTCACCCACATGCCAAAATGAAAGGCATCCAATACCTCCTGGTATTGGTAGATATTTCCACTAACTAGGTAGAAGCACTTCCATACCATAGAGAAAAATCCTCTGAGGTAATACAAGTGTTAATTAATGAAATTATTCCCTGTTCTGTCTACTTAAGTACCTCCAAGTGACAACAGCACCTCATTTAAGGCAGCAGTCATACAGGGCATCTCAAAGACGCTAGACATACAGTATAATCTCTATTGTGCTTGGAGACCTCAGTCCTCAGGAAAGTTAGAGAAGACAAGTGATATCATCAAAAGACACCTCAGGAAACTGTCCCATGAAACCTACCTTCATTGGGTCACTATTCTTCCCATGGCTTTACTATGAAAATTAACTCAACTAGCAGAAGCCCAACCGCAAGAAATAGGACCACCTTTATTTAACCCAGAAGATTTGGTATTGGTAAAAGCTCTCCCTTCGCTTTCTACTTCCCTATGCCTAATCTAGGAAGGGCCCTGAATTGCTTTTCTTTCAGTCCCCTCAACAGTAAAAGTTACAGATATCAGCTCCTGGATACATCATACTGAAGTCAAAGCCTGGAAAGCTGAGAGAGCAACCCCTGACAACCTAAAGGAGTGTCCTGGATATTAATGTGAAGAAATAGGAGATTTCAAGCTGAAAATCATAAAAGATAAGTAAAGGTGTAAGGGCTACTCATCCTACTTAGTTCCATGTTTACCTTACCAGATATATTTAGTCATTTCTCCTTTTCCTCGTGAGAGTCACCGCCAGGTATTAAAACATTTTTTCACACATACTTGCAGGGAGATTTTTAATTATTAATGGAATTGCATTTGTAACTTCATACACACCCAAAGGGAAATGCTATGTCTTGGTGAGTAAAATTTTAAATGTAATTTATCTACTACACCACACTTTCAGAAACTGCTATACTCACTCTACTATTTGCAGTGGGACTATATACTGTAGCACCTTCTAACTGGAAAATCAGACAGTTTCTATTGCTGTAGTATTTTGCTTAATTATTATCGTTATAGCAGAGATAATAGTTACCAACAAAAAGGAAGCATGAAAGTTTTACTATCACTGAGTCTGCTAGAATTTTTTATTGAGTTTGGTCACACCCTAGCTATGCAAAGAAGGTTAAAAAGAAAAGAGATTTTATATAAGAAATGATCTTTTAGGGTAAATTCTTGTCCTAAAGAGAATAACTGGTTGTTTAAAAAGAGGCATGTTTAGGACAAGTGAGAAAGTTGAAGCATTTTCTAGATGGTCTGTGCAAGTCTTGAAAGAATTAATAATTGCAGGAGAGATTTAGCCAAGGTTAACACTAAAGTTACTTTAGCCACAAAATAACATATTTCTCCCAATCATATCACAAATTATAAAAGATAACCTAGACTTAAAATTATTCCCTAATGGCAAGTCAATGGGGGAATATATGTTTTTCTCAAAAAAATTGTTGCTTTCCTATCAAACTCTCAATTGGGAGAGAAGCCCACACTTTCAGAGCAGTGAGAGGGAGCATGGCTGCAATCATGAGGAAATAGAGAAGCCATGTGGCCAAGCAAGAATCTGCTTACTGATCATCACACTTAAGTTGCACCAAGGGGTCACAGCCCAAAACTTCAATACCAAAAATACTTTGATAAAATAACCCCTATGAAACCAAGGACAAATTTTCAGCTGCAAATAAGACCCTGCACAAACCCTTGGCCCTGTTAAAACATTCAGAAAAGAAGTCTACTGACTGTGCTCAGTTTACACTGCAGTTAAAGGAATACCAGCCCACACAGATGAGAAAGAACCAGTGCAAAAACTCCAGAAATTCAAAAAGCCAGACTGTCTTTTTTCTCCAAATAACCACACTAATTCCCAGCAAGGGTTCTTAACCAGGCTGAAATGGCTGAAATGACATATATAGAATTTATAGTATGGATAGGAATAAAGATCATTGAGATTCAGGATAACCCAATCCAAAGAATATAAGGATTACAATAAAATAATACAGAAACTGATGGACAAAATATCCACTATAAAAAAAAAAAAAAGAACCAACATGACCTGATAGAGCTGAACTAAACACACAAAAATTTCATGATGCAATCATAAGTATTAACAGGAAGTATAAGGGAGCGTCTGTGGTCCTGAGATTTTTTTTCTTGGCATGTTGGTTGGCTAAACAGACATATTCACTTTGTAATAATTCATTGAGCTATATATTTAGGACATGTGCAACAATCTCTATGTATATTATTCTTCAATGGAAATTGCTATTTAAAAATAAACAACTTGACAGGGGGTGGAGCCAAGATGTCCAAATAGAAGCAGTGTCAGTCAGAGGCTCCCAACCAGAGGAACAAAAACAGCATGAGAATCTTGCATCTGCAACCAAGGCATCCAAGTTCTATCATCAGAATTGACTAAGCAGTTGACATGACCCATAGAGAGCCAGGAAAAGCAGGGTGGTGGGTTGCCCCACCTGAGAGCTACATGGGGCAAGGGGAACTCCCACTCCCAACCAAGGGAAGTGGTTAGTGAGCAAGCTACCAAGCCTGTGAAACAGTGCTTTTTCCATTGGTCTGTATAACCCACAGTTCAGAAGACCCCACTTTTGATCCCACACTACTAGGGCCTTGGGTCTCAACCACAGAGCTACACAGATTCTCAACAGCAACTCAGCTGGAACCTGCCTAAGATTACCAAGTTCCCAGAAGGAGGGGCAGCCATCATCACTACAGCTGCCTATTGTCTAATACATTTGAGCTCCCTCGGGGAGGGGTGGCAGCCATCACTGCAACTGCTGACTGTCTAAGAAAACTGAGTTCCCTGGGGAAGACATGGCAGCCATAACTGTGGCTGCTAGCTGCCTAAGACACTGAACTCCTTGGGGGGAATTGCAGCAGCCATCACCATAGCTCAGGCCATGTTTTTTTCCTGCTGGAGCTGGGGAGACTGAATGGCTTGGCTCCAAAAAAGTATTTCCTCACAATGAAGCACACCAGCTGTGGAAAATCTTAGCCAGACTGCCTTTTTGGCTGGACCCTGACCCATCCCTCCTCAGTGGGCAGGGCTTCCCTGCAGGAACTCCAGCAACTAAAGCCAGGGACTTAGGGACATAGCTCTGATATCCCTGGGCCTGAGTCTCTAAAAGGAGTGGTGGCTATGGTTTCCACAGACCAGTATACTTACTATTTCCCCCTCCTAGCTCTGAAGAATCTGCATGAGATGAGAAGGAATCAGCCCAGATGAGTGGGTTTCCCCATAGCACAGCACACCCACTCCACCAAGGGACAACCAAAGTGCTTCATTAAACAGGTCCTGGTTCCCACTCACCCCAACTGGGTGAACCCCACAACGGGGATCATCAGACACCCTATACAGGAGTGTGCCTACTGACATCAGGTTGGTGCCCCTTGAGGTCAGACATACCAGAGGAAGGAGCAGGCACCCATCTTTGCCATTCTCCAGCCTCCTTGTGTTACATCACCAGGTACTGGAGAGACCCAGAGGAATATGACAGGAAATGAACCCCTAGCAAACTGCTTCAGCCTTACAGAAAAGGGACCTAACTATTGAAAGAAAGACAAACAGAAAGCAACAATAACAGCATCAACAAAAAAGTCCCCACAAAAACCTCATCCAAAGGTCAACAGCCTCAAAGATCAAAGCTAGACAAACACATGAAAATGAGAAAGAATCAATGAAAAAATGGCAAAAACTCAAAAGGCCAGAGTGCCTCTTCTCCAAATGATTGAAACACCTCTCCAGCAAAGGCACAGATCTGGATGGAGATTGAGATGGACAAATTAACAGAAGTAGGCTTTAGAAGGTGTGTAGTAACAAACTTTGCTGAGGTAAAGGAGCATGTTCTAAGCCAATGCAAAGAAGCTAAGAACCACAATAAAAGGTTATAGGAGCTGTTAATGATAATAACCAGTTTAGAGAGGAAGATAAATGAGCTGATGGAGCTGAAAAATAAAGCACAAGAACTTCATAATGCAAAAACAAGTATCAATAGCTGAATTGATCAAATGGAAGAAAGAATATCAGAGCTTGAAGACTATCTTGATGAATTAAGGCAGACAGATAAGATTATAGAAAAAAGAATGAAAAGGAATGAACAAAACCTCCAAGAACTATGGGACTATGTAAAAAGACTGAACCTACAACAGATTGGAATACCTAAAAGAGATGGGGAGAATGGAACCAAGTTAAAAAACACACTTCAGGATATCATCCAAGAGAACCTCCCCAACCTAGCAAGAGAGGTAAACATTCAAATTCAGGAAATACAGGGGACCACAGTAAGATACTCCATGAGAAATCAGCCCCAAGATACATAATTACCAGATTCTCCAAGATTGAAATGAATGAAAAAATGTTAAGTGCAGCCAGAGAGAAAGCCCAGGTCACCTACAAAGGAAAGCCCATCAGACTAATAGTGGGCATCTCAGCAGAAACCCCACAAACCAGAAGAGAGTGGGGGCCAATATGCAACATTCTTAAATAAAAGAATTTTCAACCCAGAATATCATATCCAGTCAAACTAAGCTTTATAAGCAAAGGAGAAATAAAATCCTCTTCAGACAGCAAATGCTGAGGAAATTCATCACCACCAAGCCTACCTTGCAAGAGCTCCTGAAGTAAGCACTAAACATGGAAAGAAAAAACCGGTACCAGCCACTGCAAAAACACACTGAAATACAAAGACCAATTACACTATAAAGAAACTGCATTAACTAGTGTGCAAAATAACCAGCTAGAATAATGATGACAGGATCAAACTCACACATAACAATATTAACCTTAAATGTAAATGGGGTAAATGCCCCAATTAAAAGACACAGACTGGCAAACTGGAAAAAGAATCGAGACTCATTGGTGTGCTGTATTCAAGAGACCCATCTCACATGCAAAAACACATACAGGCTCAAAATAAAAAGATGGAGAAAAATTTACAAAGCAAATGGAAAGCAGGAAAAAAGCAGGGGTTGTAATCCTAGTTTCTGACAAAACAGACTTTAAACCAATGAAGAGAAAAAGACAAAGAAGGGCATTACATAATCGTAAATGGATTAATTAAACAAGAAAAGATAATTATCCTAAATATATATGCACCCAATACAGGAGCAACCGGATTCACAAAACAAGTTCTTAGAGACCCACAAAGAGGCTTAGATTCCCACACAATAAAAGTGGGAGACTTTAATTCCCCACTGTCAATATTAGGCATATTGAGACAGAAAATTAACAAGGATATTTAGGACTTGAACTGAGCTCTGGATCAAGTGGGCCTGATAGGTATCTACAGAACTCTCCACCCCAAAACAACAGAATATACATTGTTCTCAGTGTCACATGGCACTTACTCTAAAATTGATCATATAATTGAAGTAAAACACTCCTCAGCAAATGCAAAAGAACTGAAATTCTAACAGTTTCTCAGACCACAGTGCAACCAAATTAGTACTCAAGACCACACAACTACATGTAAATTGAACAACTTAATCCTCCATGACTCAGTCCAAAATCTCCTTAAGCTGATAAGCAACTTCAGCAAAGTTCATTATACGAAATCAATGTGCAAAAATCAAAAGCATTCTCATACACCAACAGTAGACAAGCATAGAGCCAAATCATGAATGAACTCCCATTCACAATTACTACAAAGAGAATAAAATACCTAAGAATAGAGCTAACAGGGTATACGAAATGCCTCTTCAAGGAGAACTACAAACCACTGCTTGAGGAAATAAGATAGAAAGAAACAGAAAAACATTTCATTTTCATGGATAGAAAGAATCAATGTCATGAAAATGTTCATACTGTTCACAATGATTTATAGATATAATGCTATTCCCATCAAACTATTATTGACATTCTTCACAAAATTAGAAAAATCTAATTTAAAATACATATGGAACCAAAAAAGAGCCTGTATAACCAAGACAATCCTAAACAAAAAAAAAACAAAGCTGAAGGCATCACACACTACCTGACTTCAAACTACATTACAAGCCTATAGTAACCAAAATAGCATGGCACTGGTACTAAAACAGACATATAGACCAATGTAACAGAATAGAGATCTTAGAAATAAGACCACACATCTACAACCATCTGATCTTCAACAAACCTGATGAAAGCAAGCAATGGGAAAAGCATTCCATATTTAATAAGTGGTGCTGAGAGAACTGGCTAGCCATATGCAGAAAATTGAAATTGGATTCCTTTTTTACACCCTATACAAAAATTAACTCAAGATGGATTAAAGACTTAAATGTAAAACTCAAAACTTCAAAAACACTAGAAAAAAATTTAGGTAACACCATTTAGGACATATGTATGGAGAAATATTTTATAATGAAATCACCAAAAGCAATTGCAACAAAAGTAAAAATTGACAAAGGGAATCTAATTAAAGTAAAGAGCTTCTGCACAGCAAAAGGCAACCTACAGAATGGGAGAAAAATTTTGCAATATACTCAACTGGCAAAGGTCTAATATCCAGAATTTACAAGGAACTTAAACAAATTTACAAGAAAAAAAATAACCCCATGAAAAAGCAGTCAAAGGACATAAACAGACACTTCCTAAAAGAAGACATTTATACAACCAACAAACATGTGAAAAAAGGTTCAACACTAGTGATCATTAGAGAAATACAAATCAAAACCACAATGAGATACCACCTCATGCCACTCATATCAATTCAAGAAACAACAGATGCTAGTGAGGCTGTGGAAAAATACACTGTTGACGGAAAGGTAATTTAGTTCAACTATTGTGGAAGACAGTGTGGTAATTCCTTAAGGAGCTACAACCACAAGTACTATTTGACCCAGCAATCCCATTACTGGGCACATACCCGAAGGAATAGAAATCATTTTATTATAAAAATATATGCACACATATGTTTAATGCAGCACTATTCACAATAGCAAAAACATGGAATCAACCCAAATGCCCATCAATGATAGGGTGGATAAATAAAATGTGGTACATATATATCATGGAATACTAGGCAACCACAAAAAGCAAAGAGATCATGTCCTTCACAGGGACATGCATGAAGCTGGAAGCCATTAACCTCAGCATACTAACACAGGAACAGAAAAACAAATACACATGTTCTCACTCATAAGTGGGAGGTGAAAAATGTGAACATGTGGACACAGAAAAGTGAACAACACACACTGAAGCCTGTCAGGGGCGGTGGGGAGAGGGAGAGCATCAGAATAAAACTAACGCATGTGGGGCTTAATACATAGGTTATGGGTTGATAGATGCAGTAAACTACTACGGCACATGTTTACCCATATGTAACACACCTGTACATTCTGCACATGTATCCTGGAACTTAAAAAAAAATTTAAACAAAGCAACAAACAACTCTTGTCAAGCAAGGCTGATGATTCTTTTTGTGGAGCACTTTGTGCTAATGACATCTTGTCCATTCATTTAGGCAGTGATGGAAAATCTTATTGATGTGAAAAGTCACTGAACAGGGAATTGGAAACCTGGATTTGAAAACAATGTCTTATTCTCATTCATAGGTAACACTTCGCCTCACTGAGACATGCATTCCTTACTCCTAAAGATAAAGTAGGGAATTAGAAGAGTGGGTCACTGAGGTTCCTTCTATCTCCAGTTACCTGTAATTCTCTCATTTTATAAAATGATACAGGCGAGAGTCTTATGATAGGAAGGAGGAGGAGAGTAGACACCTGCATCTCTTAGGGAAAAAAGCTGATGATCTAAAGAGAGCCAGTTTTCATTTTAACCATAATAAAGGAGTGTGTTTCTTTCAGAATTTAGAGCAATGTGAATCAGGCATCAAATTGCTGCTTATCTTTGTTCTAGTATAAAAGTTCACCAAGACCTGGGTTCATGCAAGTTCAAAAAGTTACCAAATCAAACTTTCTTCACCCCGTTTTTAATCAACTGGTACTGCAATGATTAACTCAATGTTTATTTTGAAACTTGCTGTTTAGAGGAAATAATGAAACAGTGTATCACAGTACTCTGTCATGAATGTTGAACTGAACAATTTACTTAGAGAGAAGCTTTTGAGGTGCAAAGGTTATGGGTACTAGCCTCTGCTCTACAACTTGCAGACACCATGTTCCTGGCTAAGATGATAAGTCCCTGAGTCTTGATTTCCTCTTCTTTAAAATGGGGATGATTTTACCATAGGTGAAGGTAATTGAGAGAATCAGAAGTGAAATAATGAGTGTGAACATTCTCTGTGAGTTATCAGAGTCCTTAAAACATGAGGGTTAAACGTTGTGTAACTGGAGTCTTGACAAAAACTTAAATTTTCCTTATAAAACAGCTTAGAAATAATTATACTGACCAATTTAAAATAAATATGATAATATCTCTACAGGACATACCTTTGCACAAGCATTGCCATTAGTTATCTAGCAATGTATATAATCCTAATGATATATAGCTCCTTATGCTCACTGAATTCCATCTCCCATTCAGGTTTGCATATTGTGTTCCTTATGTGCCATAAGTTTGTTTAATACAGTCTCCTCCAAGAATAGACCACATGTTATGTACCAAAACAAGCCTTAAAATGTTGTCAAAAAATTGAAAAAATAAGCCTCTTCTCTGACCACAATGGAACAAAACTAGAAATTAATAACAAGAGGAATTTAGAAAATTATACAAATAGATGTGTAAATTAAACAATATGCTCCCTAATGACCAGTGGGTCAATGAGCAAATTAAGGAGGAAATTCAACAATTTTTGAAGGAAATGTTAATGGAAACACATTATACAGAAACCTATGGGATAGAGTAAAAGCAGTACTAAGAGGAAAGTTTGTAGCTAATAAGCACCTACATCAAAAAAGAGAAAAAACTTGAAATAAACAATCTAACAACACATCTTAAAGAACTAAAAAAGAGAAAACCAAACACAAAATTAATAGAAGAAAAGAAATGGTAAATATCAAGGCAGAAATAAATAAAATTAAATTTACAAAATTTACACATTTACAAAATTAATCAATGAAACAAAAAGTTGTTTTTTTTAAACTTAAACAAAATTGACAAACCTTTAACCAGATGAACAAAAAAAGAGAGATAAGATCCAAATAGATAAAGTCAGAAATGAAAAAGGAAACATTACAATTGATACTTAAGAAATTCAAGAGATCATTAGTGACTACTATGACCAATAAATTTAAAAATCTAAAAGAAATGGAAAAATTCCTAGATACAAACAACCTACCAAGATGGAATTAGGAGAAAATCCAAAACCTGAACAGATCAGTAACAGGTAATAAGATCAATGTCATGATAAAAAGTTTTCCCATAAAGAAAAGCTCAGGACCTGATGTCTTCACTGCTGAATATTACCAAACATTTAAAGATGAAGTAATACCAGTCCTACTCAAACTGTTCCAAAAAATAGAAGAAGAGGGAATACTTCCAAAGTCATTCTAGGAAGCCAGTATTATCTTGATACCAGAGCCAATCAAAGATTCATACAAAAAAAATCTACAGAGCAATATCACTGATAAACATTGATGCAAAAATCTTCAACAAAATCCTAGCAAACTGAATTCAACAGTACATTACAAATGTTGTCCATCATGATCAAGTCATTTATTCATGAGATGCAAAAATGGTTCAACATATGCAAATCAATCAGTGTAATACATTGTATCAACAGAATGAAGAATAAAAACAAAATGATCATTTAATTGATGCTGAAAAGCATTTGATAAAATTTAACATCCCTTCATGATAAAGACTCTCAAAAAACCGGGAATAGAAGAAACATACCTCAACATAATAAAAAGCATATATGACAGACCCACGACTAGTACATACTGAATGGGAAAAGACAGAAAGCTTTTGTTCTAAGATCTGGAACAAGATGAGGATGCCCACTTTCCCCATAGTTAGTCAACATATTAGTGGAAGTCCTAGCTAGAGAAATCAGACAAAAGAAAAATATCAAAGGCATCCAAGTTGGAAAAAAAAGTCAAATTATTCTTGTTTGCAGATGATGCAATCTTATATTGGGAAAAACCAAAAGACACCACAAGAAAACTATTAGAACTGATAATTAAATTTAGTAAAGTTGCAGGATACAAAGTCAACATGTAAAATTTAGTGACATTTCTTTATGCTAACAGTAAACAATGTGAAAAAAATATATAGTAATCCCATTTATGAGAGCCATACAGAAAATTAAATAGCTAAGAATTAACAAAAGTACTGCATTGCTACAGTTTCAATGAAATTCCTGTAACAATACCAATGACAGTCTTCACAGAAACAGAAAAAAATTCTAAAATTTATATAGAACCATAAAACACCCAGAATAGTCAAAGCTATTCTAAGCAAAAATAACATTACCAGACTTCAAATTCTACTGCAGAGCTGTAGTAACCCAAACAGCATGGCACTGGTATAAAAACAGACACATAGGCCGGTCGCGGTGGCTCAAGCCTGTAATCCCAGCACTTTGGGAGGCCGAGACGGGCGAATCACGAGGTCAGGAGATCGAGACCATCCTGGCGAACATGGTGAAACCCCGTCTCTACTAAAAAGTACAAAAAAAAACTAGCCGGGCGAGGTGGTGGGCGCCTGTAGTCCCAGCTACTTGGGAGGCTGAGGCAGGAGAATGGCGTGAACTCGGGAGGTGGAGCTTGCAGTGAGCCGAGATCTCGCCACTGCACTCCAGCCTGGGCGACAGAGTGAGACTCCGTCTCAAAAACAAAACAAAAAAAAATAAAAAAACAAAAAAAAAACAAAAAAAAAAACCAGACACATAGACCAATGGAGCAGAACAGAGAACCCAGAAATAAATCCACGCTCCTACAGTAAATTGCTTTTTGACAAGACTGCCAAGAACATACATGGGGTGAAAGACAGTCTCCACAATAAGTGGTGCTCAGAAAACTGGATAGCCATACGCAAAAGATTGAAACCAGACCCCTATCTCTTGCCATATACAAAAATCAAATCAAAATAGATTAAATACTTAAATTTAAGACCTCAAATTATTAAACTACTACAAGAAAGCATTTGAGAAAATCTCCATGACATTTGTCTGGGCAAAGATTTCTTAAGCAATACCCCACAGGCACAGGCAACCAAAGCAAACATGGACAAATGGTATCACATCAAGTTAAAAATCTTTTGCACTGCAAAGAATACAATCAACAAACTGAAGAGACAACCCACAGAATGGGAGAAAATATTTGCAAGCTACTCATCTGGCAAGGGATTAATTACCAGAATGTACAAGAAGCTCAAACATCTCTATATAAAAAAATCTAATAATCCCATCTAAAAATTTGCAAAATTTTGAATAGACATTTTTCAAAAGAAGAAATACAAATGGACAACAGGCATATGAAAAGGCGCTCAATGTCAATTATCATCACAGAAATGAAAATCAAAACTACAATGAGATATTACCTCATCCCAGTTAAAATGACTTACATCCAAAAGACAGGCAATAACAAATGCTGGTGAGAATGTGTACAAAAGGGCACCCAGGTACACTGTTGGTGAGAATGTAAATTAGTACAACCACTATGGAGAAAAGTTTAGAGGTTACTCAAGAAAAACAAAAATAGAGCTACCCTATGATCCAGGTATCCTTTTTCCCAAGAAAAAGGAAATCAGAATATTGAAGAGATAGCTGCACTCCCATTTTTGCTGTAGCACCATTTATAGTATTCCAGATCTGGAAGTAACCTAAGTGTCCATCAACAGATGAATGGATAAAGAAAACATGGTATACACAATGAAGTACTTTTTAGCCATAAAATGAATGACATCCAGTCATTTGCAGCAACATGGATGAAAACTGGAGATCATTAGGTTAAGCAAAATAAACCAAGCACAGAAAGAAACATCACATATCATATATTTGTGACATCTAAAAATCAAATCAATTGAACTGATTGAACATAGACAGTAGAAGGATGGTTATCAGAGGCTGGGAAGGGTGGTGAGGGGCTCAAGGAAAGGTGGGTATAGTTTATGTGCACCAACAATAGAAAGAATAAATAAGAACTACTATTTGATAGAAGAGTAGGGTGACTATACTCAATAATAACTTAATTCTATATTTTAAAATAATGTAAAGAATGAAATCAGATTCTTTGTAACTGAAATGATAAATGCTTGGGGGATAGATACCCCATTCTTCATGATGTGCTTATTTCACATTGCATGGCTATTTCAAAACATCCCATGTACCCCATAAATACGTGCATCTACTATGTACCCACAGAATTTTCTAAATACTAAAACATTAAGTAAAAAATTAAAAAATTGAATTATATAAAAATAAACACAATAAAGTATGTAAACGTTTTGCTTGTGTTAAAAGTTATTTTTTGGAAAAATAAAAGAACATCAATAATTCCTAAGCAGTACCAGTCCATGAGATTTTATTAATTTTTGTATCAAAATGGGACATGTAAAATGTTATTTCCTTGCCTATATTTTTGTGGCTTATTTATTAGTTCTGTACTTATTGGAGACATTGAGATGATCAATCCAGAAGTGTTTGACAAGCACCTATTGTGTATATGCATGTGGCCTAAGCTTCATGGAATAATTAAAAATTAAATTGTTAAATAATTAGAATATACTAATTACACTGTTTTTAGTTACTAATAATCTAAGAAAGACATAATGCATATGTCAGGTGAAATGGAAACACAAGCAAGTTAAAAAATACAAATATAAATTGAATGTAGGCATAATCATATCACAGCATATGGAAGAGAAAGAAGGAGGGGTTAAACCTAGGAGGGCCTCCTGTAATCCCTGAGGTTTGATGTATATCTTTAAATATTTGCATGAAACATAGGAGAGGGGATTTTGGATGAGTAGAATGGTGCTGTCAACTAAAGAAAAACACCTTGCTTTTAAAGAATTAAAGTTAATTTTATTCAGAGTCTTCCTGAGGACTGCAATCTAGGGTAGTCTTTCAGAGTTTCTGTTAAAATACTCCAAAGCAGTGAGTTAGTCAAGAGCTTATATACTGGTGGTGGAGATTCTGCATGTGCTCAGAAGTTACATCAAATGTGGTTAGAAGTTACTTTAGAGCAAAATTTCATCAAAGTTTCAATGTAAAGGTACATCTACTTATAAATTACAGATGCATTATTAATAAACCTGTCAGATATTATCTTAGGTACAGAAAAAGGCAAGGGGTATAATCATTAAACTTATATATTTTTAAAATGCCATAATTCAGGAAAGATTCGTGGAGACCTGTACTGTATCCTGCTTATAGCCTTCAAGTTATTCTCCCTGAAAGCTGCACTCAGTCGCTGAGTCAGAGTTTTGTGAATTCATGCTGACAAGCAGAATGAACAAATGGATTCTTCATGACAAGGGCTGACTATGTGGCTGGCCAGAGCCATATGTTTGCCACTATTGTCTTGCAGTATGATGAGAGGTCCAGAGGTATTTGGTGGCAAAAAGATGGAGGAGAGAAACCTTAATTGAGTGGAAACAAAAATGAATTTGAATAGATATGGAATTGGGGATGTCTTTCAATAATCTGCAAGCCTGAATGTTGGCATGAAGAGTTTTTATTTGGTCAGGTATGCACCAGAAAAAGAGTTGAATGTGGATAATTATTAGAGAAAATTATACTAGGAGTTCTGTAGAATGATTTATACCATGAAAACAGAACTCAGGGACCAGATTATGAGATTGTTCCTCTCTTTGGCCTCTGTCTTCAAGGAAGTCTGGACTATGGAAATGCAGATTCTATAATAAAGTCTGGCTCTCCATTCCAAGATGGCCGAATAGCAACAGCTCTCGTCTGCAGCTCCCAGCATGAACAATGCAGAAGACAGGTGATTTCTGCATTTCCAGCTAAGGTACGTGGTTCATCTCATTGGGACTGGTTGGATAGTGGGTGCAGCCCATGGAGGGCAAGCTGAAGCAGGGCAGGGCATTGCCTCACCCAGGAAGCACAAGGTGTTAGGGGATTTCCCTTTCCTAGCCAAGGGAAGCCATGACAGACTGTACCTGGAAAAATGGGACACTCCCGCCCAAATACTGTGCTTTTCCCAAGGTCTTAGCAACCAGTAGACAAGGAGATTCTCTCCCATGGTTGGCTCAGCGGGTCCCATGCCCACGGAGCCTTGCTCACTGCTAGTGCAGCAGTCTGAGATCAAACTGTGAGGCAGCAGCCTGGCTCGGGGAGGGGTGTTTGCCATTGCAGAGGTTTGAGTAGGTAAACAAAGCAGCCAGGAAGCTTGAACTGGGCAGAGCTCACCACAGCTCAGCAACCCCACTGCCTCTATAGACTCCACCTCTGTGGACAGGGCATAGCTGAACCAAAGGCAGAAAACAACTTCTGCAGACTTAGACTTCTCTGTCTGACAGGTCTGAAGAGAGCAGCCACTCTCCTAGCACAGTGTTTGAGCTCTGAGAACAGACAGACTGCCTCCTCAAGTGGTTCCCTGACACCCGTGTAGCCTAACTGGGAGACACATCCCAATAGGGGCCACCTCATATATGTGGGTGTCCCTCTGGGACAAAGCTTCCAGAGGAAGAATCAGGCAGCAATATTTGCTGTTCTACAGCCTCTGCTGGTGATACCCAGGCAAACAGGGTCTGGAGTGGACCTCCAGCAAACTCCAATTGACCTGCAGCTGAGGGACTTGACTATTAGAAGGAAAACTAACAAACAGAAAGGAATAGCATCAACATTAACAAAAAGAATGTCTACACCAAAACCCCATCTGTAGGTCACCAACATCAAAGACCACAGGTAGATAAAACCACAAAGATGGGAAAAACCACAGCAGAAAAGCTGAAAATTTAAATTTTCAGCAAAAAAAGCTGAAAAGTTAAAAACCAGACCACCTCTTCTCCTCTAAAGGATCACAGTTCCTCACCAGCAATGGAACAAAGCTGGATAGAGAATGCCTTTGATGAGTTGACAGAAGTAGGCTTCAGAAGGTCGAAAATAACAAACTTATCTGAGCTAAAGGAGCATGCTCAAACCCAACTCAAGGAAGCTAAAAGCCTTGAACAAAGGTTAGATGAATGGCTAACTAGAATAAACAGTGTAGAGAAGACCTTAAATGATTTGATAGAGATGAAAACCATGGCATGAAAACTTCATGATGCATGCACAAGCTTCAATAGCCAATTCGATCAAGTGGAAGAAAGGATATCAGTGACTGAAGATCAAATTAATGAAATAAAGCAAGAAGACAAGATTAGGGAAAAAAGAGTAAAAAGAAATGAACAGAGCCTCCAAGAAATATGGGACCATGTGAAAAGACCAAATCTATGTTTGATTGGTGTACCTGAAAGCGATGGGGAGAATGGAACCAAGTTGGAGGATACTCTTCAGGATATTATCCAGGAGAACTTGCCCAGTCTGGCAAGGCAGGCCAACATTCAAATTCAGGAAATACAGAGAACACCATAAAGATAATCCCTGAGAAGAGCAACCCCAAGATACATAATTGTCAGATTCACCAAGGTTGAAATAAGGAAAAAATATTAAGGGCAGCCAAAGAGAAAGGTCAGGTTACCCACAAAGGGAAGCCCCATTAGACTAACAGTGGATCTCTGTGCAGAAACCCTACAAGTCAGAAGAGAGTGGGGCCAATATTCAACGTTCTTAAAGAACTTTCAGTACAGAACTTCATATCCAATCAAATTAACCTTCATAAGTGAAGGAGAAATAAAATCCTTTACAGACAAACAAATGCTGAGAGATTTTGTCACCACCAGGCCTGCCTTACAAGAGCTCCTGAAGGAAGCACTAAACATGAAAAGAAACAAAACCCAGCACCGGCCACTGCAAAAACATGCCAAATTGTAAAGACCATTGAAGCTAGGAAGAAACTGCATCAATTAACAGGCAAAATAACTAGGAAACATTATAATGACAGGATCGAATACACACATAACAATATTAACTTTAAATGTAAATGTGCTAAATGCCCTCAATTAAAAGACACAGACTGGCAAATTGGATAAAGAGTCAAGAACCATCAGTGTGTTGTATTCAGGAGACCCATCTCACATGCAAAGACACATAGACTCAAAATAAAGGGAGGGAGGGAGGAAGATCTACCAAGCAAATGGAAAGCAAAAAAAAAAAAAAAAAAAAAAAAAAAAAAAAAAAAAAAAAAGCAGGGTTGCATTCCTGGTCTCTGATAAAACAGATTTTAAACCAACAAAGATCAAAAGAGACAAAGAAGGGCATTACATAATGTTAAATGTATCAATGCAACAAGAAGAGTTAATTATTCTAAATATACATGCACCCAATACAGGAGCACCTAGATTCATAAAGGAAGTCCTTAGAGACCTACAAAGAGACTTAGACTCCCACACAATAATAATGGGAGACTTTAACATCCCACTGTCAGTATTAGACAGACTAATGAGACAGAAAGGTAACAAGGATATCTAGGGCTTGAAATCAACTCTGTACCAAGCAGACCTAATAGAAATCTATAGAACTTTCCACCCCAAATCAACAGAATATACATTCTTCTCAGCACCACATCATACTTATTCTAAAATTGACCACATAATTGGAATTAAAGCACTCCTCAGCCAATGTAAAAGGACAGAAATCACAACAAACTGTCTCTCAGACCACAGTGCAATCAAGTGAGAACTCAGAATTCAGAAACTCACTCAAAACCACACAACTACATGAAAGCTGAACAACCTATTCCTGAATGACTACTGGGTAAATAACGGAATGAAGGCAGATATAAAGATGTTCTTTGAAACCAAAGAGAACAAAGACACAATGTATCAGAATCTCTGGGACACATTTAAAGCAGTGTGTAGCAACAAATTTATAGCAGTAAATGCCCACAAAAGAAAGCAGGAAAGATCTAAAATCGACACCCTAACATCACAGTTGAAAGAACTAGAAAAGCAAGAGCAAACAAATTCAAAAGATAGCAGAAGGCAAGAAATAACTAAGATCAGAGCAGAACTGAAAACCATAGAGACACAAAAAACCCTTCAAAAAATCAATAAATCCAGGAGCTGGTTTTTTGAAAAGATCAACAAAATTGATAGACTGCTAGCAAGACTAATAAAGAAGAAAAGAGAGAAGAATCAAATAGATGCAATAAAAAATGATAAAGGCAGTATCACCACGGATCCCACAGAAATACAAACTACCATCAGAGAATGCTATAAACACCTCTATGCAAATAAACTAGAAAATCTAGAAGAAATGGGTAAATTCCTGGACAGATGCAACCTTCCAATACTAAACCAGGACGAAGTTGAATCTCTGTATAGACCAATAACAGACTCTGAAATTGAGGCAATAATTAATAGCCTACCAACCAAAAAAAAAAAAAAAAGTCCCAAACCAGAAGGATTCACAGCCAAATGCTACCGGAGGTACAAAGAGGAGCTGGTACAATTTCTTCTGAAACTATTCCAATCAATAGAAAAAGAAGGAATCCTTCCTAACTCATTTTATGAGGCCAGCATCGAGACACAACGAGAAAAGAGAATTTTAGACCAATAATCTGATGAACATTTATGCAAAAATCCTCAATAAAATACTGGCAAACCGAATACAGCAGCACATCCAAAAGTGTATCCACCACAATCAAGTCGGCTTCATCCCTGGGACGCAAATCAATAAATGTAATCCATCAGGTAAACAGAACCAATGATAAAAACCACGTGATTATCTCAATAGATGCAGAAAAGGCCTTTGACAAAATTCAACAGCCCTTCATGCTAAAAACTCTGAATAAACTAGGTACTGATGGAACGTCTAACAAAATAATAAGAGCTATTTATGACAAATCCACAGCCAGTATCATAGTGAATGGGCAAAACTGGAAGCATTCCCTTTGAAAACTGGCACAAGACAAGGATGTCCTCTCTCACCACTCCTATTCAACATAGTGTTGGAAGTTCTGGCCAGGGCAATCAGGCAAGAGAAAGTAATAAAGTGTATTTGATTAGGAAAAGAAAACGTCAAATTGTCTCTGTTTACAGATGACATGATTGTGTATTGAGAAAACCCCATCGTCTCAGACCAAAATCTTCTTAAGCTGATAAGCAACTTCAGCAAAGTCTCAGGATACAAAATCAATGTGCAAAAATCGCAAGCATTCCTATACACCAATAATAAACAAACAGAGAGCCAAATCATGAGTGAACTCCCATTCACAATGGCTACAAAGAGAATTAAATACCTAGGAATCCAACTTACAAGTCAAGATTTGGAATCAACCTAAGTGTCCATTAACAGATGAATGGATAAAGAAAATGTGGCATATATATACAAAGAAGTTCTATTCAGCCATAAAAAAAAGAATGAGATCCAGTTATTTGCAACAACGTAGATGCAACTGGAGATCATTATGTTAAGTGAAATAAGCCAGACACAGAAAGACAAACATTGCATGTTTTCACTTATTTGTGGGTCCTAAAAATCAAAGAAATTTAACTCATTTTATACCCCCCATTCTCCCACTACCCTTCCCATCCTCTGGTAACTCTACTCTCTATTAAAGTTACTGTCTCATAGTTACAAGAGGCTGGGAAGGGTAGTGGGAGGGTGGGGGGTATTTGGGGTGCTTAATGAATGCAAAAAAATAGTTAAAATAAAAAAGACCTACTATTTGATAGAAAACTAAGGTGATTATAGTCATTAATAATTGAGTTGCACATTTTAAAATAACTAAGAGTATAATTGTACTGTAACTCAAAGGATAAATGCTTGAGGAGATGGATATACTATTCTTCGTGATGTGATTTTTACACACACACACACACAAAAAAAAAAGAAAGAAAGAAAAAGAGGGAAGGGAAGGGAAAGGAAAGGAAGTGGGAGAGGATTGCTTAAACGCAGGAGGCAGAAGTTGCAGTGAGCCAAGATCTCGCCACTGCATTCCAGCCTGGGAGACAGAGCAAGATTCCCCTCTCCCACTTCCTTTCCTTTCCCTTCCCTTCCATCTTTTTCTTTTTTTGGTGGGGGGGGTTTACACATTACATGCCTGTATAAACACATCTCATGTACTCCATAAATAAGTACACCTGCTATGTACCCACAGAAATTAAAAATTAAAGAAAAATAAATTCCAAAATAAAGAGAGTCTCTCTACTGTAAACCTTACAAAAATAGTGTGAAATCCTTACTCCTATATTAGAACAGAATAGAAAACCCATAAATAAAGCCACATACCTATGGCCAACAGATCTTTGGCAAAGCTGACAAAGATATACACTGTGGAAAGGACATCCTATTCAATAAATGGTGCTGGGAAAATTAGCTTGCCGTAAACAGAATGAAATTGGGCCCCTAATTCTCACTGCATATCAAAATTAACATAAGATGGATAAAAGACAAATGTGAGACCTAAAACCATAAAATTCATAGAAGAAAACCTAGGAAAAATTCTGACATTGGCCTAGGCAAATAATTCATAACTAAGACCTCTAAAACAAATGCAACAATAGCCTGTGACAATTGGAACTTTGCCCAGTTTTTAATGGGGTTATTTGTTTTGTCTTATTGACTTCTTTGAGTTCCTTATAAATTCTGGATATTAGCTCTTTTCTGAATACATAGTTTGCAAATATTTTATCCTATTCTGTAGGTTGTCTGTTTACTCTGTTATTTATTTCTTTGCTGTGCAGAAGATTTTTAGTTTCATTAAGTCCCACTTGTCTTAAGATGTTTTTGCAAAAATAAGAATCTAGATGTAGATTTTACACTATTTACAAAAGTTAACTCCAAATTGTTTATAGAACTAAATGTGAAACACAAAACTACAAAATTCTGAGAAGATAATATAGGAGAAAATATAGAAGACTTTGGCAATGGTTTTTCAAATACAACAACAAGTGCACAATCCGTGAAAGAAACAATCAATTATCTGAACTTTGTTTAAACAACAAAGTTTTACTCTGTAAAAGACACTATCAAGGGAAGGAGAAGTCCATCTAAAAGAGGAATAATATTTCCAAAAGATACAAGAATATATCTTTATAAGAATACAACACTGTCATCCAAAATACTCAAAGAACTCTTAAAGCTCAACAATAAAAAACTGGACACCCTTAACAGAAACATGGGCAAAAGATTTGAACAGACACCCCACCCAAGAAGATAAACAGATGTCAAATAAGCATGAAAACTGTTCAACATTACACATAATTAGGGATCTGCAAACGAAGACAACAATGACACACACCTTTACAATAAGAACATCTAAGACATTGATAAAACCAAATGTTGGCAAGGATTTGAAGCAATGGGAACTATTAGTTATTGCTGGTATGAATGCAAAATGTTACAGACACTCTGGAAGAGAGTTTGGTGGCTTCTTACAAAACTAAAATATGCTTACCACGTGATCCAGCAGTTTTGCTCCTTGATATTTGCCAGATGAGTTGAAAACATATGTCCACACAAAACTTACACATGGACATTTATAGCACCTTTATTCATTATTGCCAAAATTGGAAGCAACCAAGATATCCTTCACTAGATGAATAAACTGTGGTACATCAATGCAAGGGAATATTATTATATTACTATTTGGTGGTAAGAAGAAATGAGCTTTCAAGCCATGAGAAGACACGGAGAAACCGTCTGCGTATTAGTAAGTGAAGGAAACCCGTCTGAAAAGGCTACATACTGTGTGATTCCAACTATATAACAATCTCTTATAGTAAAGGCAAAACTACGGCAACACTAAAGTGAACTATGGTTCAATTCTTACCAAGGACTTGCAGGGAAGGGAGAGAACAGGCAGAGCACAGAGGATTTTTAGGACAGCAAATCCATATTGTATGATGCTACGATGATGGATATATGGCATTATACATCAGTCAAATTTATAGAATGTACAACACAAAGAGTAAAACCTATGTAAACTTTGAACTTTGGTTGATGATATGCCTTATTGTTGGTTCACTGACTGTAACTAATGAACCCTGCTGATTGGGGTTGTTGATTGTGGGAAAGACTATTTGTAGGTGCTGGGAAGGGGTTTGTGGGAACTGTTGCTGGGAGCCTAAAATTGCTATAAAAATAAGTTCTATTAATTTAAAAAACCCCGCTCTAATTCACAACTCTAACCAAGCTGAGGTTGGTGTTAATCTGTGACTGTGGAGGGCTTAATTAATGCTAATACACTCTTGATCATTTGGACTCAGGTGGGAATTCTATGAGATGGGGTATTTCACTGAACCACCAAGCAGGAAAACTGGGATTCTAATACAAAATCTTTTACTGGTGTATTGATAATGCTCTAACTCACTGAGTCGCCAATTGCTCATTCCTGACAAACAAAGCAAAATTAAATTAGTAGATGTCAGAGATCCTATCTGTCTTTAAATGATCTACATTGCTTTTATTCTATAAAGAGAAAGGTCAAGGTAGGAGCCTCAGCTCAAGAGAAGAAACAAGGAGCAAAGCAAGGACAACTGTCTCTCAAGGATAAAATTATTACGCTAAAGAGAGAAAGTGAACTTATTTTATCCAAATAAACTAACTTATACCTATGTGAGTGAGGCAGTAAATTACTGCTTCCCTTTGCCCTGGATAAAGGGTTCACCAGGACCTGGACTCACTCACCTTTTAAAGGTTATAAAACCAAACACGTCTGACCTACATTTTACTCAACTGGTGCTAGAATTATTAACTAAATTAATGTTTATTTTGAAAGTCACTGATTAGATCAATCCACAAGTGTTGAATTTTAGTAAATCTTGGTGCCCCAGTTTAACTGAATGTTTTGCTTAAAAAGAAGGCAGCAAGATGCAGGGGTTATGGTTTCCAGCCCCAGCTTGGTCACTTGCATTCTGTGTGCCCTTAGCTAAAGTACTGAATCTCCATGGTCTAACTTTCTCCTCTCTAAACTGGGAATAATTTTACAGGGGGCAAAGATAATTGAGAGAATAAAAAGAGATGTGACGAGTGTGAAAATTCTCTGTAAATTTGTCATAATGTCTGTAGACATAATCGATAAAACATTGTATAACTGGGTCTTAATATTTTCCTAATGAAAGAGCTGGAAATAACTGTACTAGTCAATTTAGAATAAAGGTAATCTTTTCAGATCATGCCTTTGTACATACACTTTGTCATTAGTGATCTAGGAATGTTCATAAATCCAGTTGAATTCAGATCTTCATGACCATTGACTATCAGTTCCCATTCAGGTCTGCACATTACAGTCGTTCTGTGCCCTGGGTCCATTCAATGATTTCCCTATTTTCCATCTTCTATTGAATCCACAACTATTGTTCTGTATATAATTTCTCTTCCTTGCTGTGTACGATTACATTCTATTATTTGTAACAATAACAAACCAAAAACAATAGAAGCAGCTATGTCTGGAGGTGACTGGGAGGTGGAGAAGCCATAGATTGTCAAGCCCTCTGCCATAAATTATGTGAGGTTGGCCCTTTCCTTAATAGCGCTGAACAACTTTCACTTGTGAGGTGATGCAGAGGGCAGAACTCTAATTTTTATTTCTTCTTTTGAGCATCTCTGGTCCTCTTATCCTTATAAACAAATAATGGACTTCTATTTAATGTGAAGCCTGTTGCTTTCTGAACAGAGTCAAGGTGGTGTATCTTCAGAGTAACTAATGTCTGGGGTTGTTTTGTTTTTCTAAAATTGTTCTTGAGCCAGCTCTGGTGCAAGTGGTAATGCACCCCAGTGGGCATCAGAAGATCTCTGCTCAAATCCCGGTTTTACCAGTGATGAGCTGTGTGGCACTGACAGGTGTCCTGTTCTCCCAGAGTTTCTTCCCCCATTTGAAAAATAAAAAATGACAATCTCTACATTCCAGTCTCTTTTAATGGTGAATATACATTTATATATATCTAATATAATATTTAATAATAATATAAATAAGTATTTTTGTTATGTAAGAACGTATTAACACTCCCTGCTAATTCAGTGTGTCTCTTTGACATGTAAACAATCACCTATTATTACAATAATGTAATAATAACATAAATATTATTATGTAATAACATAAATACATATTTATGTATATCATTTATATACAATTCAATATATATATACATTTATTAGCTAATACTTTGATATATGTGCAGTCATTCAACATGTATGAGTTATATTCAGTATTTCATGTTTAGGCAGTTGTATTTTAAGTGAACTATACTAAATATTTGAAAGGCTTTTGTTATCAAGGGTTAAGTCTTCTATTTTTTGATATAGCATTACAATGTACATTTTTTATACACGACATACAGAATACACTGATTTCCCTCAAAGTCATAAATTCCCAACTGGTCATTAATCTGATAATATGGAATTTTGAGTATATTGGAACATAGAATCATTTACTTCAGTATTTCTCCATCATCACAGCACATTGGAACAACCAGGAACTTTTAATTACCAATACCTGGGCTCCAATCCAATATAATTAAACCAGAATTTCCTAGATGGGCACTGCAAAGAAGGAGTAGGACAAAAGAACATTTTATCTCTATCCATGGGCCAAAGTCCACACAGAAAAAAAGTATAAATTGGACCTAGGTGATTGCTTACTTTACATGTCAAACAGACACACACTGAATTAGCAGGGAGTGTTATAAAAGCCTTGGAGTGCAAGCTCTCAGCTGTCTTAGTAAGAAGAGAAGTCTTCAATGGATCCTTTTGTGGTCCTGGTGCTCTGTCTCTCCTTTGTGCTTCTCTTTTCACTCTGGAGACAGAGCTCTGGGAGAAGGAAACTCCCTCCTGGCCCCACTCCTCTTCCTATTATTGGAAATATTCTACAGATAGATGTTAAGGACATCTGCAAATCTTTCAGCAATGTAAGTATGCTTTATGTTCCTCCAGTCACTTGCAAAGGGTAAGTTATTTGACTGCTATTTTTAGACAAAATATATTCCTGGAAGCACTCTATTTTAATAGATCATTGTAAAGCAAAATAATCCCTCTGAACTTCTTTGATGTTTCTTTTGTCTTTCTAAGTCTGTCATTGTCAGAAATAGTAGAGTGAGTTGATGCATTTTGTGAATACAGAATCATTGGGGTCATTGTATGATAGAATCATTTAATACAATGTCAAAAGTTTGAAGTGCTGTTCACCTCTTTGTTTCAGAGTATTTTGCTATGATTTTTGACTGAAGGTGAAGGGAAATATGTGTGATTAGAAATTTCATCCAATAAGTCCTCTACTGCAGTAGTCATGTGTTTTATTCAGAATCGTCATGAAAATTGAACTTCTCTGAAGATTCATTTGATGGCTGATATGACAGAAATATTTGTGGGTTCAGGACAAGCATACATGCATGAAAGAAAGAAGTAATCAGTCAGGGCCCAATTGGTGGTTAACATAATTCTTCTGGATTCTGAACAAAGTCACTGTCTGTGGTCAAGGTTGCTGGAGAATGGAAGATTCTTTTTTCAGGAGTTGCTGAATGTCCTGATTCTAACTTTGTGGTACTTCATCTTTCCGTATTGGTAATACCAGCAGTTACAAACTGGATTGGGCATCAGAATTGCCTAGGGTGACACTGATAATACAGATTTCTAGGGTTGATCACAGGACTGCTGAATCAGAATCCTCATGGTAAGAGCTTTACAGGTGACCCTGAAGTCCTTAACCGGGTATTGGCCTCAAGGTGGACATGGGGGAGTGATAAATTGTTCAAGCATCAGTTTAAATTAGCAGAGGTTCAAGTTTGGAACTTCTATATATTACCCGTGGGACTCTGAGAATGAATTTGGAATTCTCTGGCCTCAGTTTCTTCATTTTTAAAACAGGGCAAATGAATGTTCTCAATGTGTTGAAGTGAGGATGAACTGTGATTTGTGTACCAATTGCCTGGGTTATTGCACAGCATATCATAGGTCATCTATAAGTGGCAGCTATGACAATCACCATCACATTTATGTACAAAATTCAGAAATATTGAATCTATGTGTGGCAAATATAAACATTAAAAAATACAATGAAAATATCAGTCTGAATCATACGTAATATTTGGAGCAAATAGCGACTTATTTTGCTGCTATTTGCATTTCCTTTCCCAGTTCTCAAAAGTCTATGGTCCTGTGTTCACCGTGTATTTTGGCATGAATCCTGTAGTGGTGTTGCATGGATATGAGACAGTGAAGGAAGCCCTGATTGATAATGCAGAGGAGTTTTCTGGAAGAGGCATTTTGCCAATATCTGAAAGAATTACTAACGGACTTGGTAGGTGTGCATATACCTGTGTCAGCTTTGGTAACTGGGGTGAGGAAGATGGAAAACAGAGCCCTAAAAAGCTTCTCAGCAGAGCTTAGCCTATCTGCCTAGCTGCCCAGTGTTGCAGCACTTTCTTCCTTGGCTATGAATTCTCCCAGTTTCTGCCCCCCTTTTTTGTTAGGAATCATTTCCAGCAATGGAAAGAGATGGAAGGAGACCCGTCGTTTCTCTCTCACAACCTTGCGGAATTTTGGGATGGGGAAGAGGAGCATTGAGGACCGTGTTCAAGAGGAAGCCCGCTGCCTTGTGGAGGAGTTGAGAAAAACCAAGGGTGGGTGACTCTACTCTGCATCACTGACCTTAACAGTTAGCTGTCTTCACTAATGACATCCTTGGAAACATTTCAGGGGTGACCAGATCTTCATTGTGCATCCTGGTTGTCAGCCCTCAGGTGGTGGAGGGAGGTTTGAAGCACAGACAAGGGAAATTTTGTGTACCTGTGCTTTACCTGTATAAATGTGTTGGTTCATAGGGTATAGGAATCAAAGGTCATTTAATCCTATTTTCTGCTCAGTTTTTTTCCCTTGTTTTCAAATCAGAAATAATAAATAAGGGTCTTGAGTTCATTTTTTGAAAAGAGTTAAAGAAGAAGGTTTCCCCCATAGCATAAATCTGCATTACCTTCACCAGAACATTTCACCAGAGAACACTAGGAAAGTGGACATGGTGAAAATGACCTCATCACACCTTATGGAACATGAACCAAGTGACATGTGCTTTCATTTAATTAGAGTTTTTTCATATGGTCAGACTCACATGTCTGGGAATTCCTTCCAGGTCCATGCCTACAGCTCTGGCCAGTAATGACACTATGTATGGTTTCACTTTCTTAGGTATATCTCAGTACAGTTTTCATCAGTTGTTATTTCTCAGGAAACACGGTACTATTTGAAAACTGTCAGGATTAATTATTTCTTGTTAACCACTACTTACTGTAACAATTTATATATTTTGAGTAAATATAATCTACAGTATAACTCAGCAAAATACACAAATACTAATTTATAAATAATTTAACTAGAATTTAACTATTATGAAAAACTCTTTATCTTATCTTCCTTAAATGTAATTTGGCTATGTTTTCAGTTTCGTCATCTTTTTTCCACTGTATTGGATCTTAGCTTTGAAATTTGTGCGAATCATTTTTCTCCCACTGCCAATTTACTCACCTATGAAGTGCTTGTTATAATCAGTGTGATTATCAGCTGGGATATAAAATTACCTTTTTAAATTCACTCTCCCAAATGCAGTAAAAAAAAAAAAAAACACCTGGATATCAGATTGTACCTGAGAATCTCTCTCTCTCTCTCTCACACACACACACACACACACACTCACCAAGGCTTCCTAAATTACCTTTCACCCCCTTGGCTAAAACAACTGTTTTTCTGAAACTTTAGAGCCCAGTAATGTTTAAAGGAGTCTGGCATAGAAGTTGCTAACTCAGCAGGTTTCCTGTTGTTCAATGTTCCAACTTTATTCAGAACCCTTTCCTTTCATGTCACTCTTATTTAGTACCTATCGATGTGAATCTGGGCACCCTTTCCATTTATGTTCACTAGTCACTTGGTTACAGCAATTTCATTTTAGAGATTCCTGTACCAAAAAAAAAAGCCTTTTTAATAATTTATTTACCTGTAAAATGACAGATTTGGCTTAACTTATGGTCAAATTTAAAACTTTATTAAAACATACTTATCTTGATAACTATACTGAATAATATCCCAGAATCCACAAGAGTAGTTTTGCCCAAATTAATTAAATTTGGAAGATGATTGAAAATGATAAACATTATTCCAAAGGAAGGACATTCATTTTTTACAAATTGAAAAAGAAATAAAAAGATTCCATTTATCAATTTATGTTTTGGTTAGCTTTACTGGGATTTAGATTTGAAATAAAAAGTTAACATTTTACTTATTTAGATAAACAAATCTGTTATACTTAATGCTCATTTATATTAGTTTTTCTTCTATGCCATATGGATGTACCTGCTTTTCACATTTGTTCCCTCAGACACATGCATTCACCCACAATCTCCCTAACTTTAATTCCTGTTGGTTCAGCACATTATACTTTCAGCTATTCACTGTATGTAAGACATTTCTAGGTCCCCAAATTTTCTCTTCCTCTCTGTGTGTTTTATTGTCCAGAGGCTTTGCAGACAGACATGATTCTGCTCTAAAAACTTGAATTATTAGGATTTTGAAAAAGTCTTCTTTTTCCTTCCAAAATAAAAGATACCCTTGGGTTAAAAGAGTTTAAATAAAAGCAGTGGATGTGAATTACCACATGTGAAATGACATTGCTTAGCTAGACTGGAATGCTCAACTCATATTTAAGGTAAAAGTAATATGTTTATTTCATGCATGCTGATTTTTTTTGGACACATGGGGAATTTGTAAGATATTGTTTAAAATTTCTAAATTTCCTTTATGTCTTAACAAATGCAGATCTTTTAAATGTTTATTTTTTAATAATATTTTAAAACATTTTTAAATCTTTAGCCTCACCCTGTGATCCCACTTTCATCCTGGGCTGTGCTCCCTGCAATGTGATCTGCTCCGTTGTTTTCCAGAAACGATTTGATTATAAAGATGAGAATTTTCTCACCCTGATGAAAAGATTCACTGTAAACTTCAGGATTCTGACCTCCCCATGGATCCAGGTAAGGCCAAGATTTTATCTTCCTGGGAAACTATTTATGCTATGTTTTCTGGTAAGTCCAAAGTTCTATATGAAGGGCATGTTTGAACACCACAGTACTGCTCAGAAATTTATGAAGTGAACATCTGGAAAAGATGACCAAGTCTTTTATTTTACACACAGAAAATGAATGCCCAAATACAGGGGTGGCTTTCAAGCCCAGTGACTTCCTGACCAGTGATTTATCCACTAAATCCCAAAGACTGTTTCAATAAAGTGCTTTGGTGACAGCCCAAAAACATGTCCATATCACTCCATGGACATCCGGGCCCTTTCTGAAGGTTTCCATTACTCAGTAGGCTTATCCTCCAATCAATGCTTACTGACCTCTTCCTCACATTACTTGGCAGAAATATTCTAATTTAGGGAAAGACTATCTCCATCAAGGAGGGAGAATATTTGTGACCATAGAAGGTGCCAGGAAATACTGAATAGGGCAGGTGTGTTTGATGCTTCAGTTGAGATCCTGGCTGATGAGGCAGCTAGGTTAGGAATGACAAAAATGGTTGGTTTCATGGTGTATGAACCATAAACAAACATTCACATTTTACCCTATGCTGAGTTGGCATGTCCTACACTCTGCCTAAATAATGATTGTGTGATCTTAGAGAAATCACTTAACTGCTCAGGTGCACAGCTGGGTTTTAAGGTATCTTTGAGCTGCTCGCACTTCTAAAATACTGATTCCATTTTTGAAGCTACTTGACAGAAATAAAAACAGTGGGTTCTAGCTTTGTGCTCTCTATCAGGTTGCCCAAACCCCCTTAACCTCTAGCGTCATGAACTAAATATAAATCATAGTAATTCATGCCATCTTATATTTCAAGGTGGTAGGGAAGACTTGGTTTAAAAATGAGAAAATTGATATTAAAATGTTTTTATACAATAAAATGATGTATGAGTGAAGAAAATAATTATCATCTTTGATTTCCTGTTCAAAATTTTCTCCCTCCAATCTTTAGGTACAGAAAATTGCTATACATGCACAATAAAAATTTCCCTATCAAAATGTACATAACATTTTATTCATATTTATAATTTCAATCAGGCTTGGTGTAAGACACATATGTCTTATGACATGTTTATATTTAATATTCTTTTCTCTTTTAGGTCTGCAATAATTTCCCTCTACTCATTGATTGTTTCCCAGGAACTCACAACAAATTGCTTAAAAATGTTGCTCTTACAAAAAGTTACATTAGGGAGAAAGTAAAAGAACACCAAGCAACACTGGATGTTAACAATCCTCGGGACTTTATCGATTGCTTCCTGATCAAAATGGAGCAGGTAAGATATTAGCAACAGATCAGTAATTTGATTTCTTGTCCATTTTGTGATTCATCGAATCCTTCTGTAATTTACTAAGGATGTTTAAATGATCAGGCCAGCAATGCTTGACAAGCACCTTAATTACGTATTGTATTTATGGGCCTGTACTAAACATCATGGAAAATATAAAATTGTCCAATAGCTAGAATGCATAGACTCTCTTCTTGAAATAAAAGTAATCTACGTGAGTAGAATAATATAGACACTGCAGTCAAATGGAAACAATTACAAATAAGTAGAAAATATAAAATATCCTACCATAAACTGAAGATGGATATCAATATTGCACACAGATTATGTGACAATGGAAAAGAATGGCTTATCATAAATGGGCTTCTTGCATGCCCTGCATATTGAAATAGCCCTTAAAATATTTGCAGTGTGGAACAGAAAAAAGGTTTCAGATGGACTGAGTAGATTGTGGAGAGGTATGTGATGGGAAAGAGTTGGTGGATGGAAGAGAGAAGGTTTAATTTGGTGTAACCTAAAATGAATTTGCACAAAGGAGTTGGAGGTTGATGTTTATTAGGTAACCTGTGAGCGTGAATCCTGTTTTCATTGCACTATTTATTGAATTGTCTTGACGACCTCATTATAAACCAGCTAAATATAAATGTGAGGATTTGTTTGTGGGCTCTCAATTCTACTCCATTGATCTGTCTGTCCTTATGACAGTAGTACCTCATTTTGAAGTCTTAATTACTGTAACTTTGTATCAAATTTTCAAATCAAAAAGTGTGGGTCCTCAAAGCTTTTTTCAAGACTATCTGGGCTTTTTTGGGTTTATTCAGTCTCAACATAAATTTAAGAATAAACTTGTCAATTTCTGCAAACAAGCCCATAGGGATTTTAACAGATTGCATTAAATGTATAGATTAATTCAAAAAATTATGACATTTTAAATATTGAGATGAAATTCATGTACCATTATCACCCAATTTAAAGTGTACACTTTAATGGTATGATTTCAATTACAATATTGTGCAACTGAGGTAAGAGGCGGGAATCAACTCCAGAAGTGGGACTTGGACACAGGACCAGATTGACGGCTAGCTAAAACAGGGCCAGGACGCCTTCAATCAGTACCGCCCACCAGTATGCCGTGTCAATTTACTATTCCCATGGCAACACCCAGGAGTTACCTCCCCTTTCCATGGCACCCAATGACCCAAAAGATAAGACCCCTTCCCTTCACAAACTGTCCATTAATATGCATGCAATTAAAAGTGGGTATAAAAATGACTGCAAAACTGCTCTGAGTTCCTACTCTCTCCCTATACCATAGCCCTGCTCTGCAGTAGCCCTCACAGACCTGTACCACTGCCTGTTCAACAAAGCTGTTTTCTTCTACCTCTGAGCTACCTTTGAATTCTTTTCTGGGCAAAGCCAAGAACCCTCCCAGATTAAGCTCTACATTGGGACTCGCCTGCCCTACATCACAACTACCGTCTCTCTCTACTTTCAAAACTTTTTTTATCACTCCACAGAAACATACTCTATCATTAAATAGTTACACCTCATTCCCCACTCCATCATGTAGTAAACATTAATCAACTATCTTTATGGATTTTCCTATAATGAATATAGCATTTAAAAGGACCCATGGCATACGTGACCTTTTTCCTGGCTTCTTTCACTTAGCATAATGATATGGAGGGTCAACTAAGTTTTAGCATGTGATAGTACTTTGTTTTTTTTGTGGTTGAATAATATTCCATTTTCATGTACACATACAACAATTTGCTTGTCATTCATCTGTTGATGATCATTTGTGTTATATAAATGATCTTTTGGCTCTTATAAATAATGTTGCTGTTAACATTTGTACACAAGTTTCTTCGTGAACATATTTTCAGTTTTCCAGGGTATAGTCCTAGGAGTGTTATTTCTGGGTCATATGGTGATTTTATGTTTAACTTTTTGAGAAACAACTAAACATTTCTACAGTAAATGCACCATTTTAAAATCCCACTATCAATGTTTGAGGGTTCCTCTTTTCCATATTATAGCTAATATTTGTAGTTTTCTGTTTTTTTGTGTCAGCTCAAAGTGGTATTTCATTGTGGTGGTGGTTTTGACTTGACCAATGATATTAATCAGCTTTTTCCCATTTTTACAAGATCTTTGGAGAAATGTTATTCAAGGCCCTTGCTCTTTTTTTTTTTTTTTTTTTTTTTTTTTTTTTGTTTTTTTTTTTTCGGAGATCAGGCCTCTCTGTGTTCCTCAGGTTGGAGTACAGTGTTGTCATCTTGGCTCACTGCAACCTCTGATTCTTGGGCTCAAGTGATACTCCTACCTCAGCTTCCCAAGTAGCTAGGAGCACAGGCACAAACCCCAACACCCAGCTAATTTTTGTATTTTTCTGTACAAACATGCTGGTCTCAAACTCCTGAACTCAAGCAGTCCACCCACCTCAGCCCTCCCAAAGCACTGGGATTGCAGGTGTGAGTCACCACACCTGGCCCTTTGCTCATTTCTATATTGGGTTGCTTGTCATTTGTTGTTCAACTGTAGGTAGTTGTTTATGGATTCTGGGCATTAAACGCTTACTAAATATGTATGAAATACAAATATTTTCTCCCATCCTATATATTATCATTTCACATTCTTAATTTTGTCCTTCGATGAACAAACATTTTAAATTTGGTGAAGCCCAGTTTATCTCTCTTATTTTAGTTGCTTTGGTGTCAAATCTATGCATCCACTTCCAATTCTGAAGGCATTAAGATTTAACCCGATGTTTTATTCTAAGAATTTTATAGTTTTAGTTCACATTTGAGTTTTTCGTTCACTTTCAGTTATATTTTGCATAAGAGTGAGATAGGGGTTCAACTTCATTCTTTTGTATGTGGTTACCCAGTTGTCCCAGCACTGATTGTTGAAGAAACTCTTCCTTTATTTATTTATTTTTTTTGAAACTCTTCCTTTAGATTGAATGATCTTGGCACGTTTGTTGAAAATGAACTGGGCATAGATGATTAGGTTTACGTTTGGATTTCAATTTATTCCATTGGTCTTTATTTCTTTCCTTTTGCCAGTACCATGCTGTTTTGACTACTATAGTTTTGTTTTGAAGTTTGGAAATTTGGAAATTGAGTCCTCTCCCTGTAGTTGCATATAAATTCAGGATTGGCTTTTCCATTTTTGCACAAATAAAAATTTTAAAAAGGACATTGGAATTGTGACAGTGATTACGTTCAATCTTTAGATTACTTTTGGAAGCATTGCCATCTTAACAATTTTAAGTCTTTCAATCCTTTAACATGACGTGGTTTGCCATTTATTTAGGTACTCCTTATTTTTCTAAGCAATATTTGATAGTTTTCCATCTTTTATCTTCTTGATTATAGATTCTCAGGGCTTTTGGTCCTTTTGATGCTATTGCGAATGTAATTATTTCCTTGATTTTATTTTCATGTCACTCATTGCTGATATAAACAGACACAACAGATATCTGGACCAATTTTACACTCTAAAATTAAGCTGAAAACATTTGTCAGCTCTCGTTGTGTTTTGTCAGTTGTATGAACTTTTCTTTATATATAATTGTGTTATTTTAAAATAGAAACAGTTTTACATCTTCCTTTGTTACCTAAATGCCTTTTATTTCTCTTTCCTGTCTAATTGTTTTGGCTAGGACATTAAGTGCTATGCTGAATAGCAGCAGCAAAATTGGATATACTTGGATCTTTTCCCCCTGATTTTGGGGCATAAGTTTTTAGATTTTCACAACTGGACATAAAATACCTTTGGAATTTTTATAAATATATTTTATTATAAGGAATTTCCCTTCTATTCATATTTTTGAGTGATTTTATCAGGAAGAGAATTGAATTTTGTCTTATGCTTTCTCAGCTTCTATTGAGATGGTCATTTTGTTAGATTTTTCCTTTCTTTCTAATAAGGTGTATTACATTGATTGATTTTCTTATTGAAGCACTCTTGCACTACTCATATAGATCCCATTTAGTTATGACATATAATCCTTAATTTTTTTTATTATACTTTAAGTTCTAGGGTACATGTGCACAATGTGCAGGTTTGTTGCATATGTATACATGTGCCATGTTGGTGTGCTGCACCCATTTACTTGTCATTTACACTAGGTATATCTCCTAATGCTATCCCTCCCTCCTCCCCCTCCCCCTTCCCCACAATAGGACCTGGTGTGTGATGTTCCCCTTCCTGTGTCCAAGTGATCTCATTGTTCAATTCCTACTTACGAGTGAGAACATGCGGTGCTTGCTTTTCTGTTCTTGTGATAGTTTGCTGAGAATGATGGTTTCCAGCTGCATCCATATCCCTACAAAGGACACAAACTCATCCGTTTTTATGGCTGCATAGTATTCCATGGTGTATATGTGCCACATTTTCTTAATCCAGTCTGTCACTGATGGACATTTGGGTTGATTCCACGTATTTGCTATTGTGAATAGTGCCGCAATAAACATACATGTGCATGTGTCTTTATAGCAGCATGATTTATAATCCTTCGGGTATATATGCAGTAATGAGATGGCTGGGTCAAATGGTATTTTTGGTTCTAGATCCTTGAGGAATTGCCACAGTTTTCCACAATGGTCGAACTAGTTTACAGTCCCACCAACAGTGTAAAAGTGTTCCTATTTCTCCACATCCTCTCTAGCACGTGTTGTTTCCTGACTTTTTAATGATTGCCATTCTAACTGGTGTGAGATGGTATCTCATTGTGGTTTTGATTTGCATTTCTCTGATGGCGAGTGACGATGAGCATTTTTTCATGTGTCTGTTGGCTGTATGAATGTATGCATAATCCTTAATTTTAAAAAAATCCATTATATACAACTTGTCATATTATTTATCTTTCTTGTCTAATTGTTTTGGCTAGGACCTTAAGAACAATGCCAAATAGCAGTAGTAAAAGTAGATATACTTGGGTTTTTTACCCCCTGATTTTAAGGCACAAGCTTTTAGATTTTCACAATTTGATATAAAATATCTTTGGAATTTTTATAAATACATTTTATTATTATAAGGAATTTTCCCTTCTATTCATATTTTTCAGTGATTTTTTAAGTTATACTTTAGGTTCTGGGATACATGTGCAGCATGTGCAGCTTTGTTACATAGGTATACATGTGCCATGGTGGTTTGCTGCACCCGTCAACCCATCATCTAGGTTTTAAGCCCCACATGAATTAGGTATTTGTCCCAATGCTCTTCCTCCCCTTGCTCTCCACCCCCTGACAGGCCCTGGTGTGTGATGTTTCCCTCCCTGTGTCCATGTGTTCTCACTGTTCAACTCCCACTTTTGAGTGAGAATATGCAATGTTTGGTTTTCTGTTTCTGTGTTAGTTTGCTGAGAATGATGGTTTCCAGCTTCATCCATGTCCCTAAAAAGGACATGGATTCATATTCTTTATGGCTGCATAGTAGTCCATGGTGTATATATGCCATATTTTCTTTATCTAGTCTATCATTGATGGACATTTGGGTTGGTTCCAAGTCTTTGCTATTGTAAATAGTGCTGCAGTAAACATACGTGTACATGTGTCTTTATAGTAGAATGATTTATAATCCTTTGAGTATGTACCCAGTAATGGGATTGCTGACTCAAATGGTATTTCTGATTTTAGATCCTTGAGGAATCGCCACCCTGTCTTCCACAATGATTGAACTAATTTACACTCCCACCAACAGTGTAAAAGCATTCCTATTTCTCTGCATCCTCGCCAGCATCCGTTGTTTCCTGACTTTTTAATGATCGCCATTCTAACTAGTGTGAGATGGTATCTCATTGTTAATATTATGTGTGGATATTGTAAATAAGATTACTTTTTTAAATTATTCACTGTAGGAATATAGAAATACTACCAATTTTTTATGTTATTTTGTGTCTTCCAACTTTACTGAATTTGTTTATTATTTCTTGTAGTTTTTTAGTTGAGTCTTCAGGTTTTTTAAAATATAAGATAATATTATCTGCAAATGAGGATAATTTGACTTCTTTCATTCTAATTGGGATCTCCTTCACATCTTTCTCTGATTGCTCTAGCTAGGTATTCCAGTACAATGTTGAATAACAGTGGTGAAAGTAAGCATCCTTGTTGTTTTCCAGACCTTAGAGGAAAGGCTTTCAGTTTTTTCCTCATTTAGTATGTTACTAGCTGTGGGTCTTTTGTAGATGGCTTTTATTATGGTGAGGTATATTCCTTCTATACCTTGTTTTTTTAGGGCTTTTACCATGAAGGGATGTTGAGGTTTATCAAATAATTTTTCAGTATCGATTGAAATCACCACATGCTTTTGTTCTTTATTCTGTTGATAGGATGTACCACATCTATTAATTGGCATATGTTAAAGCACCCTTGCATACAGTGATAAATCCCACCTGGTTGTGATGAATGAGTTCTTTAATGTATTCATTAGTTTGGTTTGCAGCTATTTTCTTGAGGATTTTTGCATCAATATTCCTCAGAGACATTGGCCTATACCTTTCTTTTTTTTTTTTTTTTTAACATGTCTTTGGTTTTGTTATCAGAGTAATACTGGCCTTATAGAATTAGTTTGGAAGTATTCCCTCCTTCACTATTTTGTAAAATAGTCTGAGTAGGATTGGTATTAGTTCTTCTTTAAATGTTTGCTAGAATTCATCATTGAAGTCATTGAGTCCTGAGCTTTTCTCTACTAGGATGCTTTCTCTTGAGTTCAATCTGATTACTTGTTATAATTTTGTTCAGGTTTTGGATTACTTCATGGTTCAATTTCAGTAGGTTGTATGTATCTAGGAATTTGTTCATTATTTCTAAGTTTTCTAATTTATTGGTATATAGTTGCTCATGGTAGCCACCAATGATCCTTTGAATACCTGTGATATCAGTTGAAATGTCTTCTTTTTCATCACTGACTTATTTGGATCATCTCACGTTATTCCTCAGTCTGGCTAAAGGTTTGTCAGCTTTCATTAATGCTTCTAAAGAACAACTTTTTGCTTTATTAATATTTTGTTGTTTTCTTTATTTCAATTTCATTTATTTCTGCTCTGAGCTTTATTATTTCTTTTCTTCTACTAATTTCGGATTTGGTTTGCTCCAGCTTTCATAGTTTCTTAAGGTATATTGTTAGGTTGTTTATTTGATGTTTTTCTTCTGTTTTGATAGTTGACACTTACAGTTATTAACTTTATTATTAGTACGACTTTTGCTGAATCCCGTAGGTTTTGGTATGCTGTGTTTTCTCATCATTTGTTTCAAGAAATTTTTCAATTTTCTTCTTAATTTCTTCATTCTCCCACTGTTCATTCAGGAGCATATTGCTTAATTTTCATGTATTTAAACTTATACAAAATTGATTCAAGATGGATTAAAGACTTAAATGTAAGGTCCAAAACTATAAAAACCCTAGCAGAAAATCTAGGCAATACAATTCAGGATGTCCTTGGGAGTTTTATTATTAAATACCTGGAAGTAGTCTTCGTTGGGTTTAATCTGCTTGGTGTTCTATCAGCTTCTTGTACTTAGATAGTGATACCTTTCCCTAGTTTTGGAAAGTTCTCTGTTATTTCCCCTTAAATACATTTTCTACTCCTTTCTCTTTCTCTACCTCCTCTTTAAGGCCAATAACTCTTAGATTTGCATTTTGAGGCTATTTTCTAGATCCTGTAAGTGTGCTTCATTGTTTTTTATTCTTTTTTCTTTTGTCTCTTCTAGCTGTATTTTCAAATAGCTTCTGTTAATGCTCACTAATTCTTTCTTCTGCTGGATCAATTCTACTATTCTATGATTCTACTAAAGACTAATACATTCTTTAGTATGCCAATTGCATGTTTCAGCTCCACAGTCTCTGCTTGACTTGTAAATTATTTCAGTCTCTTTGTTACGTATACCTGATAGAATTGTGAATTTCTTCTCTGTGTTATTTTGAATATCTTTAGGTTTCCTCAAAACAACTATCTTATATTTTCTGGCTGAAAGATCACATATCTCTGTTTCTCCAGGATTGGTCCCTGGTGCCTTATTTAGTGAATGTGGTGAAGTCATGTTTTCCTGGATTTTCTTTATACTTGTAGATGTTCATCTGGGGCTGGGCATTCTAGAGTTAGGTATTTTTGTCATCTTTGTAGTCTGGGATTTTTTTTGTACCCATCCTTCTTGGTAGGCTTTCTAGATATTAAAAAGGACTTAACCTATTTTCAATTTGCCCCTAGAATACTGCACTGGCAGTGAACTGCACTTTTTTTAATAAATGGGAAATGAGTTAAGTGTTGTGATCTAAGCTTTATCTGCTTTAGGGGCACTCCAAGCCCAATAATGCAGTGGTTCTTGAAGACTTGTAGAGATACTGCCTTGATGGTCTTGGACAGGATCCAAGAGAATTCTGTGGATTACCAGACAGAAACTCTTGTTCTCTTCCCTTAGCTTCTCCCAAATAAACAAAGTCTCTCTCTCTGTTCTGAGCCAACTGAAACTGGGGATAGAATGACACAAGCACTCATGTATCCGCCACCACTGTGACTGCGCTGGGTCAGACTTAAAACCAGCAGAACACTGGGCCTTGCCCAAAGCCTGCTGCAACCACTCCCTGGCTACTGCCTATGTTTCCAAGCACCTGGGGCTCTACAATCAGCTGGTGGTGAATCCAGCCAGGCCTGTGTCCTTCCCTTCAGTGCAGCAAATTCCTCCAGTACCCAGGCATGTCCAGAGGTACCACCTAGAAGCCAGGGACAAGAGTCAAAAACCTTAGAAATCTATTTGGTGTTCTGTTGTACTGCAGCTGATCTGGCACTTAAACCACAAAATGCAGTCCTTCTCACTCTTCCCTTTCCTTTCCAAGGGCAGTGGAGTCTCACCCCTTGAGCAGTGCTATCAAAGGCCCATTGAGAATACTAGACCCTGCACAAGAGCCAAGTCCTGGTTTTGGAGACTCCAGGAGTGCACTTGGTGCTCTACCCTCCTGTGATCAAGATGATACCTAGTTGCAAGACAAAGTCGCCTTTATATTTTACTCTGATTTCTCAAGTAGAAGGAGTCTTTCCTGATGGCCAGCTAGCTGGGAATGTATTGAGTCTTACCTAAGCCAGCAAGTCTCAAAGTCTTACCCAAAGCCCTCAACGTAGTACCTGGGTATTGCTGCTAGCTATTCAAGCCCCCACTCCTCAAGCAGAAGAAAGGAGTTTCTTTTGGAAGTGAAAACTGTGCAGCTTGGGATTAGGAGAGGGGGGATGTCAGCACTCCCTTACCCATCTTCAGCTGGTGTTTCAGTAAGTTGCACCTCCCGCCACCGCTCTACTGTCTCTAGGCCCAGTTCAGAACTAGGACTCACATAAAAGTTACAATCCTTGTAGCCAAGTCTGTCTTTCAAGTTTATTTATAGTCCCAGAGCCCTATAGTCCACAGTGATGCTTGTAGAAACTTGGTTCCAACCACTGGTATCAGAGATTCATCTCAGGCCAGGGCTGGTTTAAATGCTCCCTCTGTGAGTGGGCATCAGCTGAATTTGGCCTGTTTTCCCTCCTGCCATAACAGAACAGCATTAATTTTATGCTGTATAATTACTGTGTTCTCCCTCCTTCAGTACTCAGAAACAGTCTCTGAACCATGCCACTGCTGCCAGGGGAAGAGAGGATGTCAGTAATTCAATAGTATTTTTTCTATCTCTTCTGTTCCTCTTTCAGTGATATACATTTAAATCTAGGTACTGTGCATGCTCATCTGATTTTGGTTCTTATGAAGGTACACTTTGTGTAGATAGCTGTTAAGCTGATGTCCTTGCATGGGGAATAATCAGTGAAGCATTCTATTCTGTCATCTTGCTCCACTCTCTCATTTGTATATCTTCCTTTGAGAAATTTCTGTTCATGTTGTTTGCCCACTTTTTAATAGGATTATTTGGATTTTTTTTTTCTTGCTGTTTGAGTTTCTTGTAGATTCTGGAAAATAGTCCTTTGTTGAAGGTATATTTTGCAAATATTTTCTCCCATTCTGTAGGTTGTTTACTCTGCTTGTCATTTCTTTTGCTGTGCAGAAGCTCTTTAGTTTAATTAGGTCCTATTGTCAATTATTTTTGTTGAAATTGCTTTTAAACACTGAGTCATAAATCCTTAGCCTACACCAATGCTCAGAAGAGTTTTTTCTAGGTTTTTGTCTAAAATTTTTATGATTTCAAGTCTCATTCTCATATCTAAGTCTTCAGTCCATTAGAGTTAATTTTTGTATATGGTGAGATATAGGAATCATATTTCATTCTTCTACATGTTCCCCTGGGTAATATAAGCCAAGCACAAATCCCACAGCTACTAGTGTAGGTGGCTCTCTCCTGCAAGAACCACCTCCTAGCTGGAAGCCAATAGGCACAGCCTATTACAACATCTGCTGGCAAAATAACACAACATTTGGGAAGAAGAAAACTTTTGTCTTATCTCAGCTAACACTATACCCACATCACCCCAGCTAATTAGAATATCTTCAGTGTGTTCACAAACCCAGAACATTGCTAGTAAGCTGGCATTTGAGAAAATCACCACACTAAGCCTATTTATAACCGAGTAAATCTTACAGAGTCTATGTCACTCTCTTGCCACCCTCATCAGAGGTGGTGCTTACACCTGCTCTTGGGAGACCAAGCACAGTTAGGCCCAGTTAAGCCCCCACTCAATATTGCCCTCCTTTGTAGCAAAGAGTGGAACCCAAGCACTGTATATCTCTCCGACCTTTCCACAGCCTGAAGCATCAGAGATTTCCAGTTGGCTGACAAAGATGTCAATCATCAATTATTCTCAGAAGGAAGAGCCAATATTACAGGTGAATAATCATACACCAAATGGACTGTTAAAGAGACAGCAATGGAGCTTATTGGTCAATTCATAAGAAGAATCTACAACTCACAAACATGTACACATACACACATGCACACACACACACAAATAAAGTAAAAAGAAGCTGGCAGAGGTGAAATCCTGAGAGACTTAGTAATCCATGGAAAGGGCAGGTAGGAGTGTTCTCAGCCTCCCTACCCAATTTGGCAGTCTGCTGGGATCTGAAGTCAAGGTGACCTTCTTTATCTTCATGAGCACAAGTACTGGAGTGGGCTGTGGTTTTGAGACTTCTCAAGAACATTACCTTGTTCACACAAGTTCCCTTTCCTTTTCCCTTGGATCTGAGCTCTTTCCAACTATTTTGGTAGAATTCACTAGTGAAGTAATCTTGAGTTGGAACTTTTTTTTGTGGGGAGGGTGGGGTGGAGTTCTTGATTACTAATTCAAATACTTTACTCATTGTAAGTGTATTCACACTTTCAATTTATGAGAACTTTATTCAATTGGTCCCTTAGCCTTGGCATTTGCATTACCCCTACTCTTCTTTATCCAATATAGGCAGTTAATGCCTCACGTTTTTGTATTAATAATTGCCATTTCTCTTCACTTTGTATTTTCCTATTTATTCCTGAACTTATTCCTTAGAACAAGTTGCCTGTTGCCTCCCATCTAGATTACAATTTTGTTAGACCTGTCTTGTCTTTGTGAACTCATTATCTTTCACTATATTTCATTCTTGGTTTTGTTGACATATTTGTTTCACACATTTCAGCTTTGTAATGAATATGTAGGTGTAACTGAGTCTTTGTAAATTTTTGACAGAAGAAAATTGCAAACTCTTGATTCAAGAGTGTAACATTTTTCATGATATAGCCCTAATTTACTTATATTTATACACTAAAATCGTGTTCACTTACAAATAATAAAAAATCATAAAAATGAATGTGTTAGGCTGTTCTTGAATTGCTACAAAGAAATATCTGAGGCCAGATAATTTATAAGAAAATGAGGCCCAATTGACTAACAGTTCTGCAGGCTGTACGAGCATGATGCTGGCATCTGCTCAGCTTCTGCAGAGTCCTCAGGGAGTATTTGCTCATAGCAGAAGGCAAAGCAAGAACAGGCACATCACATGGCAAGAGGAGAAACAAGTTGGAGAAATAGTTTTAAACAACCAGATCTTATGTGAACTCATTTATTATCAGGATGGGAGAGATAAATATTTATTATCCAAACTATATCAAGAGCATAATCAAATAGTTGGCTTATATATCTCAAATACAAGAAGCCTTATGGTGGGCTAGACTAGAAATAACATGGTAGCCCTTAAGCATGAGAGAGTCAAGTGCCTTCTTTTTTTTTTTTTATATACCATATTTAGTATAGAAGTCTTCATTACTATGATCAAATGCTCATGTCCAAAGATGATGTCAATCCTATTCCTCCTTCACATTTGTGTTTTGAGTAATAAGGAAAAAATAGAAGAAGATTCATGTTCTGGTTTGAATGTGTCCTCTATAGTTCATGTGTTAAAAGTGAATGCCCAATGCAACAGAGTTGGTGGGTGCAGCCTAACAAAACATGACTACGTCATCAGTGTTCTGCCTTCATAAATATACTCATGTCATTATTGCAAGAGTGGGGTAGTTCTTGACAGCTTGTTATAAATGTGATTGTGCCCCCACCCTTGCTCTCACTCTTACTCTTTCTTGCCCTTCCACTTTTTGCCACATGATGAAGTAGCAAGAAGGCCATTGCCAGAAGCAAGTGCCATGCTCTTGGACTTCCCAGCCTTCAGAATCATCAGAAATAAATTTCTTTTCTTTACAAATTACCAAGTATATAGTATTCTGTTATATAACACAAATTGAACTAATACAGGACATCTGTATACTTCTGCTTTTATTTCTGAGGAAAGAAATATTCTGTGTGACTAACCTAAGCAGCAAATGGTTTCATGAATGGAACTTGTAGGCCTATCAGGAAATAAAGTTTGAGTCAACTGATCTGCAGCTTCTGCCATACCACACAGTTGCTTTTTCTAATACTGTACTGTCCAGTATCTCTTTTGGCTAACTTTATAACATAGTATTTTTTTTTTAATTTTGTATATTTAGATATACTGACACATAATTGGTCAGATAATTGCATGAAATCATTTCTAGGAAAAGGACAACCAACAGTCAGAATTCACTATTGAAAACTTGGTTGGCACTGTAGCTGATCTATTTGTTGCTGGAACAGAGACAACAAGCACCACTCTGAGATATGGACTCCTGCTCCTGCTGAAGCACCCAGAGGTCACAGGTAGGACCACAGATGATGAACAAAGTGAATTTAAGAACAATGCTGAGAAGATGGTGCCAGTGTCCTCCACCTTATTTCTCTCAGAGAAGCTTCATTCCTTAAATTTCTGTGTCATCAGCTGTAATCTGTCTAAATTTGATGACATGATTAAAAAGGACATCTTTGCACAATGGAGGAGGATGGCTGAGATCAGTAAAAACAGTATGGCAGTAGCAAAATAAATAAAGCCCTGATGAAGTGTCTGGATTTCAGCAGAGATAATTTGTGGTAGGGAGAGCCAGCATAAATTGGCCTAGTAGTGAATGTTGGTTTTATTATGAAAAGTCCACTTTGAACAGTAGGTTCATTCTTGAAGATATCTTTTCTCATTTTGAAAATTCCATGCTCTAATGCCGAGGTAGTGAGATGAAAACATCCTTATTGAAGTATAAGTGGAATTCTAGAATTGTACTGAGGCATCCTGTGATTAATTCCAGTATGGGAAGTAATCTAAAAGTTAGGCTTCTAAAAAAGATGTTTCTGTTTAAGCAGAGACCATACCTAAAGGAAATTTTTTATTCCAGAAGTGTGTTTCATAAAACTGCTCTTTGACCAAATAGGAATATTTGGAAGGGGGTTAATAATTGCATCTTTCACATACAACTTTTCTTTAGAATTTACAATTTACTTTTAGAGTAAACTCTACATTTCCTTCAAATTTACATTTAAATAGTTCTTGTTTGGCAGCAGATAACATACCTTCTTCCCTGTGTCAGGATCCCACTGAAATTTCAATAACTAAATTACAAATTAAAATTAGCCTGTTGAAGTAAAAAGAGAGGAGAATAGAAAACAGCCTATAAGTCTTTGGCAAATTTCTGAGACACGGAGAGACAATGGAGGGCTGACAATTGAAACAGCATAGGGGATGGAGTTGTAACAAATATCAGCAGAGGAAGATTTATCAAGAGGAGAGGCAAATCTGTGTCACTATGATTCTCATAAGGGTCAGTATTTGGAGGCACCAAGGACCAAAGGTAGGGAATGAGACTGAAAAGGGAGCCTCCCCTGCCCAGGTTTCCTCCATGACTCCTTTTATCAGGTACCTGATTTTTTCCCACTGGAAAAGGGAAGCACACTCTCCAGAGAAACTAAGCCTAAGAACCCCTGTACTCGGGGACACTTTACAGGGCCAGGAAAGTGTGAGGTGTGAAGCCAGAAAAAAAAGCTTTGGGAAATATCTATTCCTCAGATTCAAAGACTCAGCACTTTTCTTCATCTTGCTTCCTGACATTCAGCAGCTAGATATTCTCCAGAGAAGAAACATGTCTAGAGAAAAGACCTTCGTATTTTGCCATCTTAATAGAAAGTTATCTACAAGTGTTCAGCAGAGTGAATGAAATTAAAACACCCATCACAGGACACAAAGTCATGGAATTTCAGAGCACCAGAAGTAAAGGGAAAATTAAAATCTTTCAGACAGTTATATCAAGTCATATATAAAATATAAGCATTCAGACAGCATCAGAATTCCCAATCATACTATGTTGTGTATTCATAGAAAAAAGTATTTGGGACCTACATGCTTGTTACAAATTTCACCCTCTATACTAACTTTCTCCAATACTGGGGATTGTGCTCCATCTCATGTCTGAAACCAAGTCAGAAGAAATTAAGGGTGCCAGGAATCAGAAGACCCCATGTAAGAGAATGAGAGTGTCAGAGATGCTGCTGGGCTCCTAGGAAACAACCACTTCAGAAGGGACCAGGTGAATAATACATGTAGAGGAGACTTCAAGAACCAAAGAGATGTGATTGATAGTCTGAGATTTCCCTATAATTGGGAAATTATTACTAGGAGTTTCAAACATGTGCAAATACTCTAACTTGAAGAATAGAAAATTGTGATTTAACTAAAGAACCAAGGAAGAATATGTGTGTGTGTGTGTGTGCTTGTGTGAGTATATTTAGAATGATATAAACAATGAATAGTGATATAACCAGAAATTGTGGTCTAAATATATTCTGGTAAGTAGAAGGAGGAGAATTGTGTGTGTGTGTATACGTGCATGTGTGTGTGTCTGTGTGTACAAATATCACTTTGTGGGCATGCGTCTGTATATGGAACAGAGATAGAGATAAAAATTCTCATCTCGCATACCAGAAAATTATTAAATATTGTCTAAAAATTGTTTAGTAAAACATAGAAAGAAATAGTGGATATTTAGAAATGTAAATATAAATTTCAGAAGAAGCTGCTAGCATGCTTAAAGTGGCCACAATGGGAAGTGGAAAAATGAAGACAGTACCAGTGCTAATTGCATCACCGCCCCTGCCCCGCCACCGCACATGCAAATATATTTACAAAACCATTGCAATTTAACATTATACCCCATATATTATTTGGTAATACATATAATATTTGATTCCTGTTTTTCTGTTTGCAAGCACTGTAATTTCTTGACTTCTGTTTATTTTTTAAATAATGTATTACTTAAATTTGTATTAGTTGTCATATATGCTAATTTATAGAAATGTACTTATGCACTGTAATGACTAGTTTGTAGGAGAATGATATGTATCTATATTATGGTAATTCTTTTTATATGGCTGGTTGTACTTCTGCACATGTAACTCATGTTTGTAATGTTGCTGGGATTTTTACATCATGTTTAATGTGGCCATGAATTGCTATGACAAATGTTCCATCAGTTCTTTCTTGTGTCTTGTCAGCTAAAGTCCAGGAAGAAATTGATCATGTAATTGGCAGACACAGGAGCCCCTGCATGCAGGATAGGAGCCACATGCCTTACACAGATGCTGTAATACACGAGATCCAGAGATACATTGACCTTGTCCCCACCGGCGTACCCCACGCAGTGACCACTGATATTAAGTTCAGAAACTACCTCATCCCCAAGGTAAGCTTGCTTCTCTTACACTATATTTCTGTGCTTCTAAAATTTCCAAAGTGCTAGTTTAGCTCCAATCCCCTAACAACAGACGATGAGAGAAGTGCAAAACTCATACATGTGGCAGCTTGATGGACTTTCTGCTATTTTGTTTGGGGCTATAAAGATTTATAAAGCTAGGTCTCCTTAATAGGCTACTCTTAGGTGTTTACACTTTCAAATAATTGTTGAAAATATCAGTGTGTCAATTTCCCAAAACACTTCTGAAATTTTTATCAAAGTGACATTCATTGTGTAGTTCAATATGGAAAGACTTAACATGTTCATGCATTGAATTTTTTTTTTTAGGTTTCAATATTTTATTCAAGTTTTTTTTAAGTGACATTAATTACAGCATTTGGAGGATCAAATTTCACACATAATGGAAGACTCTAAAATGTACCCATTAAACTGCTAAAAAACAAATTGAGTGGTGAGAATACAACAGAAGTCCAATTTAGATTCTGAGTGTTGTCACCATGTGATTCAATCACACAGACACTTCCAAGCTCATAGCTGGAGCTCCTGGAAGCTATTTCATACTCTGGTGCAAGGGCAAAAAACAACAACAACAACAACAACAACAACACAGGAAGGACTAAGTCCTGAATTGTTGGCTTCATCACATCCACCTTCTCCACTCCAAAATGGTACAAAAGAAACAGTGACCACACCCTGCAGACCTTTTGGTGTAAAAGAGGTAATGATGAACTGGGGTGGGAACAGGTCATGAAGATCTGTCTAAAAAAGTCCCATTCAGGTGAGTTTCTACACACCATCAAGCAGCGAGCCTCTCATCAATCAGGGTTAGGAAACCAAGGTTCGATTCTCAGGAAAGCACAATTTCATTCATTTACTCAATATGAATTTACAAAGTGCCTACATATTATCAGCTTCCACTTGCAGCCATTTCTAGATAAAAAAGAAACCTGGCATCTCAAAGGGGCCACCAAGTTCCCCCTCAAGTCTACCACTGAAAGGACCTTTTTTGGAAATGGATTTTATCTGTCCCTCTGGAAAGGTAACATCTTAAAGCTGAATCATCTTTAATCTGGAGGGCTAACATATTTAGCAATACTTGCATCCCAGACATACAACATTAAAAGATATACTAAATTCTGAAGGTAGCTATGCTGCAAAATAGTTTAAAATTAAACAATTGTACAGTATTCATTTATGCTTGAAATTCCAGTCCTAGATCAAGCTTGTGACCACCAGCATTGACATTCTTGCCATCCAGAAGAGCTGACGGTGTCAGTTTGATACCTGGCTTTAGAGTCTGAGTGTATCCTAAACCTATCAGGCTGGAGTTGTTCACTTTAGCCGAGAAGCAGGGGTCAGGGTCAATCTGATAATTGGCTGCTATTCCGAAGCGCCTGTTACTGTTTCCTGCTGTCCAGGCGAGATTGACAGCGGTCTCCAACTTCTTGTTCACTTTCTGGTAAATGGAGCCGCCAAACTCTGTCCTGTCATTCACATTAGTGTGAAGCTGGAATTAGCAGTCTTGTAGGAACTGCAGAGTTGCTCTGGGTTACTCGGGATGTTGCAGTCTCAAAATTCATCTGGTAGCCGGCCAGCCAGTCCTCCTAACCCAGCACCAGAGCACCCCGGATGGAAGGCCCAGTAATGTCGAAATCCATGTCGCAGCTCAGGTTAATGTGCTCCCGCTTGTACCCTGTCTTGATTTTAGCATTTTTCTTCCCAGTGTTAGGTAAGAAGTATGAATCGAAGGTCAGCTTCAGTTCACGTGCAAGCTGATCTTCCACAGTAATCTCGGTGCCTAGTGTATTGTTGGTGTTCCATTTCTTTGTAAACGTAAGGCCGCACTCAGTCCATCTGTACTTGGTTTCCAGGCTGCCGGTCACTTTGGTGGTCTCAGTGTTGGCTGAGCCGGAGCTTGTAAATTCCAGTCCATTCTCAGATTTCGTTTTCAAATCAAGCTTTATTACGCCAAATCCATAGCCCTTGGTGAAGACATCCCTGGCAGATTTGCCAAGATCAGCATACATGGGTGGCACAGCCATCTTCTGCTCAGAGGCAGTAGCGGCGGGCTCCGAGGCGGCTACCGCAGGGGCTGTGGTGCGGAGGCAGGGAGCCAAGCAGAGCAAGCTTCATGCATTGAATTTTTAAATTCATGAATATGGTTGTGCTCCCAACTTATTGAGTTTTATTCTATTTTCTCAGTAATGTTTTATTTTCAGTGCAGTGACTTACAACTCTTTTATCAGGTTTTTCCTAGATAATTAATAATTTGTTGTTACAAACTTTTAATGCTTTTTTTATTTCTTTGTAATTGGTATATGTAATTGTATTCAATTATACTATTTTGATGACCTTATATCTAATAACTTTCCTAAATTTACTGATCATTGCTAATAATTTATCTATAGATATATTTGGAATTTCTATGTACATTATTTTGCTATCTAGGTTAATATGCATTTTATTTCTTATTTTCCAATGATTTTGTCTTCAATTTGTCTTTATTGCATTACTGCACTGGCTAGGATTTCCAGGATAGCATTGAATAGAATTGGTGATAGAGGGCATCCTTATTTCATTTCTGATCTGCTGGGGGGTAGACTACAAGAATATTAATATTTCACTACTGAGAATGATGCTTTAAGTATTTTAGCAGATATTCTTTATCAGAAATCTTTAAGATTTTAGTAGATATTCTTTATCAGATTAGGGAAATTTTTCCTCTTCTCTTATTTTTATATAAATTTTTGTCATGAATGTGTGTGCAATTTTATCAAATTGATTCTCTGCATCTATTTATATGATTGTATATACTGGCCTCACATCCCTCACTAAATATACAAAATATACACAAACAGCTGGATTTGCTCTGTTACTTACTGTTCAGGACTTCTGTATTTATATTCATAAGATATTTTGGTCTGCAATTTTTCTTCCTCAACATTTTCTTTTCAGAGTTTTGATAACAAGATAATGCTGGCTGCATAAAACTAGTTGAGAAATGGTCCCTAATGTGGGTCTGTTTTCATTGCTTTCCCTTCTTTCCACTTTTCTTCTTATGACTGCTTAGTTGTATCTTTCAAATGCCTGAAACCCTATGGCTCAGTACAGATATTATATATGAAAAAATGCAGAATTTCAGAGAGTGTTTATCTTTTTCCAGAATGGATTCATTCACTTCTCATAGGCAGTTATAATGACAACACCTCCTGTCCCGATTCAGAATTGAATATGACATGAACACAGTCAAAAATTGACTGTAGGTATGAGCTCACCCCTCTGAAGTTCTCCCGTCACTGGAGCCAATTATTGTCTTTGTAATCTGAGGCCAGTTTTGGTCTTTGCAGCTTTACAATGCTGTCTATCATATGGTTTCTGTATTCATCCAGATGTTTTAGTTGCTATGCTATAAACTACACAATTCCACTTATTATTATTCAATTAAAAGTAATAAAAGTTATATTTTCGTGAAGGAAAACAATGAGACTGATAAGATTTCAATTACTAATGTTATCCTCCAGAGAAGACAGAATTCATAATTTATCAAGATGCGATAGGGTTTTCCCTAATTATCACTGATTTTTTACAAGGATTAGGACTTCAATCCACACTGTTTTTACCAAAGCACACAACCAGAAGAGGTTTTTCTTTCTCAATACAAGATTTATTTACACCTCAATACTGCAGTATGTATGCCCCAAAACAAAGATTTTTCTTATACATCATAATAGAGTATTCACGCTCAGCAGCTATTGTTCAAATAATAATACAGCCTAAATTTAAATTTTTTCAATTTTTCTAGAATATTTTTATGACTTTTTTCTTCTGCAGTTTACTATCCAGGCAAGGAACAAGCATATAATTCACTTATGTTGACCTTTTCACTTCCTATAATCAAGGAAAGTTCCTTTCCTTGTTTGTTTCTTTTTAATCAGTTGACCATTTGAGATCAGCAGTCATTTAAAATGTTCCTCAGGCTAGTTTTGTGTGACTGTTTTCTAGAGGCAGATTCCAGCTACAATTTTGGCAAGAAAACTACATAGGTGCTGAATCCCACTGAATATCCCACTGAATCACATTGATGAGGTGGGAGCATAAAATGTCACATATGTCATTATCGGTCACGCTAAGTTCCTCATATAATATGGTGGTATCCTCCAGATCTTACCATTGTAGGGGTTCTGCTTTTTATACACAACTAGTAAAAATCTATGGGAGTACATTAAGACTTTGTGAAACTCCTGCTTCCAGAATCACACACCCAATGGTTCTACCTTTAATTGATGATCCTTACCTGACCTGATGATCCTGACTTGAATTGTAGCAAAGTGATAATCTTTCTAATTTCATCATCTTTTCAGTGTTTTAAGCTAAAATTAATCTGTAGCATGGCAATAATAAACACTCAATAGTTTTTACTGGTTATTGCACTTGTGGTTAGCATCCCAGATGACATCATATTAAAATAGATTACATGTTTATTTACAAAAGTTCTATGAACAGATACTCTGGACATTTCAAGTGTCAACAGAGACTTCCATTTTAAACTGTAATCTACATAATCTAAATACAAGATTTGTGAAATTTGAAGTGATGGGGACAGACAAGGGCATCGAAACTTGATGATCTAGAGAACACATTCAGAGGGTTGCACACAAGTATCCAAAATGTAAGACTTCAAATGTGATTGGAAAGCTCTTTAGCAAGCTTCCACCACTGGCGTTTAGCTCATCCATGTAAATTACTGTGTCTGGCTGGACATTAGTCCCCTCACCTATAGATCAATGATATGGGGCTATGTGATGTCCACTACTTCTTCTCACTTCTGGACTTCTTTATAAATCAGATTATCTGTTTTTTTACTTCCAGGGCACAATCATAATAACATTACTCACTTCCGTGCTGCACGATGACAAAGAATTCCCTAATCCAAAGATCTTTGACCCTGGCCACTTTCTGGATGAGAATGGCAACTTTAAGAAAAGTGACTACTTCATGCCTTTCTCAGCAGGTAATAGAATCTCGTTTCCATTTGCATTTGAAGGAAAGAGAGAACTTTTTGGAATCAGTTGGAATTTACATGGCACCCCCTCTGGGGCTGGTAGAATTGCTATTTGTCCATGATCAAGAGCACCACTCTTAATACCCATGTGCTCCACCCTCACAATATACCCTCATTGTTGGGCCAGATAGTGGGGCTTCCAGGAGTTAACCCTATTGTTCCCAATTGAGAAAACTAACATCTAGGTTGACTGAACTCTGCCACTAGATACATCACTAAGGCACCCAAGAGCTCCTCCTGGAAAGTAAAATTCATCTGATCTGTCCTTACCTGCCTTGGTGAATGTATCTGAGTCCACAACTGCATTGAGTGTCTTCTACATGGTGTCTGTCACCTCCCAGGCTGAGTTCCAAGGGCACAACTTTCAATGAGAACAGAGGCTCACTCCTGAGTTAGGGAAGAAGAGTAAACAGGTTGTTGTAATTTAGTCAGACCAGGACAGTGAGACAGGAATGCACAGGCCCCTGTAGGGGCTAGAGGGGGAATCTGCATGCTTCCTGCTCTCTCATACAACACAGTGAGGCATAAAATGGGGTAAGAAACTCAGAGGACGTTTGAGGTGCTTCAAAGGAGGTGATAAAATTTAAGGGAAGGCTGGGCATTTTGAGGGAGATAATGAATGACAGAGCAGGACATTTGCTTTAGATCAAGGATGTCAGAACCTTTTCCAAAAAATTATGGGGTTCCAGAAACATTGGCAAGGGAGGAGGTTACGTTGCAGTGATTCCATAGCACCCTGTCTTCCTCCAATCATGATCATATATCCTGGATACTTGATTTTCACACCTGTGCTTTGTGTGCTAAGTCTCTGGCCATGGAATCTCCTTCCTTCACTCTTTGATCTTTTATGTCTGCTTTATATTTGGCACTGTAGATACCAAGATGACAAAGACAGAGACCTTCCTTCAATAATTCACATTTTAGCACAATAGATAAATAAATACAGAATTATGATTCCTGGTGATCCATGTTTTAATGAAAACATGAGTATGATGTTGAGGAAAACGAGAGAGCATAGGATTTTATTACTTGAGGGAATTGTAAAGAGTGTGAAGATGAAATGAAATTGAACCTATGTCCTGAATGTAGCCTAATAAAGATGTATCTTAGCCAAAACGAACAACAGGATATGAAACTTGAAACTTCTTGGTGTGTTCAAGATGGATGAAGAGTGTGTATGACTAGAGTTGCGAACAGATTATGTGAAAAGTGGAAGGAAAGATCATGGAATATCAGGCTTGGAACAGGAAACAAGAATGTGCATGTATTTCTATAATGACAGATGGAAACTCAAAATGGCAACAGAGTTGTTTTAATGTGGAAATAAATAATGAAGCGACTATTACGGCACTGATAATCAATGAATATTTGCTGAATGAAGGGTGCCTATTGAGATTAGATGTTAGACAGATAGCAAATGTGTCTCTTTTTGTACATTTGTTTGTCCTACCATCCATTAATTCATTCATCATTTCATCCATCCATTCATCCACATGTTCATTCATCTACCCTATCATTAATCAATTATTTACTGTGTATTCTGTTTGTGCAAGTCACAAACATACTGTCACAGTCACAGTTAAACACAAGGAGTAACTACTTTCTCTCTTTGTTATCTTCAGGAAAACGAATTTGTGCAGGAGAGGGACTTGCCCGCATGGAGCTATTTTTATTTCTAACCACAATTTTACAGAACTTTAACCTGAAATCTGTTGCTGATTTAAAGAACCTCAATACTACTTCAGCTACCAGAGGGATTATTTCTCTGCCACCCTCGTACCAGATCTGCTTCATTCCTGTCTGAAGAATGCTAGCCCATCTGGCTGCCGATCTGCTATCACCTGAAACTCTTTTTTATCAACGACATTCCCACTGTTATGTCTTCTCTGACCTCTCATCACATCTTCCCATGCACTCAATATCCCGTGAGCATCCAACCTCCATTAAGGAGAGTTGTTCAGGTCGCTGCACAAATATATCTGTAATTATTCATACTCGTAACACTTGTATTGACTGTCACATATGCTAATACTTTTCTGATGCTGACTTTTTAATATATTATCACTGTAAAACACAGAAAAGTGATTAATGAATGATAATTTAGATCCATTTCTTTTGTGAATGTGCTAAATAAAAAGTGTTATTAATTGCTGGTTCAGTTCTCAGACTTTCCCTCTTTTGTGCATAATGCAAGAAATAAAAGAAAAGAGAGTGCCAGGAGGCCAGGCTTGTCCTCATAATAATAAACAGAGAGAGTGACAAAGGAGAAGAGGGTAAGGAAGGTCTCTGGATGTTTGCCATCTAGAGTTACCGAAGGTTTGGCTTTATAACAGAAAAAGTCTGTCTAAGGGAAGAAACAACCTTCAGGGAAATATTGAGAGAATCAGTTCAGTTGTGTATTATTTGCAGATAAAATGAGGCTAATTACTTCAGGGCCACAGAATCAATTTACCGGTGCATTTATGTTAAGTGTAAAACAAGAAATAGAAATTAGAAAAATAATGTAATCTGTTGAGACTTTCCAAGGATTTTCTCAGAACATATGATTAGCAATATGATTAGTATATATTCATACTTGACTCTAAGTTGAAAACATAAAGCGAAAAAAAATTCAAATTTTTATTCAGTGTTCACAATGATACCAAAACAGAGGCATGAATTTAGACACTTAATCTCCATTTCTTCACTGACCCACTCATCTTTAACCCCATAGGTGAAAAAATTGAGCAGGGACATGAGGGCACTCAAGCACAAAGCCTCTGTAAACAGTCAGAACCACTACAGCAGGTTCAGTGGTCCTCTTATCGGAATAAGGTTACTGAAATCTGTCTCTTGTCCCATGAAAGTTGTAGCTATGGCTTGTGGAACCGTGGGTAGAGGTGGGCATCTGATGGAGGCCAGTGGTTGTATAGTTGCTAGAGAAAAATTAAAATCTTGAGCCAGTTAGAACACAGTTTATTCTTTAAGTGTGGGGGTGAATGACCTAACTCTTGCCTGCCATGACCTTAGGTCCTATTTATAAGTTGGTATCTTATTGCCACAAAGAGTCCACCCCATCAGTCTCATGGTCTCTATTTTAACACTAATGTTGATGAGTTGTTTTGTGTCAACCACAAAAGGGAGGGGGTCTAAAGAGACATGTCTGATCTCCCATCCTCTCATGGCCGGGAATACAGTTTTTAAGGTTTTGCTGGGGTTCCCTTGTCCAAGCAGGCTTGGGATTTATTTTTAGTTTACAATAATTACAAAATTTCAAAGAATCTACCCACAGAATACATCTAAGTTACATAGTTGAGAAGAACATAGTTACAATAGAGAAGACAGCCACACACTATCTGAACCTAGTAATCAAATGACATCATTCTAATGAAACACATTGAAATTGTCTATCACTCCAAAATGAAAAGTATCCTCTGATATTCCTGGCAGAGATTCATCTGCTCAATTTAATCATTAAAAAACATTAGACAGGCCTAAATTGAGGGACATTTTATAAATATTCAGCCTATACTCTCAAAGAGTGGCAATGTCTTGGAAGTCAAGTAATGACTGAAGAACTGCTCCACACTGAAGTAGATGAAAGAGATGTGACAGCTAGTTGTGGCATGAGATTCTGGATTCTGAACTAAATTATAAGAGGGACAAAAAGCATATATTTTAGGACTTTTGGTAAAATACCAACAGGAACAAGAATTAGAAAGTTCCAATGCATTAATATTGATTTTCTGATCCTGATGGTTTTACTATAGTTATATAAGAGAAGCACATTGTTTTGAGTAAATACATACGAAAATACTTCAACTATCTGGAATCAGGTCAGTATTTACTTTCAAAAGGTTCCATGTAAAACAATTATTTATAAGAACAAGCAGTTCTTCTATATACCTGTGATTGTTTTAAAAACAAATAAAGCCAACTGTGTGCTTATATATGCAAAATAAACTAGGCTTTCACAAATGAAGAATCACTGCTGACAATGCAACTTGAATTGCTCAACATCATTAAGCTTCATGGAAATACAAATTAAAACTTCAATTAGATATTATTATATAATTCATCAGAATGGTTCAAATGAAAAAAGGACAGATCATGTTGTCTGTTGACAAGAAAGTGAAACAATCACAGTCTCATAGAAACAATAATAAAATAATTCAACCATTTGGATAATCCTTTGGTGGAATTTACTTAAAGTAAATACATGCATATCTAGCAATTGCAGTTGTAGGTATGTACTGAACAGAAATGCAGCAATACCTTGTGATAGCAAAAAAACGTATCGGAATGTACATAACAGCACTATTCAAAATAGCCTCACACTGGAAGCAATGCAAATGTTTGAAGCAGTATCATAAAACAATTGTAAAATGCTCATAAAGTGAAACACTAAGAAACAGATAACAACTATTGCTGTCTGCAACAACTTGATTGAATGTCACAATACATTAAATGAAAGTACTTGACAGTAAATAAGTACTATGGGATGATTCTATTGATATAAATTGACAAATAAATAAAACTATCATTTTGTTTCTTTTTTTAAAAAAAAGTGTGTGGTTTTTTTTGCCAAGATGGTAGATTAGAAGCTTTAACATGCCTCAGCCACTTGGAAATAGCAAAATAGTGTGTAAAGATCAATTCTGTGAGCTTTAATTCAAGAAAAAATGTGGGAATTCGCTGAAATAGTGAAACACACTTCAGATCCCAAGTGAAGGAGGTGGGAATGCAGGCCCAATGATGGTGTTCAGCTTATCAAAACAGGTGAAGCCCCCAGTTTGTGAGAGGGCCAGAGAGTCTCCCTCTCTGAATCTCCTTTCCAGTAGAGATCCAGGCCCCAAATGCTGGAACTTACTTGGAGGGAGGCTGGAAAGTGATGAAAGGGAAAGACACTAGGAAAATCTGCATGTGTTTCCCAGACCCAGAACTGAGAAGACGTTGCCATTTTTAATCTGCGCTCCTGGAAAGTCAGTCATTGGTGACCTGGCAGCAGCAGTCACTGTAGGCATTTTAGTCTCAGGACAGAGACAGAAGCACTTGTTCTGGAGCAGGGAAAGGGCACCCACAGTCAGAATTGAGCAGTGAGTGTGGTGAGCACCCCAACAGTAAGCGCTGGAATTGAGCTCTCTCCCATCACTGGACTGGAGTGGGAGGAGAGTTGCTGAAATCGAGGTTTCTCTTGGGCATCACAGCTTGCAGTCTGGGACAGCTTTGTGACTTGGAACTGGTCTGCCTGTGTCACTGCTGGATGCCCCATCCTGCTCCCTTGTTCAGTCATGACAGAGTGTCCCACCAGTTCTGAGAAACAGGAGAGAGGCAAACCACACTCCTGCTTACCTGTATTGGGAGCCTGAGCCAAGTTACCCTTTCCTTACTAAGATCTTGGCAAGGTGGTACATGTGCCCTCCACTCCACTCCTGGTCATTTTTCCAAGCATTTGGAGCACCCACTCAGATGGATTAGCAGCCTGAGCTTCCCCTCCCTTCCCATGCAGAGACCTTGGCGCAGAGGCACACTGTTTGCTCCATACCCACACATAACACCAAGCTTTGGGTGTACCTACTCACTGGAATAGGAGCTTGAGTCACCACTTCTTCCCACACGAAGACCTTAGTGCAGTAGCACTTCCTCTGCTGCACACCCAGACATAACTGCAGGCATTCTGCAAACCCATTCTCAATGATTAGGAGTTTGAACAGCCCCTACCTTCCCATGCAAAGACCTTGTTGTGGCGATTTCTGTGCTCATTCCCTAGTCATCTCACACACAGTTTGAGCGGCACATACTCTCTGGGATTAGGAGCTTGACTTGCCCCTCTTATCCCCTGCAAAGACCTTTTGGCAGCAGCAGTTTTTCTGCTACCTCCTCAGGCATATTTCCAGGCATTTGGTACACCTGCTTCCCTGGATAAGGATCCTGAAGTACCCTTCCCTTCAGGTGAAGAAATATTGGTGCAGCCATGGCCTCTCTGCTTGATGGCCAGAAATATCTCCAGGCACTTGAAGCACTCACTATTCTAAATTAGAAGTTCAGGCCACCCCACCCATGCAGAGAACTTGGGGCAGCCAGGATTTCCTGACAACATGAATTAGCACACCTCCAGATGCCTGGCTATGGTCCACTAGACCTGCTTTCAAAGCTGATGCTTGTTCCTAACACTAGGAGACCTGTAGGCAGGCCTGTCTCATCACCCCACCAGTCTTGGTCCTCCATTTGAGGGCTAATCTGGGAGCTCAGACAAATGTGCATGCCACTAATCAGCCCATTGCCTGAGGTAACAGAGAGCTTCTACCAGTAAACAAGGATCAAGTATATACACATCTGCATTAACCTTAGCCAGCTCTTACCTATGAGTACCACCAGTGGTCCTGGAGGTTGAAATGCATAACACAATAGAAAATCTACTGACACAATGCACAGCACTGGGGAACAATATATACTTTCTGAGAACTCCACACTCTAGCCCCAGAGGAGAAAATGAGCCTGCTCACGTACCATGCACAGCACTATTTCAACCAGCATCTGAGAAAGCCATTATACAAAGCCTATTTATAACCAAGGAGCTTTTACAAACACTTTGCCACTGAAAGCACCCAGAACCAAAGCCAAAGGACCCTAAACAGCATATGTAATACACACTTTCTTAAATCTTTTCCCATTAGACAAAAAAAAGTACAGCTCACTGTCAGCATTTATTTAATTTTACATAAACACTCTCTTTGAGGCTGAAGCAAAGGTTTTGAATGTGAAAATAAAATATAAAAACTTTCCTTGGAGTTGTTTCCAAACAGAACTTGTCTCTAATCCTAATGTAACAAAAGTATATGTAAAGATCAGTATTTAATAGTTTTTCTGTGTGGTAAATTTCAAACCATAGAACAACACAAAGTGGAACATCACATTCCACAAAAATGTACTGCATTTCTCTCTGAATCTTCTTGCCATCCTTGTCATTGTGTGAGCAGCAAATGATACAGCAACCAGCCAATTCTGTTTCCCTGACGTTGGTGGTATGCTTTTGGGGAAATGTCATCTAGACAGGCAATGTGGTGTGACATCATCACAGCATGGAGGGTCTTGAAGAGGTTGCTGCCCTTGCTTGTGATGCTTTTCCAGCATTCTTTCTATCAACGTCACTCTGAAGTTTGCATGACTGATCATGTGAGCAGAGTAATGTTTAAAAGGTGGTAAAAGAATTTCTTATACCAAAACCTGGTGTGTTATCTCAGGGTAAATGCTGCAGCTGCAAGTGCCAACAGAGAGCACTCTCAGTGCAAATGGGGAATGGGTTAAGGGGGGGAATTTGTTATTCAAACAAAAGCTAATTCAAAAAACAAGAAGGTGAAATAGCTCATTCAAATGAGAGAAAAGCAGAGAAACAACTCTAAAGGTATGAAAAGATGAAGTGTATAACACCTCCAAAGGATCATACTAACAAAAATAAAATATTTGAATACCAAATAAATAATGCAAAGTATTCATTTTTAAAACCCCAGTGAGGTCCAAGAGAAAGTTAAAGACCAACACAAATAAATCAGAAAAACAATTCATGATATGAAAAAAGAAATAGATATCATTTTTGAAACCAAACAGAACTTCTGGCAATTAAAAAAAAAAATGAAGGATTCACAAAATACAGTTGAAACTTTAACAAAAGGATAGACAAAGTGGAAGAATTTCAGACCTGGAAGACAGGTCTTTTAATTGATCGAGTCAATCAAAAATAAAGAGGAAAGGGTTTTAGAAATGAACAACGCCTTTGAAAAATATGGAATTCTGTAAAGCATCCAAAACTACAAGTTACTGGCACTCCAAAGGGAGAAGGGAAAAAACTAAAAAGTATGGGAAAACCTAGTTTAGGAAAAAATTCAGGAAAAGTTCCCTGGTCTTAGGAGAAATTTGAGACATTCAGATTTGTGAGCTCAGAGAGCTTCTGGAAGATTTTTTGCAAGAAGAACCTCATTATGGCATATAGTCATCAAACTATCTAAAGTCAACGTGAAGGAAAAAAATCCTAAGAGCATCAAGAAAGACATTTCTAATCACCTATAAAGAAAATCTCATCAGAGTAATACTGGACTGCTCTGAAGAAACCCTGCATGCTAGAAGAGATGGGGACTATTTATTTTTAGCATCCTTAAAGAAAGAACTGCCAACCAAGAATGTCATATCATGCCTAACAAAACTTCAGAAATGACAGAGAAATAGTCATTTGCAGACAAACAAACATTAAGGGAATTGCTCACCATGAGCCTGGTGCTACAAGAACTGATCAAAAAAATCCTAAACTTGGAAACAAAATGGGAATACTCACTGTAAGAGGACATACGAATACAAAGCTCACACATCTGATAAAAACAATTTTACAAATTTTACAATTGAAACTCAAAGGCAACAAGCTAACAACGCTATGACAGGAACAAAACATCACATATCAATTTTTGTGTGTGTGTGATGGTGTTTTGCTCTTGTTGCCCAGGCTGGAGTTCAATGGTGCAATTTCGGTTCACTGCAACCTCTGCCTCCCAGGTTCAAGCGATTCTCCTGCCTCAGCCTCCTCAGTAGCTGGGATTACAGGCATGTGCCATTAGACCTGGCTAATTTTGTATTTTTAGTAGAGACAGGATTTCTCCATGTTGGTTACACTGGTCTCAATCTCCTGACCTCAGGTGATCTGCCCGCCTTGATCTCCCAAAGTCCTGGGATTAAAGGTGTGAGCCACTATGCCTGGCCACATATCAATATTAACGTTGAATGTAAGTGATGTAAAGACTCTACTTAAAAAATACAGAATGGCAAATTTGATTGAAAAACAAGACCTAGTCATTTGCTGCCTTCAAGAGACCTACCTACCAGCTAAAACAGCTATAGACTCATAGTAAAGGGGGGAAAAGATATATCATGCAAATGGAAAGCTAAAGTGAGCTGAAGTAGCCACGCTCATATCAGATAAAACAGATGTTAAACCTACAATTGAAAAAAAAGAGGATTATAATGATAAAGAGTTCAATACAACAAGAAAAAATAAATATCCTGAATATATATGCATCCAAAACCAGAGCACCCAGATTCATAAAACAAATAATACTGCATATAAGTAAACAGACTGATAGCAATAGAATAATAATGAGGGACTACAACAGCACACTAACATCACTAGAAGATCATTGAGGCAGCAAATCAACAAAGAATTTCTGGACTTAAACTTGGCTATAGATCGTATAGACCAAGTAGACATTTATAGAACATTCTATCAAACAAATTCAGAGTATAAATTCTTCTCAATTGCACATAGAACATTTTCCAAAGTCCACTATATGCTTAGCCATAAAGCAAGCCTCATACATTCAAAAAATATCAAAATCATATTAAGTGTCTTCTCAGACCACAGTGGAATAAAATTAGACATCAATACGAAGAGGAACTCTCAAAACTAAACAAGTATGTGGAAGCCAAACAACTTGCTCCTGAATGACCTTTAAGTAAACAATGAAATTAAAACAGAAATCAAATAATTTTTTGAAATAAATTAAATATAGACACAGTATACCAAAACCTCTGGGATACAGTAAAAGCAATGCTAAGGAGAAAGTTTATAGTGTTAAATGTCTATATCAAAAAACATAGAAAGATTCCAACTTAACCTAATGTCATACATCATGGAACTAGAAAAACAAGCACAAACCAATCTCAAAGCTAAGAGAAGAACGGAAATAAAAAAGATCAGATCAGAGCAGAACTAAGTGAGACAGGAAATAACAAAGTTCAGAGCATAAATAAATGAGACTGAGGCCCCCCAAAATTGATACAAAGAATCAATGAAACAAAAATGTGGTTCTTTGAAAGAACAAACAAAAATGATAGACAACTACAGCTAGAGTACCCAAGAAATAAGGAGAAGATTTAAATAAGTATTATCAGAAATAATAAATGTGACATTATAACGGATACCTCAGAAATACAAAAGATATCAGAAACTACAAAGAACACCTATGCAAACAAACTCAAAATCTTAAAGGAAATAGATAAATTCCTAGAGACATACAACCTCACGTGACTGAACTAGGAATAAATAGAAATCCTGAATATACCAATAATGAGTAATGAAATCAAATCAGTCATAAAAAATCTTTTAGCAAAAAATGCCCAGGACCAGACAGATTCATAGCCAAATTTTGTCAGTTGTACATAGGAAAGCTGACACCAATGTTTCTGAAACAACTCCAAAAAGTGAAGGGGCAGTAATTTCTCCTTAACTCATTCTATGAAACCAGTATCACCCTAATACCAAAAACAATCAAGGACATCCACACACACAAAAAGGAAAACTACAGGCCAATATTCTTGATGAACACAGATGCAGAAATCCTCAACAAAATATTAGCAAACCAAATAAAACAGCACATCAAAATGTTTATACACTGTTGGTGGTAATGCAAATTAGTCCAGTCACTGTGGAAAACACTCTGATGGTTTCTCAAAGAATTTAAAGCACAGCCACAATTCAACCCAACAACCCCAGCACTTTGGTATATAGCCAAAAGAGAATAAATCATTCTATCAAAAAGATATGTGCATGCATATCTTCATCACTGCATTATTCACAATAGCAAATGCATGGAATCAAAATATGTGTCCATTAATGGTAGATTGGATAAAGAAAATGTGGTACATATGTATCATGAAGTACTATGCAGCCATAAAAAGAATGAAATCAGGTCCTTTGCAGCAACATCGATGGAACTGGACACCATAATCCTGAGCAAACTAATACAGGTACAGAAAACCAAATAATGAGCATTCTCACTTGTGGGTAGGAGTTAAACATTGAGCATACATGGACATAAACATGGGAAAAAATAGCACTATGGACAACAATAAGGTGGGAGAGGGGGTAAAAACTACCTGTCAGGTACTATGCTTACCACCAGGGTGATTGGATCCATACTCCAAATCTCAGCATCACACAATGTACCAATGTAACAAATCACCACATGTAGCCCCTGTATCTAAAATAAAAATTGACTTTTTAAAAAACCAAACAAATAAGTAAACAGAAATCCTAATCAAGTGGATTTTCTTCCAGGGATGCAAGAATGTTTCCACGTACACAGATGAATGAATGTGAGTCATCAAAGAAACACAACTAAAAACAAAAACCATATGATTATCTCAATAGATATAGAAAAGGCAATTATGATAAAAAAAAAAAACCCTCAACATATTAGGCTTTAAAGGAACATACTGCAAATTAATAAGACCCACCTATGACAAACACACAACCAACATCATGTAGAATGTGCAGAAGGGAAAACAACCCCTAAGAACTGCAACAAGACAAGGATGTCCACTCTCAGCACTCCCTACCGGACATAGCACTGGAAGCTATAGCCAGAGCAACCAAGAAAGAAAAAGAAAGAAAAGACATTCAAATTGGAAAAGAGGCACTCAAATTATTTCTGCTAGTTGATGATAGAATCATATACCTAGAAATATCTAACAACCTCTTTTTAAGTCTTCTAGACTTAATTGACAACCTCAGTAAATGTTCAGGGTACAAAAATCTGTAGAATTTGTATACACCAATAAGATTCAAGATAAGAACTATATCAGAAAGTAAATCTCATTGAAAACACCCACACATTGTCAAGATGGTTGAATAGAAACAGCTGCAGTCTGCAGCTCCCAGCGAGATTAATGCAGAAGATTGGTGATCTCTGCATTTCCCACTGAGGTACATGGCACATCTCATTTTGACTGGTTAGGCAATGGGTGCAGCTCATGGAGAGTGAGCCAAAGCAGGGTGAGGCTCACCCCAGAAGCCCAAGAGGTTAGGGAACCCCTACCTTAGCCAAAGGAAGCCATGAGAGATTGTGCCTGAGGAATGGTGCACTCCAGCCCAGATACCATGCTTTTCCCATGGTCTTCGCAACCCACAGACCAGAAGTTTCCATCAAGGGTCTACACCACCAGGGTCCAGAGTTTCAAGCACAAAACTGGGCAGTATTTGGGCATGCACTGAGCTAGCTGGAGGAGTTATCTTTCATACCTCAGTGGCATCTGGAAAACCAGCGAGATAGAATCATTCACTCCCCCGAAAAGGGGGCTGAAGCCAGGGAGCCAAGTGGCCTAGCTCAGTGGAATTCACCCCACAAAGCACAGGAAGCTAAGTTCTACTTGCTGGAAATTGTCGCTGCCAGCACTGCAGTCTGAAGTTTTCCTAAGATACTAGAGTTTGATGGGGGGAGCAGAATTCACCATTAGAGAGGCTGGAGTGGGCACTTTTCCCCTCACAGTGTAAACAAAGTCACCAGGAAGTTTGAACTGGGCAGAGCCCACCATAGCTTGGCAAAGTCACTATATCCAGACTGCCTCTCTAGATTCCTCCTCTCTGAGCAGGGCATATCTGAAAGAAAGGCAGGAGCCCCAGGCAGAGGCTGATAGATAAAACTCCCATCTCACTGGGACAGGGCACCTGGGGGAAGGGGTGGCTGAGGACACACTTCAGCAGACTTAAACTTTTCTGCCTGCCTGCTCTGAAGAGAGCAGCTGATCTCCCAGCACAGTGCTGAAGCTCAGCAAAAGAACAGACTGCCTCCTCAAGTGGGTCCTTGACACCTGTGCCTCCTGACTTGGAGACACCTCCCAGCAGGGGTCAACAGACATATCGTACAGGAGAGCTCCATCTGTCTGGCATCTTGTGGGAGCCCCTCTGGGAAGAAGCTTCCAGAGAAAGGAACAAGCAGCAATCTTTGCTGTTCTGCAACCTTTGCTGGTGACACCCAGGCACACAGGGTCTGCAGAAGACATGCAGCAAATTCCAGCAGACCTGAAGCAGAGGGTCCTGACATTTAGAAGGAAAACTAACAAGCAGAAAGTAATATGATCGACATCAACGAAAAGGACATTTGCAAAGAAACCTCACATGAAGGTCACCAACATCAAAGACCAAAGGTAGATAAATCAACAAAGATGAGGAAAACTCAGCACAAAAAGGTTGAAAATTTCAAAAACCAGATGCATCTCCTCCTCCAAAGAATCCCAACTACTTGCCAGCAAGGGAACAAAACTGGATGAAGAATGAGTGACAAATTGACAGAAGTAGGCTTCAGAAGGTGGGTATTAACAAGCTACTCTGAGTTAAAGGAATGTGTGCTAACTCAATGCAAGGAAGCTAGGAACCTTGAAAAAAAGTTAGACGAATTGCTAACTAGAATAACCAGTTTAGGAAAGAACATAGATTACCTGATGGAGCTAAAAAACACAGCACAAGAACTTCATGAAGCATACACAAGTATCAATAGCCAAACAGATCAAGTGGAAGAAAGGATATCAGAGACTGAAGATCAAACTAATGAAATAAAGTGTAAAGACAAGATTAGAAAGAAATGAATCAAAGGAAATGAACAAAGCCTCCAAGGAATATGGGACTGTGTGAGAAGACCAAACCTACGTTTCATTGGTGTACCTGAAAGTGATGAGGAGAATACAACCAAGTTGGAAAACACTTCAGATTATTATCCAGAAGAACATTCCCAATCTAGCAAGGCAGGCCAACATTTAAATTCAGGAAATACAGAGAACACCACAAAATACTCCTTGAGAAGAGGAACCCCAAGATACATAACTGTCAGATTCAACAAGGTTGAAACGAGAGAGTGGGCTGAAGCAGCGCAGGGCATTGCCTCACCTGGGGAGCACAAGGGGTCGGGGGATTTATCTTTCCTAGCCAAGGGAAGCTGTGAGTGACTGTACTTGGAGGAACAGTATACTTCTGCCCAAATACTGCACTTTTCCCATGGTCTTCACAATCAGCTGACCTGGAGATTCCTTTCCATGCTTGGTGCAGTAGGTCCCAAGCCCATGGAGCCTTGCTTGCTGCTAGTGCAGCAGTCTGAGATTGATCTGGGACACTGGAACTTGGCAGGGTGCAGGTGTGTCTGACATTGCTCACGCTTGAGTAGGCGGTTCTATGCTTGAGTAGGCGGTTCCAGTGTAAACAAAGCGGCAGGGAAGCTCAAACTGGGCAGAACCCACCACAGCTCAGCAAGGCCTACTGCTGCTCTAGATTCAACTTCCGGGGGAAGGATGTATCTGAACAAAAGGCAGCAGACAGCTTCTGCAGACTTCTGTCAGCTTCTGTCAGTCCTTGTCTGACAGCTCTGAAGAAAGCAGTGGTTGTTCCAGCACAGTGTTTGAGATCCAATAACAGAAAGACTGCCTCCTCAAGTGGGTCCCTGACCTCTGTATAGTTTGGCTGGGAGACACCTCCCAGGAAGGGCAAAAATGCACCTCATACAGGTGGGTGCCCCTCTGGGATGAAGCTTCAAGAGGAAGGATCAGACAGCATTATTGGCTGCTCTGCAGCCTCCGCAGGTGATACTCAGGCAAACAGGGTCTGGAGTGGACCTCCAGCAAATTCCAACAGACCTGTCACTGAGGGGCCTCTCTGTTGGAAGGAAAATAGAATCAACATCAAGAAAAAGGACACCCATACCAAAACCCCATCGGTAGGACACCAACATCAAAGACTAAGGGTTGGTAAAACCACAAAGAGGGGGAGAAAGCAGAGCAGAAAGACTGAAAATTCCAAAAAAACAATGCCTCTTCTCCTCCAAAGGAACATAGCTCCTCACCAGCAAGGGAACAAAACTGGAGGGAGAATGAGTTTGACAAATTGACAGAAGTAGGCTTCAGAATATCAGTAATAACAAACTTCTCTGAGCTAAAGCAGCATATTCCTTTTTTTTCTTTTTTTATTATACTTTAAGTTCTAGGGTACATGTGCACAACATGCAGCTTGGTTACATATGTATACATGTGACATATTGGTGTGCTGCATCCCTTAACTCATCATTTACATTAGGTATATATCCCAGTGCTATCCTTTCGCCCTTCCCCACCCCACAACAGGCCCAAGTGTGTGATGTTCACCTTCCTGTGTCCAAGTGTTCTCATTGTTCATTTCCCACATATGAGTGAGAACGTGTGGTGTTTGGTTTTCTGTTCTTGCTATAGTTTGCTGAGAATGATGGTTTCCAGCTGAATCCATGTCCCTACAAAGGACATGAACTCATCCTTTTTTATGGCTGCATAGTGTTCCATGGTGTATATGTGCCACATTTTCTTAATCCAGTCTGTCACTGATGGACATTTGGGTTGGTTCCAAGTCTTTGCTATTGTGAATAGTGCCACAATAAACATACGTGTGCATGTGTCTTTATAGCAGCATGGTTTATAAACCTTTGGGTATATACCCAGTAATGGGATAGCTGGGTCAAATGGTTATTTCTAGTTCTAGATCCTTGAGGAATCGCCACACTGTCTTCCACAATGGTTGAACTAGTTTATAGTCCCACCAACAGTGTAAAAGTGTTCCTATTTCTCCACATCCTCTCCAGCACCTGTGGTTTCCTGACTTTTTAATGATCGCCATTCTAACTGGTGTGACATGGTATCTCATTGTGGTTTTGATTCGCATTTCTCTGATGGCTAGTGATGATGAGCATTTTTTTCATGTGTCTATTGGCTGCATAAATGTCTTTTTTTGATAAGTGTCTGTTCATATCCTTTGCACACTTTTTATGGGGTTGTTTGTTTTTTCTTGTAAATTTGTTTGAGTTCTTTGTAGTTTCTGGATATTAGCCTAAAGGAGCATATTCTAACCCATTGCAAGGAAGCTAAAAATCTTGAGAAAAGGTTAGATGAATTGCTAACTAGAATAACCAGTGTAGAAAAGACCTTAAATGACCTGATATAACTGAAAACCACAGTACAAGAACTGCATGAAGCATACACAAGCTTCAATAGCTGATTCAATCAAGTAGAAGAAAGGACATCCTTTCAAAGGACTGAAGATCAAATAAACGAAATAAAGCAAGAAGACAAGATTTGAGAAAAAAGAGTGAAAGGAAATGAACAAAGTCTCTGAGAAATATGTGACTATGTGAAAAGACCAAATCTACATTTGATTGGTGTACCTGAAAATCACAGGGAGAATGGAACCAAGTTAGAAAACACTCTTCAAGATATTATCAAGGAGAATTTTCCAGACCTCGCAAGGCAGGCCAACATTCAAATTCAGGAAATACAGAGAACACCACAAAGATACTCCTTGAGAAGAGCAACCCGAAGACACATAATTGTCAGATTCACAAAGGTTTAAATGATGGAAAAAAATGTTAAGTGCAGCCAGAATGAAAGGTTGGGTTACCCACAAAGGGAAGTCCATCAGAATAACAGCAGATCCCTCAGCAGAAACCCTACAAGCCAGAAGAGAGTAAGGGCTAATATTCAACATTCTTAAAGAAAAGAATTTTCAATCCAGAATTTCATATTCAGCCAAACTAACCTTCATAAGTGAAGGAGAAATAACATATTTTACAGACAAACAAATGCAGAGAGATTTTGTCACCACCAGGTCTGCCTTACAAGAGCTTGTGAAGGAAACAATAAACATAAAAAGGAACAACCAGTACCAGCCACTGCAAAAACATGCCAAATTATAAAGACCATCAACACTGAAGAAACTGCAGCAATTAACAGGTGAAATAACCAGCTATCATCACAATGACAGGATCAAATTCACACATAACAATATTAATCTTAAACGTAAATGGGCTAAATGCCTCAATTAAAACACACAGACTGGCAAATTGGATAAATAGTCAAAACCCATCAATGTGCTGTATTCAGGAGACCCATCTCATGTGCAAAGATACACATAGGCTGAAAATAAAGGGGTAGAGGAAGATCTACCAAGCAAATGGAAAGTGAAACAAAGCAGGGGTTGCAATCCTGGTCTCTGATAAAACAGACTTTAATCCAACAAAGATCAAAAGAGACAAAGAAGGCCATTACATAATGGTAAAGGGATCAATGCAACAAGAAGAGTTAACTATCCTATATATATATATGCACCCAATACAGGAGCACCCAGATTCATAAAGCAAGTCCTTAGAGAGCTACAAGGAGACTTAGACTCCCACACAACAATAATGGAAGACTTTAAGACCACACTGTCAATATTAGACAGATCAATGAGACAGAAAATTAACAAGTATATCCAGGTCTTGAACTCAGCTCTGAACAAAGTGGATTTAATAGACATCTACAGAACTCTCCACCCCAAATCAATAGAATATACATTCTTCTCAGCACTACGTTTCACTTATTCTAAAATTGACCACATAATTGGAAGTAAAATACTCCTCAGCAAATGTAAAAGAACAGAAATCACAACAAACTGTCTCTCAGACCATGGTGCAATCAAACTAGAACTCAGAATTAAGAAACTCACTCAAAACTCACTCAAAAACTCCATGGAATCTGAACAACCTGGTCCTGAATGACTACTGAGTAAATAATGAAATTAAGGCAGAAAGAAAGATGTTCTTTGAAACTATTGAAAACAAAGACACAAGGTACCAGAATCTCTGGGACACAAGACAAGGATGCCCTCTCTCACCACTCCTGTTCAACATAGTATTGAAGCTCTGACTAGGGCAATCAGGCAAAAGAAAGAAATAAAAGGTATTCAATTAGGAAAAGAGGAAGTCAAATTGTCTCTGTTTGCAGATGACATGATTTTATATTTAGAAAACCCCATTGTATCAGCCCAAAATCTCCTTAAGGTGATAAGCAACTTCAGCAAAATCTCAGGACACAAAATCAATGTGCACAAATCACAAGCATTTTTATACACCAATAACAGACAAACAGAGAGTCAAATCATAAGTGAACTCCCATTCACAATTGCTTCAAAGAGAATAAAATACCTAGGAATCCAACTTACAAGGGATGTGAAGGAACTCTTCAAGGAGAACTACAAACCACTGCTCCACGAAATAAAAGAGGACACAAACAAATGGAAAAAAATTCCATGCTCATGGATAGGAAGAATCAATATCATGAAAATGGCCATACTGTCCAAAGTAATTTATAGATTCAATGCTATCCCCATTAAGCTACCACTGACTTTCTTTGCAGAATTGGAAAAAAACTACTTTAAAGTTCAAATGGAACATAAAAGAGCCTGCATAACCAAAACAATCTTCAGCAAGAAGAACAAAGCTGGAGGCATCATGCTACTTGACTTCAAACTATACTACAAGGCTACAGTAAATAAAACAGCACGGTACTGGTACCAAAACATATAAATATAGACCAATGGAACCAAATAGAGGCCTAAGAAATAACACCCCACATCCACAACCATCTGATCTTTACAAACCTGACAAAAACAAACAATGGGGGAAGGGGAAGGGATTCCCTATTTAATAAATGGTGCTGGGAAAACTGGCTAGCCATATGTAGAAAGTTGAAACTGAGTCCCTTCCTTACACCTTACAGAAAAATTAACTCAAGGTGGATTAAAGACTTAAAAACTAAAACCAAAAAAGCCCTAGAAGAAAACCTAGGCAATACTATTCAGGACACAGGCATGGGCAAAGACTTCATGACTAAAATAGCAAAAGCAATGGCAACAAAAGCCACAATTGACAAATGAAAGCTAATTAAACTAAAGAGCTTCTGCACAGCAAAAGAAACTATCATCAGGTTCAACAGGCAACCTACAGAATGGGAGAAAAATTTTGCAATCTATCCATCTGACAAAGGGCTAAAATCCAGACTCTACAAAGAAATTCAAACAAATTCAAAAGCTTGCAGAAGACAAGAAATAAATAAGATCAGAGAAGAACTGAAGGAAATAGAGACTTGAAAAACCCTTCAAAAAAATCAGTGAATCCAGGAGCTGGTTTTTTGAAAAGATCAACAAAATAGACCACTAGCTAGACTAATAAAGAAGAAAAGGGAAAAGAATAGACACAACAAATAATGATAAAGGGGATATCACCACTGATCCCACAGAAATACAAACTACCATCAGAGAATACTATACACACCTCTATGCAAATAAACTAGAAAGCCTAGAAGAAATGGATAAATTCCTGGACACATACACCCTCCCAAGACTAAACCAGAAAGAAGTCGAATTCCTGAATAGACTAATAACAAGTTCTGAAACTGAGGCAGTAACTAATAGCCTATGAACCAAAAAAAGCCCAGGACATGACAGAATAACAGATGACTTCTACCAGAGGTACAAAGAGAAGCTGGTACCAGTCTTTCTGAAAGTGTTTCAAGCAAAAGAAAAAGAGTAGCTCCTCCCTAACTTATTTTATGAGACCAGCATCATCCTGATAACAAAACTTGGCAGAGACACAATAAAATAAACTTTTAGGCCAATACCTCTCATGAACATCAGTGTGAAAAACCTCAATAAAACACTGTCAAACTAAATCCAGCAGCACATCAGAAAGCTTATCCACCATGATCAAGTTGGCATCATCTGTGAGATTAAAGCCTGGTACAACATACACAAATCAATAAATGTAGGCCAGGTGAGGCTGCTCACGGTTGTAATCACAGCACTTTGAGAGGCCAAAGCAGGTGGATCATGAGGTCAGGAGCTCATGAGCAGTCTGGTTAACATGGCGAAACCCCGTCTGTACTAAAGATACAAACATTAGCCAGTTGTGGTGGCATGTGCCTATAATTCCACATACTCAGGAGGCTGAGGCAGCAGAATCACTTCAACCTGGGAGGCGCAGGTTGCAGTGAACTGAAATCACACCACTGCACTCCAGCCTGCATAACAGGGATAGACTCTATCTCAAAATAAATGAATAAATAAACGTAATCCATCACATAAACAGAACCAATGACAAAAACCACATGATTATTTCAATAGATGCAGAAAAGACCTTCAATAAAGTTCCACACCCCTTCATGCTAAAACTCTCAATAAACTAGGTATTGATGGAATGTATCTCAAAATAATACAAGCTATTTATGACAAACCCACAGCCAAAATCATACTGAATGGGCAAAAGCTGGAAGTATTTCCTTTGAAACCGGCATAAGACAAGGATGTCCTCTCTCAACACTCCTATTCAACACAGTATTGGAAGTTCTGTCCAGGGCAATCAGGCAAGAGAAAGAAATAAAGGATATTTGAATAGAAGGAGAGAAGATCAAATTGTCTCTGTTTGCAGATGACATGATTTTATATTTGGAAAAACCCATTTTCTCAGCCCCAAATCTCCTTAAACTGATAAGTAAATTCACAAAGTCTCAGGATACAAAATCAATGTGCAAAAATCACAAGCATTTCTACACACCAGTAATAGACAGAGAGTCAAATCATAAGTGAACTCCCATTCATAATTGCTACAAAGGGAACAAAATACCTGGGAATACAACTTGCAAGGGATGTGAAGGACTTCTTCAAGGAGAACTACAAACCACTCCTCAAGAAATTGGAGAGGATGCAAACAAATGGAAAAACATTCCACGCTCATGGATAGGAAGAATTAATGTCGTGAAAATGGCCATACTGCCCAAAGTAATTTATAGATTCAATGCTATCCCCATTCAAGCTACCATTGACTTTCTTCAGAGAATTGGAAAAAACTACTTTAAATTTCATATGGAACATAAAGAGCCCACATAGCCAAGACAATCCTAAGCAAAAAGAACAAAGTGGGAGGCATCATGCTACCTGACTTCAAACTATACTACAAGGCTACAGTAACCAAAGCAGCATGGCACTGGTACCAAAACGGTGGACCAGTGGAATAGAACAGAGACCTCAGAAAGAACACCACACATCTACAACTATCTCATCTTTGACAAACCTGAAAAGAACAAGCAATGGGGAAAGGATTCAATCTATTCAATCCAGCAATCTCACTACTGGGTATATACCCAAAGGAAAAAAAATCATTATATAAAAACACACCTTTATTAATATTCTCACAACACTATTCACAATAGCAAATTCAGGGAACCAACCTATATGTCCATAAGTGGTTATTCAGGTAAAGAAAATGTGGTGTATTTAGACCATGGAGTACCATATAGTCATAAAAAACAGAACAAAATCATGTTTTTTGCTGCAACCTGAAAGGAGCTGGAGGCCATTATCTTATGTGAACTAAGTCAGAAACAGAAAATCAAATAACACATGGTCTCACTTGTAAGTGGGAGCTAAACAATGGGTACACATGAACATAAAGATGAAAAATAATAGACAATGGGAACTCCAAAAGTGTGGAGGATGTACTGGGGGGCAAAGTTTGGTGAATTACCTATCAGGTGTAATGTTCATCATTTGGGTAATGGGTGCACTAGAAGCCCAGTCCCCACCAGTACACAACATACCCATTTAAGAAATATGAGCATGTATACCCTGACTGTATAATACAACAAAATTTTTAAAAACTAACCTGTGGAATGATAGTGGATACCTTAAGAGAGGATGTGGCAGTAGAAAGAATGAGGATGCCTTAGAAACAAAGTTCTTTTTTATGCCTTACTTGTAGGTTGTACAAAGACATTCACTTTATGTTAATGCATTGAGCTGTACATTTAGAACATGTGCATCTTTTTCTATGTATATTGTACTTCAATGAAAAAAGCTTATTTAAAAACAAAGTGTTCTGCGGAAGCAATATTTGAAGCAGTAATGACTGAGAATTTCCCAAAATTAAGGACAGACAGCAAACTGCAGATCCAAGAACCTCAAAGAACACCAAGTAGGTTAGGTACCCAAAAGCCTACACCTAGGCACATCATATTCAAATGAGGAAAATAAAGACTAAGCAAAAATCTTGAAAGAAGCTAGGGGAAGAAAACATCATAGCTATCTAGGAATGAGAATAAGAATTACATCAAACATCTCTTAAAAGTTCATGCAAATAAGAAGAGAGTGAAGCAAAATATTTAAAGTGTTGGAAAATATTCTCATCCACTTTGCTTTCTGTATCCAGAAAACTTATCCTTCTTAACTGAAGGAGAAATAAGGACTCTCACTCATAGAAAGTTGAGAAAATTGTCTTTAGTTCCTGCCTTGTAAGAAATGTTAAAAATTTCCTCAGAAAGAAGAAAATGATATAAGCCAAACACCGACCCACAAAAAGAAAAGAACAATGTTAGAGAAGGAGTAATTGAGAGCAATATAAAACTTCTATTTTTCTTATTCTTAATTGTCAGACAGATAGTAGTCTGTTCAAAATAATAATGACAACAATGTATTTGGTAATTATAGCTTATGGATAGGTGAAATGAATGGCAGTAAGGATATAAGGAATTGGAAGGAGGAGTTAAGAATACTTTGTTACAGATAGATGCACTACCCATGAAGCAGTGTAGTGTTATTTGAAAGTGATCTTGGATTAATTACAAATATAAATTGCAAACTCTAGGGAAATTACTAAAGTAAATATTGAAATATTATGTGTTAAGAAGAGGAAATTAAATTATATAAAATGCTCATTTAAAACCACAGGAGGCAGAACAAGAATTGACGACAAAAATAGAAAAAGAACAAGGGCAATGAGTGGAACACAACAACAAACATGTGGTACATATAATCCCACTATATCAAAATCACTTTAAACATAACTAAATACACCAACTAAAAGACACAAACTATCAGAGTGGATAAAAAACAAGGTCCAACCATGTGTATGATACCAAAAGCTTGTTCTTTGAAAATAAATTTAACAAACATCTAGCCAGTTTCACCAAGAGCAAAAAGAGAGAAAACACATTTTAATAACGTCAAAATTAAAAGGGGTATAACTATTGATACCTTAGACATTGAAATGATAATAAATATATATTATGGTCAACTCTTTGCCCACAACCACGGTAATTCAAATGAAATCGATTAATTTCTTAAAGACAAATCTTCTAAAACTCAGACAAAAGAAAATAGATAATCTGCTTAAGCCTTTTTTACTAACTTAGTTGAATCAATAATTAGTAACTTCCAAAGCAAAAAGATATAAGCCCTAATTATATTCACTCTTGAATTCCTCCAACATTTAAGAAAAAAAATTATACCAATTATCTTTAATCTCTTCCAGAAAATAGTGGCTGGCTTCACACCTCACACTTTCCTGGCCCTGTAAAGTGTCCCCGAGTACAGGGCTTCTTAGGCTCTGTTTCTCTGGAGAGTGTGCTTCCCTTTTCCAGTGGGAAAAAATCAGGTTCCTGGTAAAAGGAGTTATGGAGGAAACCTGAGTAGGAGAGGCTCCCTTTTCAGTCTCATTCCCTACCTTTGGTCCTTGGTGCCTCCAAATACTGAACCTTATGAGAATTATAGTGACATAGATTAGCTTCTCCTCTTGATAAATCTTCCTCTGCTGATACTTAACGTTACAACTGCATCCCCTATGCTGTTTCAATTGTCAGCCCTCCATTGTCTCTCCGTGTCTCAGAAATTTGCCAGAGACTTATAGGCTGTTTTCTATTCTCCTCTCCTTTTACTTCAACAGGCTAATTTTAATTTGTAATTTAGTTATTGAAATTTCAGTAGGATCCTGACACAGGGAAGAAGGTATGTTATCTGCTGCCAAACAAAATCTGCTACATTTACTATTTAAATGTAAATTCTAAGGAAATGTAGAGTTTACTCTAAAGGTAAATTGTAAATTCTAAAGAAAAGTTGTATGTGAAAGAAGCAATTATTAACCCCCCCCCACTTCCAAATATTCCCATTTGGTCAAATAGCAGTTTTATGAAACACGCTTCTGGAATAATAAAATTCCTTTAGGTATGGCCTCTGCTTAAATGGAAACATGTTTCTTAGGTGTCTAACTTTTAGATTACTTCCCAGACTGGAATTTATCTCAGGATGCCTCAGTACAATTCTAGAATTCCACTTGTGCTTGAACAAAAATCGTTTTCATCTCCCTACCCCAGTATCAGAGCATGCAGTTTTCAAAATGAGAAAAGATATCTTCAAGAATGTACCTACTGTTCAAAGTGGACTTTTCATAATAAAACCAACATTCAATACTAGGCCAATTTTGCTGACTCTCCCTACCACAAATTACCTCTGCTGAAATCCAAACACTTCATCAGGGCTTTATTTATTTTGCTACTGCCATACTGTTTTTACTGATCTCAGTCATCCTCCTCCATTGTGCAAAGATGTCCTTTTTAATCATGTCATCAAATTTAGACAGATTACAGCTGATGACACAGAAATTTAAAGAATGAAGCTTCTCTGAGAGAAACAGGATGACAAACACTGGCACTGTCTTCTCAACATTGTTCTGAAATTCACTTTGTTCATCATCTGTGGTCCTACCTGTAACCAATAGATGCAGAGATCCATATCTCAGAGTGGCTTGTTGTCTCTGTTCCAGCAACAAATAGATCAGCTACATTGCCAACCAAGTTTTCAATAGTGAATTCCAGTGGTTGGTTGTCCTTTTCCTAGAAATGATTTCATGCAATTATCTGACAAATTATGTGCCAGCATATCTAATTATACTAAATTTTAAAAAATATACTATATTATGAAGTTAGCCAAAAGAGAAACTGGACAGTACAGTGTTAGAAAACAAAACCAAAAACAAAAACAACTGTATGGTTTGGCAGAAACTGCAGATCAGTTGACCTAAACTTTTTTTCCTGACAGACCTAAAATTCCATTTATGAAATCATATGCTGCTTAGGTTAGTCACACAGAATATTTCTTTCCCCAGAAATAAAAGCAGAAGTATACCGATGCTCTTAGTATTTGCAATATAACAAAATGGTACTGGTACAAAAATGGATAGATAGACCAGTGGAACAGAACAGAGGCCTCAGAAACAACAGCACACATCTACAATCATCTGATCTTCAATAAACCTGACAAAAACAAGCAGTGGAGAAAGGATTCCCTACTTAATAAATGATGCTGGGAAAACTGGTTAGCTATATGAGGAAATCAGAAACTGAACCTCTTCCTTACACCTTATACAAAAATTAACACAAGATGGATTAAAGACTTAAATGTAAAACCTAAAATCATAAAAACCCTAGAAGAAAATTTAGACAATACAATTCAGGACATAGGCATGGGCACAGACTTCATGACTAAAACACCAAAAGCAATGGCAACAAAAACCACAATTGACAAATGAGAGCTAATTAAACTAAAGAGCTTCTGCTCAGCAAGGGAAGCTATCATCGTAGTGAACAGCAGCTTACATAATGGGAGAAAATTTTTGCAATCTATCCATCTGACAAAGGGCTAATATCCAGAATATACAAAAAAACTTAAACAAATTTACAAGAAATAAACAACCCCATCATAAAGTGGGCAAAGTATCTGAACAGACACTTCACAAAAGGACATTTCTGCAGCCAAGAAACATGTGAAAAAAGCTCATCATCACTAGTCGTTAGAGAAATGCAAATAAAACCACAATGAGATACCATCTCACCCAGCAATCCCAATACTGGGTATATACCCAAAGGATTGTAAATCATTCTTCTATAAAGATACATGGTCAGGTATGTTTATTGCAGCACTGTTTACAATAGCAAAGAGTTGCAACCAACTTAAATGCCAATGAATGATAGACTGGATAAAGAAAATGTGGCAAATGTGCACCATGGAACACTATGCAGCCATAAAAATGATTAGCTCATGTCCTTTGCAGGCACATGGATGAAGCTGGAAACCATCATCCTCAGCAAACTAACATAGGAACAGAAAACCAAACACCTCATGTTCTCACTAATAAGTGGAGTTGAACAATGAGAACACACGGACACAGAGAGGGGAACATCACACACCGGGCTCTGTCGGGGGTTGGGGGACAAGGGAAGGGAGAGCATTAGGACAAATACCTAATGCATGTGGAGCTTAAACCTAGATGACAGGTTGATAGGTGCAGCAAACAACCATGGCACATGTATCCCTATGTAATAAACTCGCACGTTCAGCACATGTATCCCAGAATTTAAAGTATAATAAAATAAAACAAAATAAAATAAAAATACCATCTTTATCATTAATAAAATCTTGCCTTTGTAAAATGGGGTAATAATGCTCATCTCATAGAAATATGTGTGTATTAAAAATGACGCTACATATGAATTACAAAACATGTTAGTCACACAAAAAAAGAAGGATTACCTTGAGGGTACTGATGAATTGCTCAACTGTAAGAGTTTGAATAAGTAGAGATTCAAATGTGGATCTTCTATATATTGACCTTAGGACCCTGAAAATGAATTTGAGATTCTCTGACCTCAGTTTTTTTATGTGCAAAACAAGGCAAATAAACATGCTGAGTGTATTGATGTGAGGATAAATTTTAATGTCTACCGGTTGTCTGGGCCATTTCATGGCACATTGCAGGCCATCCATAAGTGGCAACTAGAGTAATCATCAAATATGTGTATATATATCTCCTTTCCCAGTTCTCAAAAGTCTATGTCCCAGTGTTCACTGTGTACTTTGACATAAAGCTTATCCTGGAGTTGCATGAATATGAAGTGGTAATTGATCATGGAGAGGAGTTTTCTGGAAAAGGTATTTTCCCAGTATCCAAAAAAAGCAAGGAAGGAGTTGGTAGGGGTGTGTGTGTGTGTGTGTGTGTGTGTGTGTGTGTGTGTGCACGCCTTTGTATGGGTAATGAGGCAGAAAGGGAATGGAAAGCAAACACTTGAAGAGCTCCGAAAACTGACCTTGGCCCATATGTGTGGCTGTTGAAAATTAGCTCCCTCTTTCTTGCCTAGGACCTCCCTCCTTGTTTTTGTTTCTCTTCCTGTTAGGATCATTTTTAGCAATGAAAAGACATGTAAGGAGATCTGGCTCTTCTTGCTCATGACCCTATGGAATTGTGGGGTAGTGAAGAGGAGCACTGGGGAAGCATGTTCAAAGGGAAGCCCACTGTCTTGTGCAGGAGGTGAGAAGAACCAAGGGTGGATGACTCTACTCTGCATCACTGACCTTAACAGTCAGCCATCTTCACAGATAACACTGGAAAATTTCAGTGGTGACATGATCTTTCATTATAGGTGGTGGTTGTCAGTCCTGATGTAGAGGAGGGATTATTTGGAGGAGAGAGCCAAGATTGCTGCTGTGTACCTGTGCTGTGTTTACATAGGCATAACAGTGCATACAGTGTGTGTATACAAGGTCACTTAATCCTTTTGCTTCAACTTTGTTTGTTTTCAAATCAGAAATCATGAACACAAGATATGAGTTCATTTTCAGAAAGAGTTAAAGAACAATGCTTTCTCCATAGCATAAATGTGGTTTATCTCTTCCAGAACACTTCACCAAAGAACATTTAAGAATATACTTCATTTAAGATATACTTCATTTATATACTTCATTTATATTATTCTTAAATACTAGCTAACATAATTCAACAGTATATCAAAAAGATAATCCACCATGAGTAAGTGGGCATCATACCAGTGATGCAAGGATGGTTTAACACATGCAAGTCAATAAATGTGATACACCACATAAACAGAATTAAAAGCAAAAATCACATGATTATCTTACTAGATGCTGAAAAGGCATTTGACAAAAACCAGCATCCCTTTATGATTAAAAGCCTCAGTGAAATTGGCATACAAGGGACATAACTCAATGTAATAAAAGCCATCAATGACAAGCCCACAGTCAACATAATACTGAGTGGGAAAAAGTTGAAAGCATTGCCCCTGAAAACAGGAACAAGACAAGGATCCCCATTCTCACCACTCCTCTTCAACATAGTACTGGAAGTTCTAGCCAGAACAATAAGACCGGAGAAAAAAAATCAAGGGCATCCAAATCAGTAAAGAGGAAGTCAAACTGTCACTGTTTGCTGGTAATATGATCCTTTACCTTGAAAACCCTAAAGACTCCCCAGAAAGCTCCCAGAACTGATAAAAGATTCCAGTAAAGTTTCCAGATACAAGATAAATGTACACAAATCAGTAACTCTCCTATACACCAACAGCGACCAAGCAGAGAATCAAATGAAGAACCTAACCCCTTTTACAATAGCTGCAAAAATAAAATAAAATACTTAAGCATATACCTAACCAAGAAGTCAAAAGACCTCTGCAAGGAAAACTACAAAACACTGCTGAAAGAAATATAGATGAGACAAACTAATGGAAATACATCCCATGCTCTTGGATGGGTACAATGAATATGGTGAAAATGACCATACTGCCAAAAGCAATCTACAAATGTAATGCAAGTCCCATCAAAATACTACCATCATTCTTCACATAATTGGAAAAACAACAATTCTAAAATTCATATCAAACCAAACCATAAAAGAACCCACATAGCCAAAGCAGACTAGGCAAAAAGAAGAAATCTGGACGCCTCACGCTACCCAATTTGAAACTATACTATAAGGCCATAATCACCAAAACAGCATGACACTGGTATAAAAATAGGCACAGAGACAAATGGAACAAAATAGAGAACCCAGAAATAAACCCAAATACTTACAACCAATTAATCTTTGACAAAGCAAACAAAAACCTAAAATAGGGAAAGGACCCCCTTTTCAACAAATGGTATTGGGATAATTGGCTAGCTACATGTAGGAGAAAGAACCTGGATCCTCATCTCTTACCTTATACAAAAACCAACTCAAGATGGATTAAGGACTTAAATCTAAGACCTGAAGCTGTAAAAATTCTAGAAGATAACACTGAAAAAAATACTTCTCGACATTGGCTTATGCAAGGATTTCATGACCAAGAACCCAAACACAAATGCAATAAAAACCAAGATAAATAGTTCACACTTAATTAAACTAAAGTGCTTTTGCACAGCAAAAGGAACAGTCAGCAGAGTAAACAGACAACTCACAGAGTGGGAGAAAATCTTCACAATCTATACATCTAAAGAATGACTAATATCTAGAAGCTACAACAAACTCAAACAAATCAGTAAGAAAAAACAAACAATCCCATCAAAAAGTGGGCTAAGGACATGAATAGGCAATTCTCAAAAGAAGATATACAAATAGCCAACAAACTTATGAACAAAATGCTCAACATTACTAATGATCAAGGAAATGCAAATCAAAACCACAATGCAATACCAACTCACTCCTGCAAGAATGGCCATAATCAAAACAATAAAAAAACAGTAGATGTTGGCATGGATGCGGGGATCAGGAAACATTTCTACACTGCTGGTGGGAATGTAAACTAGTACAGCCACTATGGAAAACAGTGTGGAGCTTCCTTAAAGAACTGAGAGTAGAATTACCATTTGATCCAGCAATCTCACTACTGGGTATCTATCCAGAGGAAAAGAAGTCACTATATGAAAAAGATGCTTGCACATGCATGCATGTTTGTATCAGCACAATTCACAATTGCAAAATTGTGGAACCAACCCAAATGTCCATCAATCAAAGAGTAGATAAAGAAACTGTGGTATGTGTATATGTGGGGTGTGTATACACACACACACACACACACCACATATATATATACCATCATGTATACATACCATCATAAAGATATATGATGGAATACTACTCAGCCATAAAAAGGAGTGAATTAACAGCATTTGCAGCAACCTGATGAGATTGAAGACTATTATTCTAAGTGAAGTAGATCAGGAATGGAAAACCAAACTTCATATGTTCTCACTGATATGTGGGACCTAAGCTATGAGGATGCAAAGTCATAAGAATGATAAAATGGATTGTGGGGACTTGGGGGAAAGAGTGGGAAGGGGGTGAGGGATAAAAGACTACAAATATGGTACAGTGTATATTGCTCAGCTGATGGATGCACCAAAATCTCGCAAATCACCACTAAAGAACTTATTTGTGTAACCAAATACCACCTGTACCCCAATAACTAATGGAAAAATAAATAAATAAAGATAATTTGACATCTTCCATTCTAATTTGGATGGCTTTTATGTCTTTTTTTTTTTTTTTTTTTTTTTTGTCTGATTGCTCTAGCTAGGACCTACAGTACTATCTAGAGTAACAATGATGACAGTGGGCATCTTTACTGTGTTTCAGATCTTAGAGAAAAGGCTTTCAGTTTTTCCCCATTCAATATGATACTAGTTGCGTGTCTGTTGTATATGGATTTTACATTGAGGTATGTTCCTTCTATCCCCAGTTTTTTGAGGGTTTTCTTCATGGAGTGATGTTAAGTTGTATCAAATGCTTTTTCAGCATCAATTGGAATGATTATATTGTTTTTAATGCTTCATTCTGTGAATATAATGTATCACATTGATTGAGTTGAGTGTGTAGAACCATCCTTACACTCCAGGGATAAATCCTACCTGGTCATGCTGAATGATCTTTATAATGTATTGTTGAATTCACCTTGTTAGTATTTTGTAGAGGATTTTTGCATCGATATTCATCAGAGATATTGAGCTACAGTTTTCTTTTTGTGTGTGTCTTTGTCTGATTTTGGTATCAAAGTAATACCAGCCTCAAAGAATAACTATGGAAGTCTTCCCATCTCCTCTGTTTCTTGGAATGTTTTGAGTAGGATTGGTATTCATTCTTCTTTAAGTATTTGGTAGAATTCAGCAGTGAAGCTGTCAGGTCCCAGGTCTTTCTTTAGTGGAAAACTTTTTATTACGACTTCCATCTTGTTACCTGTTATTGGTCTGTTCACGCTTTTTTATTTCTTCATGGTTTGGTCTTGGTATGTTCTATATATCTAGGAATTTGTTTATTTCTTCTAGATTTCATAATTTATTGTCATATAGTTGCTCATATCAGCCACTAATGATCCTTCAAGTTTCTTTGGTATCAGTTGTGATATCTCCTTTTTTATTTCTGATTTCATTCATATGGCTTTTCTTACTTTTTTCCTACTTAGTCTGGCTAATGGTTCATCAATTTGTTTAACTTCCCCCTGCCCCCGCAAAAAAAAAAAAAAAAAAACCACAACTTTTTGCTTCATTGATCTTTTTTCATATATTTATTTTAAAAATAACTTATCCAAAATCTGTATTTATGCATCAAGGTTTACATTATATGTCTTGTACCGATGTCATTGTTGACAGCTTATATTTCCACTGTGAGAATCCCAATTGTCTGTTTCTCTTAGTATTTTCCTTTGGGTCCATCAGTTTTCCTTTTGTATTGTTTTTCATTTCAATTTCATTTCTTTCTACTCTGATTTTTATTATTTCTTTTCTCCAACTAATTCTGGGTTTGGTTTGCTCTTGCTTTTCTAATTCTTTAAAATGCATCATTAGATTGTTTATTTGAAGTTTTTCCTCTTTTTAATGTAGGAACTTGTAACTATAAACTTCCGTCTTAGTACTAGTTTGCTGTAGACCCCAGGTTTTCATACGCTGTGTTTCCATTATCAGTTGTTTCAAGAAATTTTTCAATTTCCTTTTTAATCTCTTCATGGACTCACTAGTCATTCAGGAGCATACTGTTTAATTTCCATGTATAGGAATAGTTTCCAAAATTCCCCTTGTTACTGATTTCTAGTTTTATTCTATTGCAGCCAAAAAAGATGCTTGATATTCTTTCAAATTATGTGAATGTTTTAAGAACTATTTTGTGACCTAACATATAGTTTATCCTTGAGAATGATCTGTGTGCTAAAGAAAAGAATGTGTATTCTGTAGCTCTTGAATAAAATGTTCTATAAATATCTATTAGATCCATTTGTTTTATAGTGCAGATTCAGTTTGATGTATCTTTATTGATTTTCTGTCTGGAATTCTGTCCAATATTGAAAGTGAGGAGTTGAAATCTCCTATTATTTTATTGGGGCCTATTTTCCTCTTTAGCTCTAATATTTTCTTTGTACATCTGGATGCCTTAGTGTTGGGTGAATATATATTTAAAATTGTTACATCCTCTTGCTGAATGACCCCATTATCATTATATAATGACCTTCTTTGTCTATTATAGTTTTTGTGTTGAAATCTGTTTTGTCTGATATAAGTATAGCAATGCTGCTCTTTATTGGTTTTCATTGGCTTGGAATATCTTTTTCCATCTTTCTATTTTCAGTCTATGTGTCTTTATAGGTGAAATATGTTTCTTTTAGGCCACAGATCACTGGGTTATTTTTAATCCATTTAGCCACTCTACAAAGTTTGATTGAAGAGTTTAGTCCATTTACTTTCAATATTATTATTGATAAGTAAGGACTTACTCCTGTCATTTTGTTCTTTGCTTTTGTTTGTTTTTTAGTCTTTTCTTCCTTCTTTCTTTCTTTTTTTTCTTGTCTTCCTTTTAATGAAGGTTATTTTTCCCTTACAATATAAGTTAGTGTCATGCTTTTAACTTTTGTGTCTCCATTGTATTTTTTTTCTTTTTGGGTGGGGGGTTGAGGTTACCATGGCACTTGAAAATACTACCTTATAATGCATTATTTTAAGCTGACAACAACTTAACACTGTGTGCATTAAAAAAAAAAAAAAAAAAAAGCAAAAAGAGAACTAAGAAAGACCATACACCTTAATTTCACTTGCCCACATTTAAAATCCCTTTTGGTTGCTTTTAAGATTGTCTTTTGGGGAAAATATAGCTATTATATTTTCCATATTTCTTTTATCCACATTTATGAGCAATGATTGCACATTTTAAAATCTAGTTGAAGTTGTCCCACCACTTATTTATTCTTTGGTCTTTTTTTATTTTATTTTAAGTTCTAGGGTACATGTGGACAACGTGCAGGTTTGTTACATATGTATACTTGTGCCATGTTGGCATGCTGCACCCATCAACTCGTCAGCACCCATCAACTCGTCATTTACATCAGGTATAACTCCCAATGCAATCCCTCCCCCCTCCCTCCTCCCCATGATAGGCCCCGGTGTATGATGTTCCCCTTCCCGAGTCCAAGTGATCTCATTGTTCAGTTCCCACCTATGAGTGAGAACATGCGGTGTTTGGTTTTCTGTTCTTGCGATAGTTTGCTGAGAATGATGGTTTCCAGTTGCATCCATGTCCCTACAAAGGACACAAACTCATCCTTTTTTATGGCTGCATAGTATTCCATGGTGTATATGTGCCACATTTTCTTAATCCAGTCTGTCACTGATGGACATTTGGGTTGATTCCAAGTCTTTGCTATTGTGAATAGTGCCGTAATAAACATACGTGTGCATGTGTCTTTATAGCAGCATGATTTACAATCCTTTGGGTATATACCCAGCAATTTATTTCAGTCTTTTTTTTTCCCTTTGTTTAATTTAGAATAGTTTCTTCTCTTATGTCTTCAAATTCACTTATTTTTTTTTGTAGTTTCTAATCTACAATTCAATCCAGTGTGCTTTTCATTTCAGACCTTGCATTTTTTTCTCTAGGTTTCCAATCTGTGTTTTTTTTTAATATATCCCCTTTTAATAAGTAGTATGGCCAATCTTCCCTCTGCTTTCTTGAACACATGGAAGCTAGATATTCAGTTATAACTATCTTATTTTCCTTGTCATAATTTTTAAACCTATTTCTATATATTACTTTTTTTTCTCATATCTTCCCTTTTGCTTGCATGTCTGATAATTCTTGTTTGGATAAAAACCATTGTGATTTTATGTTATGGCTGCAGAAAATTTGTATGATCTTATAAATACTTTTGTGTGTTCTTCCAAAATGTAGTTAAGTTACTAGAAAACAGTTTTATCCTTTTGAAGTTTGTATTTAACTTTATTAGAGCACATCAGAGCAGCTCTTAGCCTATGGATTATTTTTTTCCCTTTTACTGAGGAAATACTCTTTGAACACTCTACCTGATATCCAATGAATTAGAGGTATTTCTCTCTGGAGGATGGTTACAGAAATTCTTACTAGCACTATGTAAGCCCTTATGTTGTTCCCTGTGCTCTTTTCTTTTTTTGCGGGGGAGGGGTGCATCAGTTTTATTTATTTATTTTTTAATGTTACAGATTTATTTATTCTTTTTTATTTTTCCATAAGTTATTGGGGTACAGATAGTATGCTGCCAAGGGAAATTCATCCGGGGGTGCTTGGAGGAGAGTCCAGCCACTGACCAGCCCTATTCCAAGGGAAGACCACTTCCCACCCCATCTCCCTCTAAATCTTAATCCATCTCTCTGAGAGCTACTTCCACCACACAATGAAACTTTGCACTCATCCTCCAAACCCACATGGGATCTCATTTCTCTGGTAACTAGGGCAAGAACCCAGGATACAGAAAGCCCTATGTCCTTACAATAAGGCAGAGGGTCTAGCTCAGCTGATTAACACAAGCCATGTGCAGAGAGCAAAGCTGAAAAAGCACACTGTAACACAGCCCACTTGGGCTTCAGGAGTCACAGACACCCCTAGATGCTGCCATGGGGCCAGAGTCCAAAAAGCACTCCCCACAGCCTCTGTACCTGCCCATCTGCATGCTCCCTTGAGCAGCGAAGCACCAAGGAGGTGAGCCACACCACTGTCACACATCCTGCGAGGGGGATAAGGAAACACCCATTTCATTATTATTGAGGGACTGTGAAGCTAAGGCTTTTCTACCCAGATCTGGAATAGCATTGAAGAGCAATGGAAAGGAGAACATAGATATCAGGATAGCATGAGGCGGAAGAAGGGAGGCCATGTCTCTCAGAGCCAGAGCCTAGAAGGACTGTACAGATGAGACTCCCCAGAAATAGAGTTTGGGAGTAGACTCTGGAGTCAGATCTTCTATTTACCCCATCTGTGTCACTTATTTGCCTTGTGACATTGGACACGTTAATAAACATCTCTATTCCTCCACGACCTTATCTGTTAAATGAAGATGAATTATAATTGTACCAAATTCATTGTATTGTTATAAGAACTAAATTAATTAATGTTTTCATATGATTAAAATAGTGTCTGCCATACAATAAATACTTCATCATTATATAATTATGAAAATCATTTGAAACTATGCATACTTTTCCATTTTTAAGATCCACCATAATTTATTTACAACCTCCAGGAAGATTTTTGTTTCAAATCTATTACAAACAATCATAAAATAAGCATTCATATATAGAGTAATTAATATATACATTCAGTGATATCCATTATACTCAAGAAGTGAAACTGTTTGAAGGATGGAGGTGTTTATACACATTTCTATGAATATAGTCCCATTGGCTTTATAAGAGAATAAACAAATTCACACGCTCTTTTTTGCCACATTCATTCATTCATTCATTCACTAAGTAGTCATTAATTTATCTAGTATTTATTTAGCCAATATCTTCTAAACAGTGTTTCAGATGGCTGGTATTCGTTAGTGAGCCAAAGAAAGTTCTCTGCTCATATGAAACATATATTTTAGGGATGAAATATAAACAATAAAAATAAACGCAGAGATTTAGCAAAGTTGTTAGCACCTTCTACTTTCCAGTCAGATTGTCATTTTTCAACTGTTGGCTCTGACACTTAAAAAGCTGTGTCACGTTGAACAAGATACTTAACAGATCATCAGTGCAGTTGTTTGAGTGTTCAAATGGGTATAATAATAGTATGGTAGGCTAAATAATGTCTTGACATAAAGAGATTAAGCTGGTGGGTTTCATGTAATCACAAGGGTCTTTACATAAGTGTTAAATATAGTGAATCCCAAGTTTCTCTTCAAAGAGTCAGTATGTTCAGCTATCTTATTCTTTGATTTTCTGTTTTAAAGTTTAACTTGCTGATTCTCTTTGCCCCCTTGCTCCCAGTTTCAGTAAACAACTTTCTTACCAGTCCCAATCAGCAGTTCACATCTGTTCTCCTTGTCACTTCCTTTGACCCGAGTCACCCCTGGTCACCTGTTCCATCCTGACTCATCCTGAGCCACCAGTTCTGTAACCGCCCTTCCCCCTAAACTACTTACCCCACCACTCCAGCTCATACGCCTGCTCTTTTTTAAAATAGCCAATCAGAATTAGCTTAGACTGTGCAGTCCAACCCTAGCCAATAGGGGAATGATACAGCAGTAGAGGTTACCTGCATCAGGAATAAGAACCTCGTCCCCTCCTCAGTACGGGTGTGCTCTCGCCATTGTTCCACCTGCAAGGAGCACTCTTTCTGCAGAAGATAAAAATTGTCTTGCTGAGAAAATTAAATTTATATTCAAGCGCTATTTCTTTGCAGGACCAGGGAACAAGTATTTTGCATTTCTAACAATTTGGTGGCCCGTACGGGGACCTATTCTCCTCTGGGGGTGGTCTCCAGTCTTCTCTCATAAGGAGGCGCCCTGCTGCCTCATTGTGGTGACCTCAGGGGTGAGGAACTGAAACCCTGCTGTGTTGAATAAACCCGAACTCTCAGCAAGGCGGAAAGAAACGGGCTGGTGACCTGGAGTAAAGGATCCTCACGTACCTCGTGGACCAGACAACTTCCTGCACAAGCCAAGGAAGGAAACACTGGAGGAAATGGTAAAGTATTTCCTTGGTGGTCAGGACTAAGGAAAGAAAAAACGCAGGGGCAATGAAGCATTCCTTGGTTGGGACATACCAAGGAAAGAGAAGCTACAGGGGTGGTAAGGCATTCCTTAGTTGGGACTAAGGAAAGAAAAGCCATGGGGGGCAATGAAGTATTCCTTAGTCAGGATATCTTGGGGATGAAGAAGAGGTGAGACATTTCTAGTAAGGGAAATTGAGCCTCACCCAAAAAGGCAAGGTATTTCCAGTAAGGGAATTGAGCCTCACCCCAAAATGTGAAACATTTCTGGTAAGGGAAATTGAGCCTAACCCCCCAAACGGAAAATACCCCAAGTAAGGTGAAGGATAAAGCTAACAACAATAATATTCCCCCTAATAATCCCCTAGGCCTAATGTTAAAATATTAGAAGGATAAAAAAAAATAGAGAGACAGAGAGAGAGAGAGTAGTAAAGTGAAAGCAATGTACCCTATTCCTTTAAAAGCCGGGGTAAATTTAAAACCTGTAAGTGATCATTGAAGGCCTTCTTCGTGACCCTATAACACTCCAATACTGCCTGTAAAGAAGCCAGATGGGTCACACCAGTAAGTGCAAGACCTTAGAGGTATTAATCAGACAGTTCAAATGACCCACCCTGTTGTTACGATAATAGATTTTTAAAATGCCTTCTGGGCTTGTCCATTGGCAGAGGAGAGCCAGGACCTATTTGCCTTTGAGTGAGAAGACCCTCACTCCAGTTGAAAATAGCCAATACCCATAGACAATCTTACCCCAAGGGTTTACAGAGTCTCCAAATTTATTTAGTCAAATATTAGAACAAGTCATTTAATTACCAAAGGTAAACAGTAAATTAAGCTTGAACAGATTGAAGGCATCATATCCATGCCTCTGCTAGAGACTAAACAAGCACTTAGAAAATTTCAAGATTAGTTGGAAACTGTCATCTATGGATAGACTCTTATGCCCTAAAAACAAAACCCTTATTAAAAAAACCTCACACAAGATGGGCCAAACACCGTCATTTGCCAAATACCAGAAATCCAACAGGTGGAAAAGTCAAAACATCTATTAGTAACTGCCCCTGTCCTAGCTTTACCTTCCTGAAACAGCCATTCCATCTTGTTTTCAGTGTAAACAAGGGCGTAGCCTTAGAAGTACCCAAAAGCACTGACAACCCGTAGCCTTCCTATCAAAAATTCTTAACCTAGTAACCTGCAGATGGTCCAAATGCTTTCAGTCTTTAGTTGCAACTGCTTTGCTAACAGAAGAAAGTAGAAAAATAACTTTTAGAGGAAACCTCATTGTGAGCATACCTTACCAATTCAGAACTATCCTAAGTCAAAAAAAGCAAAAAGGTAGCTTACTGACTCAAGAATCTTGAAGTATTTTTTTTTTAAACAATGAAGGTCATTAAGTGTGGTAATCTGAGGCATATTTAGTAAAGAGTTTTGGAAAAGTTAAAACAAAAAAAAGAATCTTGAAGTATGATGCTATTCTGTTAGAAAAGTGTGATTTCACGTTAGCCACTGATAATTCACTTAATGCAGCAGGTTTCCTAACAGGGGATCTAAATCTTAATTAATTACCTTACAAAGGCCCAACCAGACCTAAGAGGAACTCCCTTCAGGATGGGACAACACTTATTTATAGGTGGTGCCACCTGGGTGATTGAGGGAAAAAGAAAGAATGGGTATTCAGTAATTGATTGGGAAACTCTTGTAAAAATAGAGTTAGGAAAATTGTATAATAATTGGTCTGCTCAAACGTGTGAGCTGTTTGCACTCAGCCAAGCCTTAAAGTACTCACAGAACCAGGGAAGAACCATCTACACCAGTTCTAAGTATGCCTTTGAAGTGGCTTATACTTTGGGAAAAAAATTTAGACCAAATGAAGTCTTATTAATAGCAAAGGATAATAAAAATCCCAAACTTACAAGGTTTTCAACAAAAGTAAAGTTAGCTAAAAATTAACAGTGTAACATGTATTATCCTAACTTTCAATCTTGTGGCCTTAGGCAATCTAGTCCATGGACATGAAGGAAGTTCACTTTGGAAAAGAACAGTTATCATCTTTGACCAAAAAAAAGAGGGGGAGGAGAGAATTTATGTAAAAGAAATGTTATGTGGTAACTTCTTGTCCTAAAATAGATTAATTGGTTGTTTCAAGAAAGGGATGTTTACAAGTCAGAAAGTTGAGCCATGTCAAAGACTGTCTGTGAAAGTCATGAAAAATGCTATAAAAGGGAATTTATGCAAGAATTATTGTATAAATTGAAAGTAATTAGACCTCTTGAATGTAAAACTATTGAAGAAACAGTTTACGTGCAAGGTGTGTAAGGAAAGTAAAATGTACTTTTGGTAAAAGGATTATAAGGAGGCATAAAAATGTGAATTTTACCTACATTAAAGATTTAAAAAATTGTTTTGAAGGCTTAAGCAAACTTTGAAACATTAATTATAAAGGAAATTCTGTGGTAAACATTGGCTAAAGTTAAAGGGGTATCATCCAGTTTTTCTGTGAACCAGACATAAAAAGCATAACAGTTTTTTTTTAAGCACTAACCTGCTCTTTAACAAAAATTATAAAGGGTTAAAAAGACTCTATAAAAATCTTACCTTATGGTCAGACATTAAAATTGGATAAATAATGTCTACAAGGTTTTACAAAAATTGAGTTTAACATTAATAGTATACTAATATAAAGGTAAAATTTAGCTTATCTGCTATAAAATCTTACAGAAAGCATTGTCAAATATAAAATGACATTTGGCTTTCTTTGTCTAAAAACTAATAAAAATAGGTGCTAAAAAAATTCAGAAGGAAAAAGGAGAGTGCTAAACCAGAGAAAAATGTTATCCAAACATCTTACGAGGGGAAATATTGTTCCAACTGCATCAAGGGACCCACTGGGGACCCCAAGGCATGTGTGATGTAGTTCTCAGAGTTTATAGTGGTATAGAAATTTATACCCTGGCCAAACAAGTTACAGACAGTTGCTTAGCATATAAGAAAACTAATAAACAAGCTATAGAAACATTAATCCTCAGGGGAAGGAATCCAAGCTTAACGCCATTCCAGAATATCCAGATTGCTTGCATAGAGATGCCTCCAATTGATTGTCTAAAGTATTTATTAGTAATAGTAGATCACCTTACTCATTGGGTAGAAGCTATTTTCTTTTCAAGTCCAATTGCTAATAGTGTAGTCAAGGCATTAGCTGAAAATATTATACCTAAGTTTAGATTAATAGAAAACATTGATTCAGATAATAGGACTCATTTCACTGTACATGTCATTAAGAAATGAGCTCAGGTACTGGATATAACATGTGAATATCATACTCTCTGACACCTACCTTCAACAAGTAAGGTAAGAAGGCCTATTACGCTGTTGAGAGTCTGAATTGCTCCCTGAAAAGACATAGGCCTCTCCCCTTATGAGATGCTTTATAGATTGCCTTATCTACTTTCAACTACTGATCTCCCTACATTTGAAACAAAAGATCAGTTTCTCAGAAATTATATACTTGGTTTATCTTCCACTTTCCCTTCCCTCAGAACAAAAGGTCTTTTAGCACAGGTGCCACCCCTAGAGTTTCCAGCATACCAACGTCAGCCTGGGGACCACGTCATTGTCAAAAGTTGAAGAAAATGAAAGGTTCGAACCGGCCTTCGAAGGACCTTACCTAGTGCTCCTAACTCCCGAAACTGCAGTCTGGACAGCAGAAAAAGGATGGACCCATCACACCCTAGTCAAGAAAGTGCCGCCCCTTCCAGAGTCATGGGCCATAGTCTGAGGGGAAAACCCTATCGAACTAAAGCTAAGAAAAATTTAACTCCTTTCATCTACTCTGTTACTCCTTCTTCTTTCCTTGCTCTATTGCTGACCACCTAGTTATTGATGTACCAAGTCAATTTTGCCTCAAACTATTACTTTTGATGATTGCCTTGTTACACCCTGTGGAGACTTGCCAAGTTAGAGGCAACTCTCCACTTCAGAAAAGTACTTTATCCTTCCTAGCTCTCCTCAGACTAAAAATCTGTTAACAGGGATAAGTTAGTTTGAGAAGAGTTTGATGAAGATTCCAGTATTAACTGGAAATCTTGTCCTCCTAGATCAGAGCTTCTCTGCCAAAGTTGGTTCAATGCTCTATAAAATACTAAAGAGCAAGGATGGACCACCCCAACCAGTACCTGCAATTTCTTAAAACCATATATTCATTTTACTAAAGGAGTTATCCCTCCCCACTGTCAGCTAAACCAATGTAATCCAGTACAGATTACTGCCTCTGCTCCCCAGAGTTCTTCCCTTCGTTAAGCCATTTCTATGGTATAGGAGCAGAAGTCTCAGGATCCTTTGAAATGTGCTTCATTGCCTCCTCACTTCCTGCACCCTTTTCTCCCTCTCCTACATTCTCCCCTAACCAAACCTTCTCTTGTTATATACCCGATGATAAAATCAAAGTAGTTGTTGTAGAGGTTAACTATTTAAAACAAACTATAGCAATTGAAAAAGGGTATCAAGATGCAAATGCTTGGCTGGAATGGATAAAATATTCTGTTTGCACACTAAACAAAAGTGACTGAAACGCTTGTGCGATAGGCAGGCCAGACACCCAGATGTTCCCTTTCTACTTGGATGGTCGTCTCAGGGACTGGGCATGAGTTGTATGGTAGCTCTTTTCCAGAACCCCACAACCTGGGGTGATGGGTCATGCAAGACTCTTTTACTGCTTTACCCTGAGGTTAAGAGCCCTGTGGGTCAGCCCTCAAGGGCCATCTGGCCTCCAGCCCCTGATATTAACTTCACCTCATGCCTTTCACGGCAGGGGGAAAAGTTAGCATTCCTTGAAGATTTAACAGGGTGTAGTGAAACCAAGCCTCTTCAAGAGCTTACCAATCAGTCTGTCCTTGTTCATCCCTGAGCATAAGTGTGGTGGTAGTATGGGGGACTATTGCTGGGTACTCTGCCAAGTAATTAGAGCAGCTCTTGTGCTCTAGTCCAATTTGCTTTCCCTTTGACTCTAGCATTCCGTCAACACAATTACAAAGAAAAGAGAAAATTGTAAAGGAAGAAGTACCCTATGTGGGTCCTTTGACCCCCTTGTTTATATAAATGCTATTAGAGCTCAACGAGGAGTGCCAGATGAATTTAAAACCCATGATCAAATAACTTCAGGATTTCAGTCAATATTCTGGTGGGTGAAAATTAATAAAAATGTAGTCTGGATAAATTACATCTATTATGGTCAACAGTGGTTTATTAACTACACTAGAGATGCTGTTAAAGAAATAGCAGAGAAATTAGGGGCTGCTAGCCAGATGGCTTGGGAAAATAGAATAGCCTTAGACATTATATCAGCAGAAAGAGGAAGAGTTTGCCTCATGATTAAAACTCAATGTTGTACCTTCATCCCAAATAATACTGCCCCTGATGGAAGTATAACAAATGCATTGCAAGGTCTAACTGCTCTGTCCAGTGAGTTAACCAAAAACTCAGGGGTAAATGACCGCTTTAAAAGGTGGCTAGAAAAATCATTCAGTAAATGGAAAAAAAATCATAGCCTCAGTTCTTACTTCTCTCATGGCCGTAGTGGGCATATTCATTCTTGTTGGGTGTTGTGTCATACCATGCATCTGTGGGCTGATGCACAGACTCATACAGGCAGCACTTACTAAAACGTCCCTTAATTGTCCTCCACCTTATTCAGAGAAGCTTTTTCTTTTAGAGAATCATGCCAAACAGCTAAGCCAAGACATATTAAGGAAGTTTGAAGAGAAAGAATTGGAAAAATTCAAGATGAAGAATTGTTAAATATAGTGAACCCCAAGTTTCTCTTCAAAGAATCAGCATGTCAGTATGTTCAGCTCTATTATTGATTCTCCATTTTAAAGTTTAACTTCCTGGTTCCCTTCACCCAGTTGCTTCTAATTTCAGTAAACAACTTTCCCTCCAGTCCTAATCAGTAGTTCACATCTGTTCCCCGGGTCACTTGCTTTGAAATGAGTCACCCCGGTCACCTGCTCCATCCTGACTCACCCTGAGCCACTAGTTCTGTAACTGCCCTTCCTGCCAAACTACATGCCTCACCACTCTGGCTCATACTCTTGCTCTTTTTTAAAATAACCAGTCGAAATTAGTTTAGACTATGCAGTCCAACTCTAGAAAACAGGGGAATGACACAGCAGTAGAGGCTATCTCCATCAGGAATAAGAACCTCTTCCCCTCCTCTGTACATGTGTGCTCTCACCCTTGTTCCATCTACAAGGAGCACTCTTTCTGCAGAAAGTAAAAACTGCCTTGCTGAGAAAATTGAATTTATGTTTGAGTGCTATTTATTTGCGGTACCAGGGAAAAAACATTTTGCATTTCTAACGTAAGGGAGATGTGAGAATAAGAGTCAGTAGTAGGAGTAGGAGATGTGACAACAGAAGCAAGTGTTTGGAGTGAAAGAAGGAAGAGTTCATGAGCCAAGGAATGCAGGCAGCCATTAGGAGCTAAAATAGGCAGGAAAACAGATTATTCACTACAGTCTCCAGAAGAAAACAGACTTAACAACTCCTTGATGTATCTCACCTAGGGATGTTTGCCAACACCTCTACTAACACTACATTAATACATTTTCATTTCCCACTGAAGAAGGTTTAAAAGGTATAATGTGTAATTTCCATTTGGTTCTTCCCATTAACGTAATACTCATATCCACTTTCTCTTCTATTATCTCTCTGAATCATTTGCCTATGTTTCTATCACTTTAGAGGTTTTGCTGGCATGTTACTTGATAGGAAAATAGTAAGTTTTAATACAAGATGTGTGATATGAGCCCAATATTGTAAATAAACATTTAACCCTATATGTGTATGTGCATAAGTTATATATAATATATAAAATGGGTGAATACACATAAAGTACACATACATATATAGATGTACATGTACACCTGCACCCACATATTATCTTTAAAACATGTTCCAAAGTATAAGTAACTTCTTCTGGGAGATGAGCTGTGAGAAGCATAATGAGTTATGTTACTTCTTATTTCTTACATTTCAAGTAGAAGACAGGAAGAGTGGTGAATATAATTTAACATAAGATACTTAGTTGTCTATGCTTTGGAGATGACATGAGGCTAATTATATTAGGGCCATAGCATAAAATTATCATCCCACTTATGTTAAAAGTAAAATAATATAGGAGAAATTGAGAAAGATAAAATCCTGGTAATTCTTCTTAGAAATTTTGTACAGCCAAACGTAGTGGCTCATGCCTATAATCCCAGCACTTTGTGAGGCTGAGGTGAGTGGATCACTTGAGGTCAGGAGTTCAAGACCAGTCTGGCCAACATGGTGAAACCCTGTCTCCACTAAAAATACAAAAATTAGCCTGGTGTGGTGGTGGGCACCTGTAATCCCAGCTACTTGGGAGGCTGAAGCAGGAAAATCACTTGAACCCTGAAGGTGGAGATTGCAGTGAGCCAAGATCACACCATTGCACTCCAGCCTGGGCAACAAAAGTGAGACACCATCTCAAAAAAAAAAAAGAGAAATTCGTTCATGTTTGAAGAGAGAAGCATGACAGAGCACATGAGCAGCAATATGAAAGCATATATTTATGCTTCTTTACCTGGTTCTAAGTTGGAAACATGAAGTAATAAAAGTACTCTGATTCTTTATTTAGAGATAAAATAATGACACTTTAACACCAGACCAGGCACAGTAGTTCACACCTGTAATCTCAGCACTTTGGGAGGCCGAGGCAGGCAGATCACGAGGTCAGGAGTTCGAGACCATCCTGGCTAACACGGTGAAAACCTGTCTGTACTAAAAATACAAAATTTAGCCAGGCGCGGTGGCATGCACCTATAATCCCAGCTACTCAGAAGGCTGAGGCAGGAGAATCACTTGAACCTGGGAGGCGGAGGTTGCAGAGAGCCGAGATCGTACCACTGCACTCCAGCCTGGGTGACAGAGCAAGACTTTGTCTCAAAAAAAAAAAAAAAAAAAAAAAAAAAAAAAAAAAAAAAAAAACAACAAAAACAAAACAAAACAAAACAAAAACACCAATGTGGATATAAGAATTCTAACATTTAGTATCCATTTCTCCCTTTGGCTAATCCTCTGACTATTTCCCTACAGGTTGGAACTGCTCCTGGACACAGTTTCTCACTTTCAAATCCAATCCTCAAGTAACTCTAACACTCAGCCAAAATAGCTTCCCGACCCTCTTCCCCTTTGTCCTTTCTGTCCTCATCATTTTGAGAACCAGCATGGCCTCCTGGAACTCTATTTTGTTTAATTACTCACCTACGTTATGCATGAAAGAAGGAAGATCTAATAAACTGACTCAGCAAATAATAATGTTTTTTTATTTAGAACATGCAAAGAAGAAATGCCTTTGAATTATAATACACAAATCATCTTTCTCTATTTAACACTGAAAACATATTAATAACTCAACATTAGATAAGCATTAGCATTATGTGACAGTCAATGCAACTGTTAGAGAGTATGGAGAATAGCAGATATATTTGCACAGTGAAACATAGGAAATTCTCCTTAATGGAAGCTGAATGTTCACTAGATCTTGAGGGAAAGGAAAATGTGAGATGACAGGCCAGAAAAGGTATCGCAGATAGTGAAAGGTGGATAACGCCCTGGAGGAAAGAGAGCTGCAGGGACAGCACAACAGCTGCCAGACCATCTGCTCTTCTTTAGACAGGGATGAAGCACAGCTGGTAGACGGGCGGCACAGAGACAAATCCATTGAAAACTGGAGTGGTGTCAAGGTCCTTTAAGTCAACCAGAGATTTCAGATTGAAGTTCTGTAAAATGGAGGTCAGGAATAAAAACAGCTCCATGCGGGCCAGGGCTTCTCCCACACAAATCCGTTTTCCTGAAAATAGAAAACACAGAGATCTGTTATTCCTCATGTGTAACTGTGACAGTGACAAACACTGTCTCTATAACTGGCACAAACAGAATATGCAATAACTGTTCAGTGAATCACAGGAAGGACAAGGAGATAGATGGGTGGTTGGGTGCATGCATGAGTGAATGGATGGATGGGTGGATGGATAAATGGATGAATGGATGGATGGATAGGCAACTGAAAGAATGAATGGACATACTTACTCTTCCCCTAATATCAAATCTTAACAGGCACTCTGTATTCAACAAACATTTATTGAGTACCAGCTACATGCCAAGCACTTTATTAAAATCTTTCTACAGACTTTAAACGTCTTCATCAATCTTTCTTTAGAAACATACGTTCCTTGTCAAGTGGGTTGAACTGAGAAGGACCTAGAGGAGGAGGCTAACATACTGTATTTCCCTTTGTATTTCTGGCTCAATACGCAGTCAAAGATTTTTTTTTTTTCCCCTAGGTACTTTCAGGAGCACATGTCTAAACATGTCACCTTCTTACTTTAAAACTTTCAATGACTTCCCTGTCTGTCCTATAGAATAAAGTCCCAATGGATTGACCTGGACCCTCACATTCTGTTTCCAGTCTGATGATTCATATCATTCCTTACACTCTTCACATCCCCTACCCTCAACTCTAGGCATAGCCACTCATCATCAGCCTCTAGCACACTACGAAGTTTCAAGTTTTATATCACGCTGCTCCTTTTGGCCAAGATGAACTTTTCTGTTACTACAGTCAGGACATAGGTCAAATTTTATCTCCTTTCATACCCGCTTTCTCATCTTCTTGAGCAAGAAAATGTTGCTTACTCTGGATTTCTTCAACATTATATTTATGTTTCCATTGAAAAATGTGCTATGATCTGAATATGGCTTCTCCCAATTTTGTATGTTGAAACATAATCCCCAATGCAACATTACTAAAGAGATGAGGCCTTGTAGGAAGTGAATAAGTCTGGAGGGCTCTGTCCTTGCTAAAATAATAACATCAAGAGATGCAAGGGAGCCATTTCTCCCCTTTTGCCTTTTTTGCCCTTCTGCCATATAAGGATACAGAGGGGGCATTATCTATAAGGAACAGGCCCTCACCAGGCACTGAACTTGCTGACACCTCGATTTTGGAACTCCCAGCCTTCAGAACTGTGAGAAATAAATTTCCATTATTTATCAATTACCTAGTCTTGGATATTTTGTTACGGCGGAAGAAACAGACAGCATGGGTCACCTAGACTAATAATCATTTATTTATTTATGTATTTATTTATTTATTCATTAGTGTGTGATATGGTTAGGCTCTGTGTCCTTACCCAAATCTCATGTCAAATTGTAATTCCCAATGTTGGGGGATATACCTGGTGAGAGGTGATAAAATCATGGGGGATAATTTCCCCCTTGCTGTTCTCATGATAATGAGTGAGTTCTCATGAGATCCGGTTTTTAAAGGCATGTAGGCTTTCCTCTTTGCTCTCTCTCTCCTGCTCTGCCACGGAAAGATGTGCTTGCTTACGTTCTGCCTCCCACCATGATTGCAAGTTTCCTGAGGTCTCCCAGCCATGCTTCCTGTACAGCCTGTGGCACTGTGAGTGAATTAAACCTCTTTTCTTCATAAATTACCCAGTCTCAGGTAGTTCTTTATAGCAATGTAAGAATGGACTAATACATGTGCTAAAGGTGAATGCTTGAAGGAAGGTTTCTTTTATTGTTTTCTTGGTATCTACAGTGCCGGATATAAAGCAGACATCAAAGGTCACAGAATAAAGGAAGGAGATTCTATCACCAGACGCTCAGCACACACATTTCAGGTGTGGAGATCCAACATTCAAGATACATGGCCATGACTAGGGAAAGAGCGTGGTGCTCTGCATCACTGCAGAGTATCCTGCTACATTCCCACTGTCCCCCTCATCCCATCCATGGTTATTTGGCAAAGGTTCTAATATCCTTTATTTAGAGCCAATGTCCTGCTCCTTTAATAACCCTGCCTTCTCTTCTTTTCATCCTCTCTGCCTCCTTTGAGGTAGCTCAAATGTCTTTACTGCTATTAAAATGTTACTTATGCCTCACTTTGGGGTGTAAGAGAACAACAAGCAGACAGCTTTTCCATCTACCTCCCAACTCCCAACAGCTTATCCTTTCCTGTATCACAGCCTCAGTCCTATTGAACTAAAATGATCTGTTTGCTGTGTTTTCCAAACTCATAAGTGAGGCTTTTAAAACCCTCTTCAGTGTTTGAGGATTTTGAGGATAATTTTATCCTACAAGCCCAGCCTAGGGGGTGAGGGACACCATGTGGAAAACACTCAGTGAAGTTCTGGAGTGAAATAACTTCCTCATGGCTAGTGAGGAAAATGTAATTAGTTTTATCTTCTAGGAGGAGTTCTTGGGTACCTCAGTGGTGTATCTAGAGGCAGAATTCAACCAACCTATACTTCAGCTTTCTCAATTTGGAAGAATTGGATTAACTCCCCAAAGCCCACTAATCTGGCCCAATAATTAGGATGTATCATGAGCAGGGAGTACACAGACATTCAGAACAGTGCTCTTGATCATGTACAAAGAGTAACTGTACCACTGCAGAGGAGGCACACGTAAGTTCCAACTGATCAAAAAAGTTGTCTTATACCCTGAGACACAAATGGAAATACATTTATATTACCTGCTGAGAAAGGCATGAAGTAGTTACTTTTCTTGAAATTGCCACCTTCATCCAGAAAGTGACGAGGGTCAAACATCTCTGGGTTGGGAAATTCTTTGTTGTCACGTAGCACAGAAGTCAGGGAAATTAATATGGTTGTACCCTAGAAACAAGAGACATAGATGAACTGAAATGTAAAGAAGTCATGAAGGTTGAAGACGGAGTGGTAGTCATGTAGTTAAATCTTTTGATGTGCAGATGAGGAAATCCCATTCCAAAGAAGAGCAGTACCATTTCCAGATGCATAGACCAAGTAATAAGAGGCATGAGCTTAAGACCAGAGAAAATAAACTTGCTAAAGTGCCCTGAAATCACATTTGAAGTCCAGAGTACTTGGATATTTGGGTGCAACCTTCTGAGTCTGTTCTCCTTTTCATCAAGCTTGGACACTAGTGGCTGTCCACACTTGCTGCCCTATTCCATCATTTCAGTTTTCACCAACCTTATGTGTAGATTATGACTTAAAGTTGAAGTCTTTGTTGACATGGGAAATGGGCACAGTATCTGTTCCCAGGGCATTTGTGAATAAACACATGATTGAGTTTCAAATGACGTCTTCTGGGATGGTAACAAGTGTAGTGGCAAGGACAAAACTATTGAGCTCTTGTCATTGTCATGCAGTTTGTTTGTCTTCATTTAAAGATATGGGAGAGATATTCATTACAGATTTATCCTAGCTTAAAAATACAGAAGGAATGATGAAATTAGAAAAATCACCTATTTGTAACCATTCAGGTCAAGATCATCAGGTCAGGCAATGAAAGATAAAACCATTGGATGTGTAATTTGGGAAGCAGGGTGTTCAGTCTTACAGTACCATGCCATAGATTTTCATCATTTACACATAAAAAGCAGAACCCCTTCAATGGAGAGATCTGGCAGATTCCAACTTATTAGGTGAGAATCTTAGCACAACCCAATAATGGCATATGTGACATTATGTGCCCCTGCCTCACCACTGTGATTCAGTGGGATATTCAAAGTACTATGTAGCTTTCTTGCCAAAGTCATAACTGGAATATAATATCTAGAAAACAATCATACAAAATGAGCCCCAGGAAAATTTAAATGACTAATGACTTCAGCTCTTCACAGAGATCAACATACTGAAAGGAAACAGAGGAAATGGACTCTTCTTGATTACAGGAGATGAAAATATCAGGATACCGAAATTATGTGCCTACTTCTTGACTGGAGAATGAATTGAAAGAAAAAAGTGATTAAAATATTCTTTAAAAAGTGGGACATTTTAAATATAAGCTGTATAGTAAATAATAATGTTTTACTAATAACTCCACAGTATGAATGCTATTATTATCATGTAGGAGAAAACCATTGTTATTGTGCTATACATACTCAAGTATTGAGGCATAAATAGATGGATGGACAGATATCAAAGTAGATATATATACACACTGCCATATGTACATACACATATGTGTGTGTAATGTTATTTATTTAAAAAAATGTTATAATGCAAAGGTGAGGAAAAATTCTACCCCCTAAATTTCTATATAAATAGTCTATAATTTTGTTTTTTAAAAATATTCCCTTGAATGTTTCTAAACAAGTACTATATTAAAATGTTATTAAGATGCCAACGCAGATTTATTTCTACAAATGTTACTCGAATAAGTAGAAATTTATAGACATTGAAGCATGGCCACTATTACTTCATATTATGAATAAAAATTAATTTGAAATATGTCATTGTTCTAAATATAAGAGCTAAAACAAAAAAATTCTGGGAAAGTTAAAAGCCAGTCTTTGGAGTCTTGTGCTGACAAATATTTTTTAAATAGGACACAAAAGCACAAATCAATCGCACATCTTTGCAGAAAATTCTGCTGGACAGGAATTTCTTTTATTAGGCATCAAGAAAAAATACTCACTGCACAAATCCATCCTGCCACCTGTTTTTGTATAGTATGTGAGCTAAAAGTATTTACATTGAACAAATGCAAATAAGAAATAATATTTTTGAAACAAACATTTTATGGGAAATTTACATTTGTTTCTATAAAAATTGGAACATATCAATCCTCATCCATTTGCAGATTGTTTATGACTGCTTTCATGCTACAATAGCAGATGTCAAAAATTGCAACAGAAACCACATGGCCGGAAAAGTCTAAAATATTTACTATCTGACCCATTACAGAAATTTGCCAACTCCTGTCTCAGACTACTATCTCCAGCTAGATAAATGGATCCAGCCTGTGACAGAAGAACACATATATCTGATTTGTAAAGAGGGTAGAATTGGCCACACAGTGTTGCATTTTTCTGTACTGGGCTATTCCATGAAGAAGGGATTCAATGGGTAATTCCCTTGGGCTCTGGCTTCTCAGGGCTCAAAAGACACCAGACACAGCATGAGTTGCCCTGCATGGGGGTGAGTGAAGAAGCTCATCAGATGCAGCATTTCCCCTCCAGCAGGTCACCAAAGCTGATGCAGTGAACTGGGGAGACTGGCAACTCCTGCCTGATTCTTCAGTATATTTCTCATTTAATTAGTTATAGGAGAAGAAGTAAGTTTCATTACTATTACCGTCAGACCCTAATTTTGAGAAACAAAAATCTTCTCTGGTTACCTCCTGTGTTTGTGAAGACAGAGTGCATTGAAGTATTTTTTCTTGTATTAAATCAGTGACCATTAGGGTAAGCCGCATAATCTCTCAGTAAATTATCAATTCTGTCTTCTTCAAAAGATGACATTAGTAATTGCAACCTTACCAATCTCATTGCTTTTTCCCCTTGAAAATACAAGTTTCAGTTATATTATTTTTTATTTCACTAATAATATTGCAGTGCATTGGAGACTATGGTTTTACTTGGAAAAAGTAGTTTTGAGATGGCAACTGGAGTGTCTGGATAAATACAGAAACCATGTGATAGAACGCATTGTAAAACCACTGAGATAAAAATTGGTCTCAAGGTTCCAGAGGTAGGAGAAACTCAGAGAGCTAGGCTAACACTGACACTCAATTTTTGGCTGTCTTTGCATTACATCCAATTCTGAATCATGACAACAGGTGTTATGTCATTATGACTGCCTATGGGAGAGGAATGAATATTTCTTTAAAGAATATAAACTTCCTTTGCAATTCTGCAATTTCTTATATATAACATCTGGTATTTAACCAAAATTTATCAGACATTTCAAAGATACAACTAAGTTATCACAAGAAGAAAAGTGGGGAGAGGGAATGGCAATAAAAACAGACTCACATTAGGAAACTTTTTTCGCCTAGTTTTATAAGGCTGATATAATCTTAATATCAAAAATCTTGAAAATTCTGGGAAAGAAAATTATAAACTAAATCTCTTGTGAATGTAAACACTGAAGTCCTAAACAATATGAAGAAGGTCAGTTCATCTTTATGTGGATACTTATTTTTATTTAGTGAGGAATGTAAGCCAAATATATGTAATCTGATGTTGAATGGATATTTGTCCCCTTCAAATCTCATTGTGATTCCCAATGTTGTAGGTGGGGTCTGGTGGGAGGTATTTAGGACATGGGGATGAATTCTTCATAAGTGGCTTAAAGCACTTCCCATGATAATAAGTGAGTCCATATTCTGTTAGTTCACACACAAGCTGGTTGTTTAAAGTTACTTCTACCCCTTTTTCCCTTACACCCTCTCTTGCCATGTGACACGCTTGCTTCCCCTTCACCTTCTTCCATGATTGAAAGCTACCTGAAGTCCTCACTAGGAGGAGATGCCTGCTCCCATTATGCCTCTTGTACAGCCTGCAGAACCATGAGCCAAAATAAAACTCTTTTTAAATAAATTACCCAGCCAAAGATATTCCTTTATAGCAATGGAAATGGACTAACACACAATTGTATAAATAGATGCCCAGAATTGATTGATAAGATTTTATACACAATGATGACATATATATATATATGACAGCAAACTTCTCTAATCTTATAAAAAGAAAAACTACCAAAATCTACTTCAAGCATCATTCTCGATATTGAAATGGAAAACTTCCACTGCTTTCTGCAGATTAGAAATGAGAAACAAGGATCCCCACTGTCACCAATTCTATTCAACACTCTCCTAGAAATTCTAGCCAATGCAATAATGAATGCAATAAAGAGGCATTAAGCCCATGAGAAATGGAAAATAAGAAATAAAACAATATTAACCCAGATACATATAATGTACACAGAAATTACAATGAATCCAGAAATAAATTATGAACAGTGATTAGTAAAATTAGCAAAGTTGACAGATTAACATCATCAGAATGATAAAAACTGATTATGTTCCACAACAAGAATATTAATTATCTAGGGAAAACCAAAGACTTGAAAGCCATGACAACAAAATCACAACATTCCTGGGAAAATAAAAGAAACACCAAATAAATTGGAAGGATAATTATATTGAGGAATGGAAAGACTCAAGGTGTCAAGATTCAGTTCTTTCCAAACTGACTTACAAATTTAATGTCACCCTGACAGAAATTCCAGCCCAATGTTTTGGGAAATTGACAAACTAATACCTTTAAAATATATTTGGAAATATAAGCACCTAAGAGAGGCCAAACCAATCTTGAAGAAAGATAATAAATCTGGAAAACACACACTGCCAGACACAAGGACCTGTTACAAAACTTTGTAGCCCCAAACTGGAAACAACAGAAAGTCCCATTAAACTGCCATACATATGAGTTAGGCACTTCTTTCACTTGGTGATGGTAGAGGATAAGAATGATGCTATAAATTTGGGGGCTTCAAAAACATGAAGTTGCAGTGTAGGAGAAACAAACTTACCTTGGGAATCAGATAGTTTCTGAATTTAACATCACAGGTCACTGCATGGGGCACGCTGGTGGGGAGGAGGTCAATGTATCTCTGGATCTCGTGCACCACAGCATCTGTGTAGGGCATGTGGCTCCTGTCCTGCATGCAGGGGCTCCGATTTCTGCCTATCACATGTTCAATCTCTTCCTGGACTTTAGCTGACAAGACACAAGTAAAAACTGATGGAAAAGGAGAAAAAATGGCACATTTGTTACAGCAATTCAGGGCTACATGAATCATGATGAAGGTATCCAAACATCATTAGAAATTTAAATTATAGTGATGGAAGTATACACAACCTTAAAGAGAGGACTGTTACAGATGCACAAATGTGTAACTGCTATAAACTAGGCATTAAGAAAAATCCGTACACATGTAAGCAGAGAAAATTATCTTCAATAAAGGAAGGCAGGAAGAAATGAAAGAAGGAACAGATGTCCACGAAACAACCAGAAAACAAATAACAAAAGGGCAGGGGTAAGTCCTTACTTGTCAATAATAACACTGAATGTAAATGGACTAAAATCTCCAATCAAAAGACATAGTGGATGGAAAAACAGGACCTATTAACCTGTTACCTAAAAGAAACACACTTCACTTATAAAGACACACATAGGCTGAAAATAAAGGAATGGAATGAGACAGTACCTGCCAATGGAAATGAAAAAAAGAGCAGGAGTTACTATATTTAAAACAGACAAAGCACATTTCAACACAAAAACTGTAAGAAGAGAAAAAGAAGATCACTATTGGTAATGAAGTGGTCACCTCGGTAAGAAGATGGAACAATTTTAAATATATATGCAACCAACAATGGAGCACCCAGATATATAAAAGAACTATAATTAGAACTAGAGAGAGATAGACCACAATACAATAATAGCTGGAGACTTCAACACCCCACTTTCAGCATGGCACAGGGCATTCAGAGAGAAAATCAACAAGAAAACATTGAACTTCATCTGCACTATAGACCAAATGGATCTAATAGATATTTGCAGAATACTTTATCCAACTGCTACAGAATACATACTCTTTTCCACAGCACATGGATTGTTATCAAGAACTGACCATATGTTAGGTCACAAAACACGTCTTAAAATATTCAAAGAAACTGAAATAATATCAAGCATCTTCTCTGACCACAATGTAATAAAACCAGCAATCAATAACAAGAGGAAATTTGGAAACTACACAAATAAATGGAAATTTAAAAATATGCTCACAAATGAACAGTGGGTCCATGAAGAGATTAAAAAGGAAATTGAAAATTTTCTTGAAACAAATGATAATGGAAACACAACATACCAAAACCTAGGGGCTACAGCAAGACCACTAGTAAGAGGGAAGTTTATAGTTACAAGAGCTTATATCAAAAATGGAGAAAAATTGACAAGTAAACAATCTAATGATGCATCCTAAAGAACTAGAAAAGCAAAAGTAAATTAAACCCAAAGTTAGTAGAAGAAAAGGAATAATAAAGATCAGAGCAGAAGCAAATAAAATTTAAATGAAGAAAACAAAACAAAAGATCAATGAAACAAAAAGTTGCTTTTTTTGAGAAGTTAAACAAAATTGACAAACCTTTAGCCAGAATAAGAAAAAAACAAAAAACAAACAAACAAACAAAAAAACAGAGTAGATTCAAATAAATAGAAACAAATTAAAAAGTAGGCATTACAACTGATTCTGCAGAAATTCAAAGAATTATTAGTGGTTACTATGAGCAACTATATGCCAATAAATTGGAAAATCTACAAGAAATGGACAAATCCCTAGACAAATATGACCCATCAAGATTGAATCAGGAAGAAATCCAAAACCTAAACATGCAATGACCAGTACCAAGATCAAACAAAAAATAAAAAGTATCCCAGTAAAGAAAATCCCAAGACTGACTAGCTTTACTGCTGATTTTTACCAAACATTTAAAGAACTAATACCAATCCTACTCAAACTATTCCAAAAAATAAAGGCAAATAGAACACTTCCAACTTCATTCCATGAGGCCAGTATTACCCTGATACCAAAATCAGACTAAGACACATCAAGAAAACAAAACTACAGGCCAATACACCTGATGAACACGAATGCAAAAATCTTCAACAAACTGTGAGCAAACCAAATTCAGCAATACAATAAAAAGGTCATTCACAATGACCAAGTGGGATTTATCCCTGGGATGAAAGGATGGTTCAACATGTGCAAATCAAGCAGTGTGACACATCATATCAAAAGAATGAAGGATAAAAACCATATGATCATTTCAGTTGATGCTTTAAAAGGATTTGATAAAATTTAACATCCTTTCCTCATACAAATTCATGAAAAATAACTTGAGATAGAAGAAACATACCTCAACGTAAAAAAGCTATATGAGAGACACACAATTAGTACTATACTGAATCGGGAAAATGCAAAGTCTTTCCTCTCAGATCAGAAACACGACAAGGATGCCCACTGTCACCATTGTTATTCATCATAATACTGGATGACCTAGCAAGAGCAATCAAACAAGAGAAAAATATAAAGGCTATCCAAAATGGAAAGGAAGAAGTCAAAATATCCTTGTGTGCAGATGATATAACCTTTTACTAGGAAAAACCTAAAGCTTCCACAAGATAATTATTAGAACTGATGAACAAATTCAGTAAAATTGAAGGATACAAAATCAATATAAAAATCAGTAGTGTTGTTATATGCCAACAATGAACAAAAAGAAAATTTAAAAAGTAATCCCATTTACAGTAGCCATACATAAAATTAAATACCTAGGAATTAATTTAACCAAAGAACTGAAAGATCTCTGTAATGAAAACTATAAAACACTGAGGAAAGAAATTTAAGAGGACACAAACAGAAAAATATTTCATGTTCATGGATTGGAAAAATCAACATTGTTAAAGTGCCCATGTTATCAAAACAATCTACAGTTTCAATAAAATCCCTATCAAAATATCAATGGCATTCTTCAAAGAAATAGCAAAAATAAATCCTGAAATGTATATGGACCCACAAAAGACCCAGAATAGTCAAAACTGTCCTAAGCAAAGAGAACAAAATTGGAAGAATCACATTATCTCACTTCAAATTATACTACACAGCTGTGCTAACTAAAACAGCATGGTACAGACATAAAAACAAACACATTGACCAATGGAACAGAATAGAGAATCCACAAACAATTTCACAGACCTAGAGTGAACTCATTTTTGACAAAGGAGCTGATATGGTTTGGCTGTGTTCCCAGCCCAAATCTCATCTTGAATTGTAATAATCCCCACAAGTCAAGGGTGAGGCCAGGTGGGGATAATTGAATCATAGGCGTGGTTTATTCCATACTTTTCTCATGGTAGTGAATAAATCTCACAACATCTCATGGTTTTATAAATGGAAGTTCCCCTGCAAAGCTCTCCGCCTGCTGCCAGGTAAGACGTGACTTTGCTCCTCATTCACCTTCTGCCATGATTGTGAGGCCTCCCCAGTCATGTGGAACTGTGAGTCCATTAAACTTCTTTCCTTTATAAATTACCCAGTCTTGTGTTGGCTTTATCAGAAGCATGAGAACAGACTAACACAGGTGCCAAGGATGTACAATGGGGGAAAGACAATCTCTTCAATAGATTGTGCTGGGAAAATTTAATATCCTACACAGAAGAATGAAACTGGACTCATATCTCTTGCCATAAACAAAAATCAACTCAAAATGGATTAAAGACTTAAATCTAAGACCTCGAACTGTGAAAGTACTGTAGGAAATCCCTAGGGAAATTCTCCCAGACATTGGTCTAGGCAAAAATTTCTTGAGCAATACCCCACAAGCACAGGCATTCAAAGCAAACATGAACAAATGGGATCGCATCAAGTTAAAAAGCTTCTGCACAGCAAAAGATACAATCAACAAAGGGAAGAGACAAACCACAGAATGGAGAAAAATATTTGCAAATTATTCATCTGACAAGAGATTAATAACCAGAATATATAAGAAACTCAAGCAACTCTATAGAAAATAATCTAATAATCCAATCCAAAAGTGGGCAAAAGATTTGAATAGATGTTTCTCAAAAGAAGACATTTAAATGGGTAACAGGCATACGAAAAGGTGGTCAACACCACTGACCCTCAGAGAAATATAAATCAAAATTACAATGAGATGTCATCTCACCCCAGTTAAAATGGCTGATATCCAAATGACAGGCAATAACAAATGCTAGTGAGGATGTGGAGATAAGTGGACCCTCATACAATGTTGGTGGGAATGTAAATTAGTATGACCACTATGGAGAGCTATTTGAATGTTCCTCAAAAAACTAAAAATAAAGCAACCATATGATCCAACAACCCTACTTCTGGGTATATACCCCCCATAAAAGGAAATAAGTATGTTGAAGAGACATCTGCACTCTTATGTTGGTTGCAGCACTGTTTACAATAGCTAAGACTTCAAAACAACCTAAATATCCATCAACAGACAAATGGATAAAGAAAACATAGTACATATACACAATGTAGTTCTATTCAGACGTAAAAAGAATGAGATTCAGTCATTTGCAACAACATGAAGGGAACTGGAGATCATTACTTTAAGTGAAATAAGCCAGGCACAGAAAGACAAACATAGCATGTTCTCACTTATTTGTGGGATCTAAAAATAAAATAATTGAACTAATGGACATAAAGTATAGAAGGATGGTTACCAGAGACTCAAAAGGGTAGTGGGGGGTGGGAGGGGAGGTGGGGATGAATAAGACCTACTCTATGATAGCACAACAGGGTGACAATAGTCAATAATAATTAAATTGTACACTTTAAAATAACTTAAAGAGTGTAACTGAATTGTTTGTAACTCAAAAAATAAATGCTTAAGGGGATAGATACCGCATTCTCCATGACATGCTTATTTCACATTGCATGCCTGTATCAAAACATCTCATGTACCCCCAAACATATTTATACCTACTATGTACCCATAAAAATTAAAGAAGATAAAAGATGAATCTGTGTATAAATTATACATTAGTATATATAATAATACAAATAAAAATAATAAAATGTTTGAAAACATAAAGTAAGCATATAATTTAGTCATGAAATTACTGTCTTAAAAAAAACAGGGATTGATTTCATATCAAAATAACATATGTTGCTTAAACATTAAATTATACTCTCAGATTTATGCGTATATATGACTGTATTTGTGCATCTGTGTGTGGCAAGGGTCGCAAATTGCAATGGTTTGCAATTTGTACACTTTCCAAATCCACCATTTTGAACATTCTAGCAGCTCCTTCTGAACATACATCCACATTTTAAAATAAAGACTCTGTTTCTATTTCTTACTTATCCTTTTGTATATTATATTTAATAATTTTTTATTATGAGAGATGAGAATTTTAATCTCTATCTTCACCTCATATTTGAACACACCCACAGATAGACATACTCACTTTTTCACATGCTTTTTTCCAGAATATATTTGGATGACAATTTTTATGATATCAGTATTCATTGCTTACATCATTCTGACTACACAAATATAGTTATCTGGTAAGACAGCTATGATTAAATTATATTTTTAGTACTTTCCTTGGCTTAACCATGTCTCTATTTCAATTTGTAATTTTCTGTTTCCCAAGTTAGAATTATTTACAAATGTTCAGGCAGATGTTTGAAACTCTTTTTTAGTTATTGGAAACTCCCATAAAATCTGTCACATCTCTTGTTCTTGCTGTCTCCTCTCACTTCTGAATTATCCACCAGGTCCATTCTGAAGTAGTTCTTTTCTAGGTCTGGTGCTACGCAGCCTCCCTGACACTCTCATTCTCCTATGTGAGGTTTCCTGATTGCTGGAGCTCAGGACATTCTCTAACTAGGTTTCAGGCATTTGAATGAAGTGCATTCTCCAACATTTTTCTGAGAAAGGGAAAATAGAAGGTAAAATTTTTGGCAAACATGCAAGTTTGAAAACACCCTGTTTCTATTAATATACACGATAATATTAATAGTTCTTGAGAATTCTGAATCCTAATTCTTTCACTATAACCTGGTATAGCTCTGAAAGTTTTTGGGATTTTTCCATTTAATTCTCACGTCCTGAAATTCCATAACCCTGGGTCTAGCAGTATATGTTTTCATTTCATTCACTCTGTTGGACATTGAAGATAATTTTCTGTTAAGATGGCAAAAGAAAAATGTCATTTTTCTAGATCAGTTCCCTTTCTGTGGGATAAAGCTAGCTACTGAATTTTAGGAAGCAAGATGAATAAAAGAGCTAAGAGTCTTTGAATTCAAGGAGCAGATCCGTACCAAATCTGCCTTTCAAGCCTACACCTCATGCCTTTTCTGGCACTTCCCTGTGTCCCTGAGTACAGGGCTTCTTAAACTCAGTTTCTCTAGAGAATAAGCCTCCTTTTCCATGTGGGAGAAAATTAGTTACCTGATGAAAAGAGTTGTGGAGGAAACGTAGGCAGGGAGAGCCTCCTTTTTCAGTCTCATTCTCCACCATCTTTGACCCTTGGTACTTCCAAATACCAATTGGGGGGATTTAAGGGACACTGATTAACTTTTTGTCCTTGATAAATTTTTCTCTTCTGACTTTTTGGTTACAGGTTTATCCTCTCTGTACAGATTTATCATTCCTCTATATGCTCTGTGTGTTTTAGAAATTTGTTGAAGTCTTCTTGACTATCTCCTGTACTCTTCCTACATTAAAGGACCTAAATGTCTAATATCCAAAATCTATAAAAAATGTAAACAAATCAACAAGCATTAAACAAAAAAATCAATTAAATATGGGCAAAGGACATGAACAGGCACCTCTCAAAATGTGACATACAAGCAGCCAACAAATATATGAAAAAATGCTCAACATCACTAATCATCAGAGAAATGCAAATCAAAATCACAATGAAGTACCATCTCACACCAGTCAGAATAGCAATTATTAATATTAAAAAGTCCAAAAACAACAGACGCTGGTGAAGTTGCAGAGAAATGGAAATACTTTTACACTGTTGGTGGGTATGCAAACTAGTTCAGTCACTGTGGAGACCAGTTTGGATATTTCTGAAAGAACTTAAAATAGACCTACCAGTTGACCCAGCAATCCCACTAGGGAGTATATGCCCCCAAAATATTTATTCTCTCAAAAAGACACACACCTCAATATGTTCACTGTAGTGCTTTTCACAATAGCGAAGAAATGGAATCCACTTATGTGCTCATCAACATTGGATTGTATAAGGAAAACGTGGTAAATAGACACTTATATGGTTAGGCTGGGTCCCCACCCAAATCTCCTCTTGAATTCTAGCTCCCATAATTCCCACGTCATGGGAGGGACTCATTGGGAGGTAATTTAATCACAGAGGCCGGACTTTCCCATGCTGTTTTCATGATAGTGAATAAGTCTCTATCAGAGACTTATTGTGAGGCCTTTACAGCTGTGTGGAATTGAGAGTCCGTTAAATCTCTTTCCTTTACCCTGTCTCAGGTATGTCTTTATTAGCAGCATGAGAACAGACTAATACATACACCATGGAATGTTATGCAGCCATAGGAAAGAACAAAAATTATGTCTTTTGCAGGATGATAGATGAAGTGGGAGGCCATTATCCTAAGCAATCTAATACAAGAACAGAAAACTAAATACCACATGTTCTCACTTATAAGTGGGAGGTAAGCATTGAATACACAAGAACTTAAAGACAGGAACAATAGACACTGAGGATCACTAGATGGGGGAGGGAGGGAAGGGATGTGGGCTGAAGAACCATCTGCTGGGTAATACGTTTACTGTCAGTGTGATGGAATAGCTGGGACCCCAAGCCTCAGTGTTACACAACTTACCTATGGAACAAACCGGTATTTGTACCCTTTAATTTATAATAAAAGTTGAAAAATAATCATCTAGAACTCAATAGGCTAGTAACTGTTCCGAAAAAAGGCCTAATTCTTATTCGTAATTGGCTTATTGTCATTTCAATGGGGGATACTGACATAGGAGAAAAAAAGAATATTTCTTATCTGCAGCATAACCAAAAGTCCCTAAAAGTAAATTTCTAAAGTAAAGTTGTTCATGAAAGACAAAATTATTGACTCCCTTAAAATATCTTATTTTGTCCAACACCAATTACACGGGAATTGTCTCAGGTACATATTCTGCCTAAATGGAACATTCTTTAGGTAACTCTTCTGGTAAACAGAATTACCTTTCTTATGAATCTAACTTTTTAGAATACTTATCGGACTAGGAATTTTCTCAGGCAGACTCACTACATTTCTAGGATTACCATTTATCCTTCAATAAGGAGAGTTTCCAGTTTCCCTATTCCAGCATTCAAACCTGAAATTTTGAGAATGAGAAAAGTTATCTTCAAGAATATACTTGCTATTTAAAATGGCCTTCTCATAATAAAACCAACATACAATCCCCGGTCAATTTATCTTGTCTCTTCCTGCCAGAAATTGTTGTCTATGAAATCCAGACATACTGGACCAGAGCTCTATTGCTTTTGCTACTGCTATGCTGTCTTCATTTCTCTCAGTTATCTTCCTCTACCGTGCAAAGATGACCTTTTTATTTTCCTCTTCTGTTTTTTTCTTTCTGAGACAGAGTCTCATTCTGCCGCCCAGGCTGTAGTGCAGTGGCAAAATCTTGACTCACTACAGCCTCCGTCACCTGGGTTCAAGCGATTACGGTGCCTCAGCCTCCTGAGCAGCTGGGATTACAGCCGTGTGCCACAATGCCTGGCTAAATTTTGTACTTTTATTAGAGATGGGGTTTGGCCATGTTGGCCAGGATGGTCTTGAACTCCTGGCTTCAAGTGATCCACCCACCTCAGCCTCCCAACTACTGGGATTACAGGTGTGAGCCACCATACCAGGCCAATATATCCCATTTTAATCACCATTAGTTTGGAACATATTACAGTTGGAAGCACAGAAATTTAAATAATGAAGCTCCTCTAGGAGAATCATGAAGGAGGACACTAGCAACACCTTCCCAACATCGTTTCTGAAAATCAATTTACTCAATATCTGTGATCATACCTGCCACCTCTGGGTGCTTCAGCAGGAGAAGGAGAGCATATCTCAGGGTTGTGCTTGTCGTCTCTGTCCCAGCTGCAAACAAGTCAACTGCAGTGTTTTCCAAGTTTTCAATATTAAATTCAGACTGTTGGTTGTGCTTTTCCTAGGAATGATTTAAAAATGCAATTATCTGACAAATTATTTACCAGCATATTTGATTACAGTGAATTCAAAATTACTCACATTGTTATGTAGTTACCAACATAGAAACTGGAAAGCATACTACTAGAAAAAAAATACTGTATGGTGTAGCAGAAGCTGTAGACCAACTTGCCCAAGTTTTATTTCCTACCCCCTTGTTCCGTGCTTGCCTTAAAAATTCCATTCATCAGGCTCTTTGTAGTTAGCTGCGTCACACAGTGTAGTGTTTTGCCAAAAAATAAAAGCAGAAGGTCCACTTCTTCTATATCCTCTTTCATATCCAAAACACAAATGTGAAGTAGGAGGTAGAGTGGACTCCATCCTGGGATTTAATCATGAAAATGAAGTTCTGTATACTAAATTTAGTGGGAAAAAGGAAAGCCCTTGACTCTCTACTGCTTTGGGGCTGCTGTATTATCCCTAGATTGCCCCACTGTGAGATTCCCTGTATTTGAGATAAGTAAAGACATTATGTGTTAAAGCCATTATTATCTGTAGACAACCGCAATCTAAATTAATAAAAAAAGTAAATTAGGGCCATATCATTAGATACTGTGAGCCTGAATCAAGAGTCTGCAATTATCTTCTTCTGTCAGAAAGGTACATGGACTCAATATTGCCTCCAGATTCATTACAAAGTTGAAATTTTGTAAAAACAAATATGAAAAAAGCAATATGACAGCAAAACCTAGGATAAATCATAGAGAAAGAGAATGGGTTTGCAATGACAAGATGGGCCTACACTATTATAATCTAGATGGGAGGCAACAGACAACTTGTTCTAGGATGCAGTAGTGCAGGAATAAATAAAAAATGTACAAAGTGAAGAGAAAGGACAATGATGAAGATGGAGAATAAAGCAATTAATTGTCACAGGGGATAAAGGAGTGATTAAGGGTAATGCATATGCCAAGGCTCAGAGGCTGGAGTTCTCATAAATTGGAAGTTAGGAGAAAGAAAGCAACGAATAAGGAATACTTAGTTGAAAGAGACCATCAATATACAAAACATATTACTTTTTAACCAGTCCCTAGGTCAGCAATAAATTAATGATGCTTTTAGATTCTCCAAGTGACATGGGTCATATTGAATATTGTGTAATCAACACCACTGAAATAGACTAGATCCTCTCAACATGTCTACTTACTAGATGAAGACAATCCTCTCTCTTGGTAATATCCGCTTCATACAGTTTTCTAAGCTTGTCATGTTAAAAATTATTCTTAAGTAAGAACAGTGCACTCACAAAACCAGTATTAACATTTCCATCTGTTGACTTGAGCTTGGTTATTTAGCAGTTGTGTGCCTGTCCTATCTTATTAATGATAGTAGCCATATTCTACTTGCTGTGCTCAAATCTAAAGAGCACTCCTTCTACATCAGAGGCAGGTCAGGGCATTGTCCTGCACCTCACCCTCAGAAACAGACTCACAGCTACAACTCAGTCTGTGGGCTTCAGCTGCTAGGGTGTGCTACAGAGTCATAGATCTTGACTCTGTGGGCAATCTACATTCAACTCTGCCTGAGAGTGAATCTGCACCCCAAGACCCAGGTGTCACAGTACATGATTAAAAGACCCTGAGTCTAGAGTGATGCCTCTATGACAATTTCACGGACCTGTACTTGTAACCCAGCACCAATGCAGCTGCGTGTATGCCATGTCAGAGCTGACATCAAAAGGAATCCCTTAGGCTAAGTCACTCCAATTTTAGGAAAATAAAAATAGGAGGATACCCAAATACTTCGACACCAAGGACATTAACAACCTACACTACTCCTGATACTGCTGCAAACTTCCATAACCTAGGCCACTGAAGCACCCAAAATTATTGCTGATGTTGACCACAGCTAAAGAAACTACATAGATACTATCACACGGCATCTATTCAAAAACTGACTTACCCACTCTTCATCACCTGCACACAAACACTCAACTTCAGATGAAAGTCTTTCTCTATGAAATCCACTCCAAAACTGGAACAGCCATTGTCCCACCACATGCATAGACAACAATGCAGGGACACAACATGAAAAATCAAGAAATATGACACCACCAAAAAGACATAATAACTTTCAAATAATAGAACTTGATGAAAATAAAATCAACAAATATTCAAAAAAGGAATTCAAAATAATTACCTTGAAGAAACTTAATAGTGGGGGTGGCTGGCAAGATGGGCGAATCAGAAGAGTTTCAATCTACAGCTCCCAGCAAGATCAACAAAGAAGGCAGGTTATTCCTACATTTCCAACTGAATTACCCAGCTCATCTCATTGGGACTGTTTAGATGGTGCAGCCCACAGAGGGCAAGTCAAAGCAGGGTGGAGCATCAGCTCACCCGGGAACCCCAAAGGATCAGGGAACTCCCCCCCGCCAGCCAAGAGAAACAGGGAGGAATTGTGCCATGAAGAATAGTGCACTCTGGCCCAGATACTAGGCTTTTCCCGTGGTCTTTGCAAACTGTAGACCAGGAGATTCCCTCAGATGACTACACCACAAGGGCACTGGGTTTCAAGTACAAAACTGGGGAGCCATTTGGACAGACGCCAAGCTAGCTGCAGGAGATTTTTTTCATACCCCAGTGGCACCTGGAACACCAGAGAGACAGAACTTTTCACACATCTGGAAAGGGGGTTGAAGCCAAAGAGCCAAGTGGTCTTGCTCAGGAGATCCCATCCCCATGGAGCCCAGCAAGCTAAGATCCACTGGCTTGAAATTCTCACTGCCAGCACAGTGGTCTGAAGTTTACCTGGGATGCACGAGTTTGGTGGGGGAAGGGACATCCACCATTACTGAGGCTTGAGTAGGTAATTTTTCCCTCACAGTGTAAACAAAATGGCTGGGAAGTTGGACTGGCCAGAACCCACTGCACCTCAGCAAAGCAGCTGTAGCCAGACTGCCCCTGTAGATTCCCCCTCTCTGGGCAGGGCATCTCTGAAAAAAAGGCAGCAGCTCCAATCAGGGGCTTATAAGTAAAACTACCATCTCATTGGGGCAGAGCACCTGGAGGAAGGGGCAACTGTGGGCGCAGCTTCAGCAGACTTAAACATTCTGGCGTGCTGACTCTGAAGAGAGCAGCAGATCTACCAGCACAGCGTTTGAGCTCTACTAAAGGAAACACTGCCTCCTCAAGTGGGTCCCTGACCCCGTGGCTCCTGATGGGAGACACCTCCAAGCAGGGGTTAACAGACACCTCAGAAAGGAGAGCTCTTGCTGGCATCTGGTGGGTGCCCCAATGAGACAAACTTCCAGAAGACGGAAGAGACAGCAATCTTTGTTGCTCTGCAGCTTCCGCTGGTGATACCCAGGCAAACACGGTCTGGAGTCGACCTCCAGCAAACCCCAGCAGACCTGCAGCAGAGGGGCTTGACTGTTAGAAGGAGAACTAACAAACAGAAAGCAATAGCATCAACACCAACAAAAAGGATGTCCACACAAAAACCCCATCTGAAGGTCACCAACATCAAAGACCAAAGGTAGATAAATCAATGAAGATGAGGAAAAACCAGTAAAAAAAGACTGAAAATTCAAAAAAAAAACAGAACACCTCTTCCCCTCCAAAGAATCACAACTCTTCACCAGCAGGGAACAAAACTGGACAGAGAATGAGTTTGATGAATTGACAGAAGTAGGGTTCAGAAGGCAGGTAATAACAAACTTCTCTGAGAGAAAGGAGTATATTCTAACCCAATGCAAGGGAGCTAAGAACCTTGAAAAAAGGTTAGACAAATGGCTAGCTTGAATAACCAGGTTACAGAAGAACATAAATGACCTGATGGAGCTGAAAAACAAAGCACAAGAACTTCATGAAACATACATAAGTATGAATAGCTGAATCTATCAAGTGGAAGAAAGGATATCAGAGATTAAAGATCAACTTAATGAAATAAAGCCTGAACACAAGATTGGAGAAAAAAAAAATGAAATGAAATACACAAAGCCTCCAAGAAATATGAGACTATGTGAAAAAACCAAACCTACATTTGATTGGTGTACCTGAAATTGATGGGGAAAGGGGAACCAAGTTGGGATACACTCTTCAGGATATTATCCAGGAGAACTTCCCCAACCTAGCAAGACAGTCCAACATTCAAATTCAGAAAAAACAAAGAATACCACAAAGATACTTCTTGAGAGGAGTAACCCCAAGACACATAACTGTCAGATTCACCAAGGTTGAAATGAAGGAAAAAATGCTAAGGACAGCCAGAGAGAAGGGTCGGGTTACCCACCGAGGGAATCTCACTAGACTAACAGTGGATCTCTCTGCAGAAACCCTACAAGCCAGAAGAGAGTGGGGGCCAATATTCAACCTTCTTAAAGAAAAGAATTTTCAACCCAGAATTTTATATCCAGCCAAACTAAGCTTCAAAGTGAAGAAATAAAATAAAATCCTTTACAGAAAAGCAAATGCTGAGAGATTTTGTCACCACCAGGCCTGCCTTACAAGAGCTCCTGAAGGAAACACTAAATATGGAAAGGAAAAACCAGAACCAGCTACTGCAAAAACATACCAAATTGTAAAGGCCATCAACACTATAAAGAAACTGCATCAACTAATGGGCAAAATAACCAGCTGGCGTAATAATGACAGGATTAAATTTACACATAACAACATTAACCTTAAATGTAAATGGACTAAATACCCCAGTTAAAAGACACAGACTGGCAAATTGGACAAAGAGTCAAGACCCATCAGTGTTCTGCATTCAGGAGACACATCTCACTTGCAAAGACACACCAAGGCTCAAATAAAAGGGATGGAAGAAGATTTACCAAGCAATTAGAAAGCAAAAAAAAAAAAAAAAAAAAAAAAAAAAAAGGCAGGGCTTGCAATCCTAGTCTCTCATAAAACAGACTTTAAACAAACAAAGATTAAAGAAACAAAGAAGGGCATTACATAATGGTAAAGGGATCAATGCAACAAGAAGAGCTAACTATCCTAAATGTATATGCACCCAATGCAGGAGCGCCAATATTCATAAAACAAGTTCTTAGAGACCTACAAAGAAACTGAGATCCCCACACAATAATAATGTGAGAATTTAACACCCCATTGTCAAAATTAGACAGATCAATGAGACAGAATATTAACAAGGATATTCAGGACTTGAACTCAGCTCTGGACCAAGAGGACCTAATAGACATCTACACAACTCTCCACCCCAAATCAACAGAATATACATTCTTCTCAGCATCACACTGCACTTATTCTAAAATCAGCCACATAATTGAAAGTAAAACACTCATCAGCAAATGTAAAAGAACAGAAATCATAACAAACAGTCTCTCAGACCACAGTGCAATCAAATTAGAACTCAGGATTAAGAAACTCACTCAAAACTGCACAACTATGTGGAAACTGAACAACCTGCTCCTGAATGACTACTGGGTAAATAACAAAATGAAGGCAGAAATAAAGATGTTCTTTAAAACCAATGAGCACAAACACACAATGTACCAGAATCCCTGGGACACAGCTAAAACAGTGCTTAGAGGAAAATTTAGGCCACTAAATGCCCGCAGGAGAAAGCAGGAAAGATCTGAAATCGACACCCTAACATCACAATTAAAAGAACTAGAGAAGCAACAGCAAACAAATTCAAAAGCTCACAGAAGACAAGAAATAACTAAAATCAGAGCAGTATTGAAGAAGATAGAGATGTGAAAAACTCTTCAAAAAATTAATGAATCCAGGAGCTGATTTTTTGCTAAGATTAACAAAATAGATAGGTTACTAGCCAGACTAATAAAAAAGAAAAGAGAGAAGAATCAAATAGACACAATAAAAAATGATAAAGGGGTTATTACCACTGACCCCACAGGAATACAAACTACCATGAGAGAATACTAAAAACACCTCTATGCAAATAAACTGTGAAATCTAGAATAAATGGATAAATTCCTTCCCATATACACCCTTCCAAGGTTAAACCAGGAACAGAAAACCAAACCACATATTCTCACCTATAAGTGGGAGTTGAACAATGAGAACACACAGACACAGGGAGGGAAAAATCACACACCAGGGTCTGTCGAGAGGTTGGGGGAGTAGGGGAGGGATAGCATTAGGGGAAACACCTAATGTAGATGATGGATTGTTGGGTGCAGCAAACCACCACGGCACATGTATACCTATGTAACAAACCTACATGTTCTGCACATGTATCCCATAACTTAAAATGCAATTAAAAAAAGAAAGAAATAGCAGGATAGTTAGTAGAGGTAGAGAAGTAAGGGAGATAGCCAGAAGTTGGTTAACAGATACAAAAGTTCAACTATATAAAAGGAATAAGTAATAGTGTTCTATAGCAGTATAGAGTGACTATAGTTAACAACATCTTATTGCATATTTTAAAATACCTAGAAGAGCAGATTTTTAATGTTTCCAGCACAAGGAAATGAAAAATATTTGAGGTTATAGATATGTTAATCATCCTGCTTGATCATTACACATTGTATACATGTACTGAAATACTACAGTACACCCCATAAATATGTACAATTATTGTGCCCATTAAATTATAAATTATACATTTATAATAATATAAATTTATATATGATATATAATATAAATTTATAATATATAATATGTAATACTGTATTATACATTTATTACTAAATAAGCAATAATTAAATCAAATAAGTAAAGGCTAAGAAAACAAAAGAAAATAACAAGTGCTGGTGAGAATGTGGAGAAATTGGAAACCTCAGGTCCTACTGATGGAAATGTAAAATGGTGCAGCTGTTAAGGACAATATTAAGGCAGTTAAAGAATTAAAAACAGAATTACCACATATCCCAGAAATGCCACTTCTGGATATATATCCAAAAGAATTAAACTCAACACATCAAAGAGATATTTGTTTAGCCATATTCATAATAGTATTACTCACAAAGTCAAAAGGTGAAAGTAATCCAGATGCTCATCAACAGATAAATGGGTAAGCAAATTTGGTTTATACATATAACGGAATATTATTCACTCTTAGAAAGGAAGAAAAATCTGACACATGAGAAAACATGAATAAACCCTGAGAACATAACATTAGGTTAAGTGAAATAAACCAGTCACAAAAGGGCAAATATGTAATAATTCCACTTTTATGAGGTACACAGCATACTTGATTTTATAGAGACACAAAGTAGAATGTTGGTTGCCATGGGATGGTGGAAGGGAGAAATGTAGAGTTATCATTTGAGGTGGGGGTGGGGTTCTACAACATTTCTTCCTGCATCATCTACGTCTCTGGACACTTCTCTTTGGGCAACCCATTCCCTTTAACTTCAGATAAATTTCAGGGCAAGATATAAGGGAATGGGAATTTTATCTGCAGCTAGTCTACACAGTCTCTGGCAGATAAGACTGACAAAGACCTCAAAGAATGTGGTGGGCCACCTTTACAAGGCCCACCTTCTGTTCTTGTGTTGCTATGGACACACTTCATGGAATTATTAATATGAATTAGTTTGCATAGTTGAGAAGATTATGTTACTTTGGTTTTGTTTGTTGATTACTTTGTTGGTAGAGACAGGGTTTTGTCATGTTACCCATACTGGTCTCGAACTCCTGAGCTCGTGCAGTCTGCCCACCTCAACCTCCAAAAGGGCTGGAATTACCGGCATGATCTACAATGCCTGGTCAAGAGTTATTAGTAAATGGGTATAAAGTTTCCGTTTTGCAAGATGAAAAGGATTCTGGAGATGTATGGTAGTGATGTTTGCACAACAATGTGAATGTAATTAATACCAATACACTATACACTTAAAATGATTAATACAGAAACTTTTATGTTATGTGTATTTTGCCACAATTTTTTTACAAAATTAAAAAATATATAAATACACAATAAACAAGTGAGATTTATCCCAGAAATGCAAAAGTGGTTTAACAAGAAAGTCAATCAGTGTACTACACCATATTAGAATAAAAGAGAAAAACATGTTCATCTCATTAGACACAGAAAAAGAAATTGACAACTTTTAATACCCATCATAACAAAAACACTTAGAAAACTCTAATTGAAATAAAACTCCCTTACCAAATAAAGCATATTTATGAAAACTCCAATGCTAAAGCATACTAAATTGTGAAAGACTAAAAGCTTATAACGTAAAATCAGAAAGAAAAGAAAAAAAAACCAAGAATGTCCATTTTTACTACTATTAAACATAGTATTGGAAGTTCTAGCCAGAGAAATTAGGCGAGAAATGAAATAAAACACATTCAAATAGGAAAGGAAAAATTCAAGTCATGTGTATTTGAAGATAACATGATTCTATATATAGAAAAATCTCATACAATACAGACAGAAAACAAGTAGAGCTAATAAATGATTTCAGCATAATTTCAGAGTACAAGATCAATGCAAAAATCAGTTGTCTTTCAGTGCTGGTGCTAGTGCCTGCCATTAGGGGACCTGTAGATAGGACTACCCAGTCCAGCAACACCCATCTTGATGCCCCCGGGACTGAGCAGGGAGCCCAGGCTACTCTGAATTCCACAGATAAACAGATTGTCTGAGGAAACAGAGAAGCTCCCCCAGAAAACAAGGATCAAGCTGTGATATATCAAGTTGTGCTAGCCACAGCTGGCTTTCACTCATAAGTGCCATCTACTGACATGTATGTCAAACTGCACAGGCCAATATAAAACTGCCCACAGAGGTGAACACAGCTATAGAATCAAAGTCAAAGGTCCCACACAACATACTTTATAGTCACACCACATAGGAAGGGGGAGAGGAAAAGGAAAGAAAAAAACATACGGAGAGAAAAACAATTCTATCTGCACAAAAATAATTTCAAAAATCAGAAGAGGTAGCCTCTCCAAAGAAGAAGAAACCAGCATAAAGAATTCTGGCACCATGAAATGTCTGAATGTTGTAAAACCAACAAAGGATCACATGAACTCCCCAGCAATGAACCCTAAACAAACTGGCAACTCAGAAATGACGGATAAACAATTCAAAATATGGATTGCAAGTAAGCTCAGTGATCCAAGACAAGGTTGCAAATCAATGCAAGGAAACACCTAAAGCAGTCCAGGGAATGGAGCGACAGATAAACATCTTAAAAAGAAATCAATCAAAGCTTCTGGAATTGAAAGACTCACTTAAGGAATTTCAGAATGCAATTGAAGGGTTTATCAATAGACTGGACCAATTTCAGAGCTTGAACACCAGTCTTTTGAACTAACCCTGTCAGATAAAAATAAAGAAAGAATAATTTTAACAAATGAACAAAGTCTTCAAGAAATATGTGATGATTGAAAAGGAGTAAACCTAGGAATTATTGGCATTCCTGAAGAGAGAAGAAAAAGTAAATAATCTAGAAAATATATTTGAGCTAATAAGTAGAGAAAGTTTTCCCAAACTTGCTAGACAGGTAGACACCCAAATACAATAAATCCAGGGAATATATGTGAGACACTATACAAAATTAACATCACTAAGGCATTTACTCACCAGGCTGTCCAAAGTCAAGGCTAAAAAATAATTTTAAAAGCAGCTGGAGAAAAAGGTCAGATTGCATACGAAGAGAACCTTGTCAAGCTAAAAGGATGCTCAGCCTATTTTCAACATTCACTTTTTTAAAAATTACAAAAAAGAATTTTATAGTTTGCCAAAGTAAGCTTCAAAAGCAAAGAAGAAATACAATCTTGTCCAAACAAGTAAGTGTCAGGAAAATCTGTTACCATTAGATCAGGCTTATAAGAGATCATTAGGCCGGGCGCGGTGGCTCAAGTCTGTAATCCCAGCACTTTGGGAGGCCGAGACGGGCGGATCACGAGGTCAGGAGATCGAGACCATCCTGGCTAACACGGTGAAACCCCGTCTCTACTAAAAAATACAAAAAACTAGCTGGGCGAGGTGGCGGGTGCCTGTAGTCCCAGCTATATGGGAGGCTGAGGCAGGAGAATGGCGTAAACCTGGGAGGCGGAGCTTGCAGTGAGCTGAGATCCGGCCACTGCACTCCAGCCCGGGCGACAGAGCAAGACTCCGTCTCAAAAAAAAAAAAAAAAAAAAAAAAGAGATCATTAAGGGAGTTCTAAATATGGAAATGAAAGAACATTTCATTTCTACCACAAAACACACAAGTATGTAGCCCACAGACTCTATAGAGCAATCACACGATAGAAACTACAAAGCAACTGGCTAACCACTTCACAATAGAATCAAAACCTCATAAATCAATGTTAACATTGAAGGTAAACAGTCTAAATGCTCCACATAAAAGTCAAAGAGTAGGAAGTTGGATTAAAAATAAGACCCATCCTTCTACTGTCCTCAGGACTACAAGGACCATCTTCTACTAGTAGAAGTAGAAGAACCATCTCAGACTTAGAAGACCCATCTTAGACCTAGAAAATCCTGAAGAACCTTCCAAAAAACTCCTGGAACTGATATACAATTTCAGTGAGATTTCAGTACACAAAATACATATTCAAAAATCTGTAGCATTTTTATACACAAAAAATGTTCATGCTGAAAGCCAAATCAAGAACTCAATCCCATTTACAATAGCCACAGGAAAAAACCTAGGAATACAACTAACAAATGGGGCAAAAAGGTCTCTACAAGGAGAGCTACAAAATACTGCCAAACAAAATCATAGATGACAGAAACAAACGGGAAAACAGTTCATGCTTATGGATTGAAACAATCAATATCATTATGGCTAGACTGCCCAAAGCAGTCTACAGATTCTGTGCTATTCCTATCAAACTACCAATGTCATTTCATTCTGAAATTCATATAGAACCAAAGAAGAGCCCAAATCCAAAGCAATCCTAAGCAAAAAGAACACTGGGAAGCTTCACATTAGGTGACTTCAAACTATACTGTAAGTTTACAGTAACCAAGAGAGCTTGTAACTGGTACGAAACACAAATTGAACAGAAGTAGAGAAGCCAGAAATAAAGCCAAACACGTATAGCCAGCTGATCTTCAACAGTTGACAAAAATAGTCAATGAGGAAAGAATTCTCTATTTAGTAAATTGAACTAGGATAACTGACTAGCCATATGCAGAATGAAACTGGAACACTTCCTTGCACCATATACAAAAATTAACTCGAGATGGATTAATGATCTAAATTTAAGACCTCAAACCATAAGAATCCTATAGAAAAAAATCTATAAAATTCCATTCTGGATACAGGCTTTAGAAAAGAATTTATGAATAATTCCTCAAAAGAAATTGGAACCAAAATGAATATTGACAAGTGGGACCTAATTAAAGAGCTTCTGCACAGCAAGAGAAACTACCAACAGAATAAACAGACAACCTACAGAATGGGACAAAATACTTGCAAACTGTGAATCCAACAATGGTTCAATAGCAAGAATCTATAAGGAAGTTAAACAATTCAACAAGTTAAAAAACAAGTAACCCCATTAAAAAGTGGGCAAAGGACATATGTCCTTCCAAAGAAGACATACACATGGCCCACAAGCACATGACAAAATACTCAACATCACTAATAATCAGAGAATTGCAAATCAAAACCATAGTGAGATATCATCTCATACCAGTCAAAATGGATATGATTAAAAAGTCAAAAAAATAACAGACGTTGGTGAGACTTCAGAGAAAAGAGAACAGTTATATACTACTGGTGGGAATGTAAGTTAGTTCAGCCATATGGAAAGTAGTTTGGAGATTTCTCAAAGAACGAAATGCAGAACTATCATTCTATTTCACTACTGGGTATGTACCCAATGGAAAACAAATTGTTTTACCAAAAAGACACATGTGCTCATATGTCCATTCCTGCACTTTTCACAATAGTAAAGACATAGAACCAACCAATGATGTGTCACATAAAGCAAATGTGGTATATATACACCATGAAATGCTTTGCAGCCATTAAAAAATCATATCTTTGCAGCAACATAGATGCAGCTGGAAGCCATTATCTGGAGAGAATTAATGCAGCAACAGAAAACCAAATACCACATGTTCTCATATAAAAGTGGGACACAAAGATGGAAACAATACACACGGAATTACTATAGAGAGTAGAGAGATATAAAGGCAAGGGCTGAAAAACTATGTATTGGGTATTAGTCTCACTACCTGGTTGACAGCATTATTTGTACCCTAAACTTCAGCATCACACAATATACCCATGTAACAAATGTGAACGTGCACTTCCTGAATCTAAAAGTTGAAATATTTTTTTAAAAAGAAGGCATTTAATATGGTATCATTTTAAAATCAGACAATCAATGGTCATAACTAAATACAAAATTTAAGATAAACTTGCCTTTTAAACTAAACCAGACCCTTGCAACAGAGGAGAAAAGAATATCTAATACCTAAATAAATTGAAAACTATCCCATGTTCAACGATTGGAAGACTTAATATTGTTAAGATGGCAATACTCCTCAAAGTGATCTAAAAATTCATGCAATCCCTACCAAAATACCAATGGTCTTTTTTCCAGAAATGGGAAAGTTGATTGTTCAATTAATATGCAACCACATGGTGATGAAGCAGCTACGTTGTCTGGGATGTACACCCTCGGGTTTGTCATCACGCCCCAGGACAATTTAGGACAGGGACACATCTGAGTGGGTTAAGTAGCAGAAAATTTAATAGAAGAAAGGAGAGAAAAGAGCAGTTTCTTGTGCGAGAGAGGGACATTGGAAAAGGGGGAAGGAGGTGGATAACAGCAAATCGTATAGGCAGGCTGGAGGAAGCAGTGTCTGATTTACATAGGGCCCATAGAGATTGGTTTAATCAGGTGTGACATTTAAATAGCGAGTGGGCAAGGCTGGCCTCCCCACTGTAATCTTATTATGCATATGGACTTTCCACTTGACCGGTGCCATCTTATCTGCTCCTTACTATACACGTTGCTGGCAAAGGGGAGGGAAGATGAAGCCGCCATTTTGAACATGCCTAGTCACAGGTAGTTCTGTACTACCAGCATTCGCCCAAGAAGCTTCCAGCTTCCTCATCTGTGTCTGCAGCTCAATTTTACAAGCTGCTCTTTGTTAGAAAATGATTTGGGGCTGCTTTCCATTGAAAAGAAAAACCTTACTGAGGACTCCCAAAGGCATACTATCTGCCTAAGTAATTTCTACTTAATTTCTGTATCTGTGAGTACTCAGTTTCCAACTTCAAAACTTACTACAAAGTATAATAATCAGAACAGTGTGGTACTAGCATAAAGATATCATCAAGACAAATGGAATAAAACTGAAGTCACGAAATAAACCTAAAGATCTATGGCAAACTTACTTTCATCAAGGGTGCCTAGACCATTCAATCTGAGGAAAGAATCTCTTCAACAAATGGTGATGAGACAAGAGGACAGTGAAATGCAGAAGAATGAAACTGAGACCTTCCCTACTTCACTCCAAATGAAAAATATAACTGAAAATGGATGGATAAACTTAAATATAAGAGCTAAAACTATAAAACTCTTAGGATAAAACGTACGGGTAAATCTTCATGACTTCATATTTGGCAATAGATTTATAAATTTGATACCAGGGCAGCAAAAGGAAAAATAGATAAACGAAATTTCATCAAAATTAAACTTGGTGCAGCAAGAATATAATTAAGAATGTGAAATGACAACCAACAGAATGGGAGGAAATATTTTCATATTATGTATATGTAAGAGTTTAATGTTTTGAATACACAAACCATTCTAACAGCTTAAAAAGAAAAATAAAAGCAACTTAATTTAAATAGAAAATGTACTTGAATGGCATGTATCCAAAGAAGATATACAAATGAGTAATAATATATTATATTATTATACTATATATAATATTATATATATATTGAATAATAACATATTATTATTCAAGTTCAAAATCATTGGCCATTAAATACAAGTTAAAACCACAATGAGAGCTGGGCGCAATGGCTCACACCTATAATTCCAGCACTTAGGGAGGCCAAGATGGGCAGATCACCTGAGGTCAGGAGTTCGAGACCAGCCTGGCCAAATTGGTGAAAACCCATCTCTACCAAAAACATAAAAATTAACCAGGTGTGGTGGCACATCCCTGTAATTCCAGCTACTCTGGGGACTGAGTCAAAAGGATTGTGTAAACCCAGGAGGCAGAAGTTGCAGGGAGCTGAGATCGTGCCACTGCAATCCAGCCTGGGTGACAGAGTAAGACTCTGTCTCTAAATAAATAAATAAATAAAACCACAATGAGCTACCACTTTACATTCACTAGGATGGCTTCAATAAATACAGAAAATTACAAGTATTAGCAACTATGTGGAAAAATAGAAATCCCTCTACATTGCTGGAAGGAATATAAAATGCCACATTCACTGTAGAAAAGTTTGGCTCCTATACAAGAAAATAAACATAAAATTACCATTTGACCCAGCAATTCAACTCCTGAGAATATATCCATGAATGATGAAAACATGCTCATAAAGACACACAAATGGTCAAAACAAGATTATCTATAAGAGCCAAAAGTTGGAAACAATGCAAATGTCCATAAACAGATGAATAACAAATTGTGAGATATGTGCGTGGAAAATAAAATATATTTCAGCGACAAAAAGAATGAAGTACTAATACACGTTGCAACTTAGATGAGCCTCCAAAACTTCGTATGTGAAAGGACCCAGAAATAACAGGCTACATATGCTATGAGTCCTTTATATATCCATAGCAGGCAAATCCATGGAAACAGAAAGAAGATTAGAGGTCATTACATGATGGGGTGGAGGAATGGAGTGATAATTTAATGAATATGATATGTTTTTGTAGAGTGATAAAAACATTTTGAAACCAGAGAAAGCTGGTGGTTGCACAACATTGTGAATACATTAAATACCACTCAAGTGTACACTTTAAAATGGTTAATTATATATTGTGTGAATTTCACTTCAATTTAAGAAATGACATAATTCCCTGATCTACAGACTTAATGCAATCCTGTCAAAATCCCCATTGGCTCCTTTGAGAAAATTGACAAGTTTATTCTAAATTTCATATGAAGATTCAAGGGACCCAGAATACTGAAAATGGTACTGAAAAAGAATAACAAAAGACTCACACGCCTTGATTTGATTTAATAACTTGGTATTAATGCAATACTACAGTAATTAAGATGGTGTATTATAGGGATTAGGAGAGACGTATAGATCAATGGAGTACAATTGAGAGCGCACACACACAAAAAAAACCTTCACACATTTATAGTCAATTGGATTTTGACAGGGTTGCCAAGACAATTCAATAGGGGAAAAAATAGCCTTTTCAACAATGGTGCAATAACAACAGGATTGATGTTTACACATCATCTGATAGACACCAAATTCCAACTGTTATCTGTACAAATCATTTTAGTTTACACTCAATGAAGGCTTCCCTTCCCTCTTCCATCCACCTACTCTTTTCCATCACCCACCTCTGCACCTCCATGTAGAGCATTCTGATCCATCTGAAACCCTCCTCTGACTCTCACTGCAAATATTTTATGGCCTATTTCAATTTGCAGGAATCCAGGAAACCCACCTAAGTTAAGCCATTCTTTCCCATTCTCAAATAAACTGTGTGCAATAATGATGCTCATCTTCATCATATGGCATATTTTATATTTTCATATTTGTCGGTAATTGATTCCATTTCACCTGAAATATGCATTCTGTTTCTTCTTGGGTAGATTTATACATATATATATTTTAAGTTCTGGGATACATGTGCAGAAGGTACAAATTTGTTACATAGGTATACATGTGCCATGGTGGTTTGCTGCACCCATCTTGGCCCCGGCGTTGATGCTCCCCTCCATGTGTCCATGTGTTCTCATTGTTCAACTCCCACTTATGAGTGGGAGCATACAATGTTTGGTTTTCTGTTCCTGTGTTAGTTTGCTGAGGATGATGGTTTCCAGCTTCATCCATATCCCTGCAGAGGACATGAACTCATCCTTTTTTATGGCAGCACAATATTCCACAGTGTATATGTGCCACATTTTCTTTATCCAGTCTGTCATTCATCAGCATTTGGGTTGGTCCCAAGTCTTTGCTATTGTGAATAGTGCTGCAATAAACATATGTGCACCTGTGTCTTTATAGTAGGATGATTTATAGTCCTTTGCTATAGTATAGCTGAATATGAAATTCCGGATTGAAAATTCTTTAAGAATGTTGAATATTGGCTCCCACTCTCTTCTGGCTTATACTGTTTCTGCAAAAAGATCTGCTGTTAGTTTTATGGACTTCCTTTGTCTTAGGGTTGCTCTTCTCAAGGAGTATCTTTGTGGTCTTCTCTTTATTTCCTAAATTTGAATGTTGGCCTGTCTTGCTAGGTTAAAGAAGTTATTCTGGATAGTATCCTGAAGAGTGTTTTCTAACTTGGTTCCATTCTCCCCATCACATTTAGGTACACCAATCAAACGTAGGTTTGGTCTTTTTACATAATCCCATATTTCTTGGAGGCTTTGTTTGTTCCTTTTCATTCTTTTTTCTCTAATCTTGTCCTTGCATTTTATTTCATTAGGTTGATCTTCAATCTCTGATATCCTTTCTTCTGCTTGATCAATTTGGCTATTGATACTTGTGTATGCTTTACAAAGTTCTTGTGCTGTTTTTTTTTGGTTCCTTCAAGTCATTTATGCTCTTCTCTAAACTAGTTATTCTAATTAGCAACTTGTGTAACCTTTTTTAAGGTTCTTAGCTCCCTTGCATTAGGTTAGAACATGGTCCTTTAGCTCGGTGAGGTTGTTATTACCCACCTTCTGAAGGCTATTTCTGTCAATTCATTAAACTCATTCTCCATCCAATTTGTTCCCTTGCTGGAGAGGAGTTGTGATCCTTTAGAGGAGAAGAAGCATTCTGGTTTTTGTAATTTTCAGCCTTTTTGCACTGTTTTTTTTTTTTTTTTTTTCCTCATCTTCATGGATTTATCTACCTTTAGTCTTTGATGCTGGTGACCTTTGGATGGGGTTTTCGTGTGGATGTCCCTTTGGTTGATATTAATGCTATTCCTTTCTGTTTGTTAGCTTTCCTTCTAACAGTCAGGCCCCTCTGCTGCAGGTCTGCTGGAGTTTGCTGGAGGTCTCCTCCAGACCCTATTTGTCTGGGTATTCCCAGAAGCGGCTGCAGCCCTGCAAAGATTGTTTCCTGTTCCTTCTTCTGGAAGCCTTATCCCAGATGGGCACCTGCCAGATGCCAGCCAGATGGAGCTCTCCTATATGAGGTCTGTCAACTTCTGCTGGGAGTTGTCTGCCAGTCATGAGGCATGGGGGTGAGGGGCCCACTTGAGGAGGCAGTCTGTCCTTTAGTAGTGCTCGAGTGCTTTGAAGGGAGATCTACTCTCTTCAGTGCCAGCAGGCAGGAACATTGAAGTCTGCTGAAGCTGCATGCACAGCCGCCCCTTCCCCCAGGTGCTTTTTCCCAGGGAGATGGGAGTTTTATCTATAAGCCCCTGACGGGCTGCTGCCTTTCTTTTAGAGATGCCCACCCAGAGAGGAAGAATCTGGACAGACAGTCTGGTTACAGCAGCTTTTTGGAGCTGCAGTAGGCTCCACCCAGTTCAGACTTCCTAGTGGCTTTGTTTACATTGTGAGGGGAAAACTGCCTACTCAAGCCTCAGTAATGTCGCACGCCCCTCTCCCCACTAAGCCCAAATGTCCCAGGTCAATTTCAGACTGCCGTGTTGGCAGTAAGAATCAAGCCAGTGGAGCTTGCTGGGCTCTGTGGGGGTGAAATCCACTGAGCCAGACCACTTGGCTCCCTAGCTTCAGCCCTCTTCCCAAGGCCGTGAACAGTTTTGTCACGCCGGTGTTCCTGGTGCCCCTGAGGTATAAAAAAAAAAAATTTCTGCAGCTAGCTCTGTCTGCCCAAACAGCCCCCCAGTTTTGTGCTGGGCCCTTGTGGTGTAGGCACCTGATGGACTCTCCTGGTCTGCAGGCTGTGAAGACCGTGGGAAGAGCATAGTATCTGGGCTAGAATGCACCATTCCTCATGGGAGGGTCCCTCACAGCTTCCCTTGGCTAGGGGAGGGATTTCCTTGACCCTTTGCCCTTCCTGGGTGAGGCGAGGCCCCACGCTGCTTTGTCTCACCCTCCATGGGCTGCACTAACTGTCTAACCAGTCCCAATGAGATCAGCCACGTACATCAGTTGGAAATGCAGAAATCACCCACCTTCTGCATTGATCTCGCTGGGTGCTGCAGACCAGAGCTGTTCCTATTCGGCCATCTTTATTGTTTGGGCAGATTATTTTTATTTAAACAATTTAGTCTACATATTCTAATTATTTAACAATCTAATTTTATATTTTCCATTATGCTTACTGGATATTCATTCATACAATAACAACTTAAAGTGCTTCTCAAGCATTACTGTTTGACCAGTTAAACATCCCGAGTAAACACAGAGCAAGTCAATGAATCACAGATTCACAAGCAGTCACATAACTAAGCTTTTGTTAACATTTTACCTTCTCCATTTTGATCAGGAAGCAATCAATAAAGTCCCGAGGGTTGTTCATGTCCATCGATTCTTGGTGTTCTTTTACTTTCTCCAAAATATAACTTTTCACAAAAGCAATGTTTTTAAGTAATTTGTTATGAGTTCCCGGGAAATAATCAATGATAGGAGAAAAATTGTTGTAGATCTAAGAGAAAACAATAATTTATTAAATTAAAAGATTTTAATAAAGGCATATATACCACATACCAAGCTCTGGTTGTAAATTACAGTTATAAATATAAATAAAATATATCATATATCTTGATGGGAAAATTTTTATTGTACATATGTAGTAATTATCTGATTATAAAAGATTTGAGGAAGAAAATTCTGACCAGAGAATCAATTCTAACCCAATGATAAACATTTTCTAGACTCATACCTCCTTTTTATTGTATAAAAGCATCTTCATATTAATTCTGTTACCTTTTACAATTCTTCTCTACAATCTTGAAATATAAGATGGCATGAATTACCACATTCACGTTTTGTAGACGACAGCATAGGTTAAGAGAGTTTGGACAACCTGATTGATAGTACAAAGGTAGTCCCTACTATATTGATTTCTATCAAGCAACCTCTGAAATGGAATTAGTATTTTAGAAGTGGGAGGGGCTCAAATATACTTCAAATTCCAACTGTGTACCACAGCAGTTAAATGACTTCTGTAAAATCACACAATTTTTATTTAGGCAGAGTATAAAACATGCCAATTCAGCACAGAGTATAAGTATGATGTCTGTTTATGGTTCATAGACCATAAAAGCAGTAATTTCATCATTCCTAACCCAGCTATCTCATCAGCTAGAATCCCAAACT